>NW_026864115.1:0-584649 GCF_026571515.1 Ruditapes philippinarum
TAAAACCAATAGAGTAATCTCCCTTGAAAAGTATCAGACAAGACCGGCGGATTTGTCTCCCTTTGCTACATTATAAAATCCAACAGTAAAGCAAGAGTATTGTCCCTTGGACCTGATCCTAAAAATAAGACCCTGTTACACTAATACCTTAATTATAAATTATAATTGTTGCAATTAATTCATAAATTAGCACCAAAAGACTTGTATATATTCGGTTTAAAACAATGTACTTAAACACACTTATTAATAAGCCGAACCTGACTATATTGTCAAAGATTTGAAACTATCTTAATGAGATATTTCCCAGATGTATCGCTATTGTATTGAATAGTAAGCTTATCATATAATCATATCAATTTCGAAATTGAATATTCGTCATATTCTTTTGAAAATGCACTGTATTCTAAAATACCTGAGTTCACAAGAAAGGTATATGATTTTAAAAAATAAACAAACCGCATTTAGATTAAATCCTGGCATTGGCGGAGGCTGAACGCTAAGTCTTTCTTTTACGCTTCTTGAAGCGGGTCTTGTCATATAGGGTGATATATTCTGTCCAAGTTTCTGAGCTTGGCCCAACGTTACGAGTATAGTCATTAAAACCACGACAATCATTCTCATCATGCTTTTGTCAAACTTGGAAGATGCCTCCTATTATTTTACCTCCTATTATTTTAAATAGAAAAAAAAAAACATTCTTTGCATGATATAATTTTAAAAAGTTTAAATTATTCGGACAAAATAATGTATTAGTTACACAACGTTTTAATAACTTTGGCGGGTGTACTGTTAGGAGACAAAACATCGAACCAAAACCTTAAAATAAGCTTAAAGAATTTGCAAATATAATATTAAGATATAACTTTTGTACTTAAATTGAATTGGTCTATAATAGAAGGTCGATAATACAAGAAATAATTACGTCCATAGTTATAATTATATATGGATAATGTTCGCAAGATATAAATTTTAGATACATGATCCGACATAACATCTATATACACAGCAGATAATAAGAGGATATTTTTTCTTTTTTTCGTGAAATATGGAATATATTTTCACGAAACAGGATAAAATGCCACATATTTTCACGAGCCGGGACGGAAAATATATACCATATTTCACGAAAAAAAAAACGAAAAAATTTTCATTATCAAAGAAAATGGTTACGAATCCCCTTGCTTGCTACGCAACTGCAATTGTACAGCGCGCAGTAATATAATTATTGTCTCGTTTTGCACGCGACATTTAGCGCTACATTGTGACGTCACGTTAACAACTCGTACAGCGTTAATGACTGAATTAAAGATATTGGTGTTCGGATTTATTTTCTTAGTTAGACCATTTTCTATCATTCTAGATAGTTTTCAAAACAAAATTGAACAAAAAGTTTTTTTGTATTTGTCAGTTTCAAACAAAATGGCGAAAGAAGTTCCTTAAAATAAATATGAGTTTTGACTCCGCCCACTTTCTTATTTATATATCATATTTATTTCTAAAAAATATGAAATATATTTGACTGATATAGCACCATATTTCATGGATAAAATTAAATAATAGGTTTATATAGAACAAAATAGCATAATAATAGATAATACTGCACAAACATTGCAAATCAAATTCATTTGAACCGTCTCCATATGATTACTAGTAATTTAAAGTTTTCGATAAATCTTGCGTATGGTATCGGATTATTCAATTATCTTTTTATACATTATAAACAAACCCATAGAAAACCTGTTCGTATAAGCTAATATCAACTTTCATTAGAACCAACAATTAAATGTATCCCCTTTTTAGTTAAAGTTTTATTATATTTAAGGAATGCTTGTATTAATTATATTAATCATGTTTCGCTTCTGTTGCTCTCTGGGAATGAGTACAGTTAAAATGATTCAGTGTTTCGTATTGAAGTCAAAATATTACTTTTTTACATTTTGCTGATACTATAATGGCAAATAACTTCATAGTCAGTGTTACTTTTCCAGGCAATTAGCCCCTAACTTGCTTGAAACCATTATTTAAACATTTATAATCAATGTTTGTCATTTCTTAAGATTCATTTTGAAGAAAGGAAGCCTTTTATTTATAATTAACGTTATACGTAGCTAGTCTACTTGTCGTTTTTTTTTTAATACGTAAAAAAACACGGCTGCAATATTTCCATTTTATGTTCTATAAATAATAACTAATGTATTTTAGAAGAAATTGGATTAAAAAATCTTCCTTTAATAACAAATAAAATGTAAATGCAATTATTACAAGAAATAATGTTTGAATTCACAATTATCAATATGAAGAAAAAACTTACGTACAAGATGCAGAAGTGTTGCTGGTTTTTGACTGCAATTGATCGTCACAACTTCTTCCTTGGTGAATGCAGTTGATAATCAAGGAATTTATTGTTTATATACAGGCAGTCACAATTATTTAACCACCACTTAGCACCGCCCTTAATATAAAATTATAAGTGCCTAATTTGAATCTGTTCAAGCAGTACGAATATAAGTAATTAGTTAGTTAATTATATGTGAAATTAGTAAAAGTAATGAGGGTGAAATTTGGATCAGAAATCCACAATTCCGGCCTCAGCAAAAACGTTACATAATTATATACAGTTAATGTTAACGCTTCATATACTTAAACATCATATAAATATGAAAATCAGTCGGAAAATAAGGCGAATAAGAAAACACATTTTCACAGCTTCGACGTAAAATAAAAATATACTATAAGCAAATGTTATTTTTGAAATAGATTGAATAAACAATTGCTGTTAATATCTTTAGTATCTGTTTACGCTTTGTCTTGCATTTTTCCTGAAATTAGAAAAGGGAAGATTCATTTACAAACTTAAACATGATATTTTACGTTTGGTACCTAACACGTCAAATTGCATTCAATTTAGATTATTTAGTTTAGCAATATATTTACGTATATAAAATATTCATTTGAAAACTTGGATATTGGTTAATCGATTTGTTATTAGATGAACGTGGTGATCATGATACACATATTGCAAGTTTCCAAGGTACTGGACGCCTTCATTGCAGCAATATTGGTTAAAGTGTAAACCTTGTTAATCCTGTTGACACCAAATCAAAGCAGAAATAATGTACGCATCTTTGCAGGCTAAGATCTTCCTTATTTACGGCCATAATTTCTTTTCTTTAAGGTACAAACTGGAGAAAAAATGTACATATTTTTAACATTAATCACAAAATAATGTTCTCAATTTAGGTCACATCATATTTGTAAATGTAAGATATTGAGTGTTAATAGCTTGTAAATGATTGATTATTTTTTGTTTAGCATTAAACTTCAATTTATTTCAAAATTTATGTTTTTGTATTACTTTGATTTCAGTTGTCGCAAGTGATTTACCACGTTCACATTCATTAAACTCAATTATTATATCAAGAATCTGTCGAACCCTGTGATTGAGTAGCCAATTATTGTCAATTATAAGTACAATATATGTACTTTAGGAATATTTGCGCCTTTTTGTCTATTTTTTGTTTACCTTCCTCCATATTGGATGGAAGCACCGTATCACGGAAAATCTGCACCGTTTCACGTACCCGACAGTGTATATTGAATAAACCAAGCCGTACGTTTGCATGAATTTGCTGTCAAAGTGCTCATGTACGCAACTTGTTCGATCACCAAATAATGTGGCAAAAGATGTTTTTTGTAAGTTGCTAAATGATTTACAATATACCGTATCTCAGTGCCCAATTCCTTTACTCGATCTAAAGCAACAGAGTTTTGACTCGTTTCTGACATCATCGACAGCCTCGAATATACATTTCTATACACCGGGCTAGTTGGGAGACCTGAACATTTTAAGAAAATAGAAAGTTGGTAAATATCTGGCTTGCCTAATTATTCAGTTGAAAATAAAGGAATATCGAGTACCTAAGAAAGCAATCATTCTAGAAATGAAAGAAAATGTTTCCTATGTAAAAATCTGGACAAAGTGTGAAGAATTCACGTAATCTTGACAAAATAAGAAGCATACTTTGCTTGAACTTTGTACTGAATTTCAGCCGGAATAAATCAATATGCTATCTTACAAGCTTTTAAGTAGTGCAAACATGTCACTTGTAGCATTTGCTTTTAATACATTAAAAGATGATGACATTTTTTGCATATCTAAATAATGTATATAACTATCTTTTATCAGAGTTAAATGGTTCGGATCAACCGTTGAAAAAACACTTTACGTATGCTGTCCTCAAAGTTGGTCAATACAGCATTTTGCGGTTTTGAACTTAACATTGAATTATGTAGGGAAAATCAAGGCAATATTGCTTTGATTTTTGTAATACGTTAATAAATGAAATGAATGAACATAACATTACATCATTTGAGTGTTCGAAGAAAACCCTTAAAGGCTCTAAATCGTTTAAAATAGAGAAAAACAGAATCCCTTATGAAAGTCAAAAACGGCAAAATTGAAAATGTTGCAGGCTCGGTTTGATGAGCCTGTTCATGCCCCCTAGCACCGGAGTTAGCAGTATTCAACATGTAAACATGATATGGCAAAATTTTGAATTGAGAAGCAACCGCAGATGTGTTTATACGGGAATTATAATGGAACCTTCAATGTGAGTGACACTTCCGTGCCATTCCATGAAAAGCGTTGTATGGTCCCCAAGTAATAGAAAGCGTGTGCCCAGTAAAAGAAAACGTGTGCCCTTAACAAGAAAACAATAGGCCGAACTAAAGAAACTGGAATTTTGAAAGGGGGTAAGAGGTTATGAAGCCTGCATATCATAGATAAGATGTCAAAAACAAAGTTAAAAAGCCGGTAACATATATCCTTAGTGTGATTCAACATTATTCAAGTATGAATATTGGAATCACCCAAATCGAAAAAGACAAATACCGGTAGTTGAAACTAAAAGAAAAATACCACAAACAACAATCATGTCGTGTTGAACAATCTTTAAGGATCGGAAATATAACATACCTGATTGTATGTACGGGGTGACTTTTTAAGCCTTCACACGGCACAAACAACGCAGATGTAGCGATAAAATAGTGAAAATAAGAATCGCTAAAGAAAGTCCAAAAGCCTTACTGGGGCGGCGAAATTGAACTGGCAGGTCGTACGCATCTCAGAGCGGAATTTCATGCGTTTGCGCGTCTGCCTGACAAGACGTCTCTTCGATAAACAGTTACCACGTGCACAAATAACCCTAGAGCATTCTTGGATTATAACAGAAATCTTGGTCCTAGATAGAAACAATTCACACCCTGAAAGTGTATGATGGTAACATTTGCAGAGGAAAGAGGGAGAATATACAGCCCAAGAGGGGTATAATAAGTTCGAGGAATACTACAGATGTTAATCCACGAAAAAGTTGCATTTACCCTATATTTATGTGACATAATTTGCTAACCACCGAAAATAAACTTATTCCTCTGTAATACAAGGGTATACGTTTATCTTAAATAATATATTTTGGTATAGTGGCAACTTTTGCAAAATATGTGCATATAAGCAGCGTTATTATCCATGGTTACGGGAATCTATTCATTAATGTTTTCTTCTCTGTTAATGGACATCTGCATGTGCAGCTTTTATTAAAAACTAAACAATATCTTATCTTATTTTATCTTACTTATCTTATTTGTCACCTCTTAACGTTTAATATAGCAATGACGTTATCGCCTCATTAGTTCCTAATTATATGATAAAGCATTAGGTAATGAATGATTTGAATTTGTCCTTAAAATAGCAACAAAGATTTAACGGTATATTTTTATGCAAAGGACATTAATAAAGTTAATGTAAAATGCTGAAGTAGTAAAGATATAATAGGCTGAAAAATGTGTCAAACTGATCTTCTGTTTCAAATAAGAATAAGTACTTGGTGTACAAGTATTAACTATATGTATGAACGATGAATCAATTTTTTTATATACTACTCATTTTTTGCTAAGTACCATATGATTGAGTGTGAATATTTTTGGGATAATTTTATTAACGCCCTGCAAAAGGTTTTAAATGTTGACTTACTGTTTTATCAATTCAGCTGAAGGACGAATTAAACCCTATAATGAGTTTTGCTAGAGTTTTGCTAGAGAAGAGGACATTTCGAAGAGAAATGTCTGTCAAAAAACTTGCACAACGTGCCTGAACGACTAAAAGCCGGTCCTGGTCCTGTTTTGACTCTTTGCCGACCTTCAGAATGCCTCCTGGTGGGTGTACTATGTAGCCGGTATCTCTCAAAGGCTCTGGTGATGACAATGTGATTTTATACCAAGCGCCGCACCAACCCGGCCAAAGGTGGCCTCCTCTGCACCATCCTTACAGCCCTCCATAACTCTGATTTTCTCAAATGCCGTCTAATGTTAGCATTCGCCCTATCGAATTAACAGATGTAAGAAATTTAAGCCACTAAATGACAATAAGCCGGTATTGTTGCCGTATAACAAAAGACAAGTGATTGTACACCCCATCAAAACAAGAAACTATTAGGGTGTATGCTTTCCATGCTACCTAGACGAGTTGTAACTGATTAGTCAACATGGATTCATGTCTATCTCAAACAATTTCTGAATCAGAAGTTTGAAAAATTGAAAAGAAATCTGTTTTGTACTTGTGGTCATTTAAAAATTATCTTATGGTGCTTAGCAAAAGTTGAGTACTATACTTAACGGGAACATAATGTGACAGTAATTTACGTTGGGAACATCAATCATTTATTTATGTGACACACATTTAAGAATGATGCTTGACATTTAGTCTTAGTTGTTGGCCTTATGACAAAAAAAACATAGTTGAACGGAAAGTGTAATAATTCTTAATTTTTACTAGGATGTTTAAGTCACACAAAAACTATTTAAAAATATAGCGCAACTTTACAGCTTCAGATCTTCAGTGACGGGTATTTTCGTGACAAAACGATTTCAACATCATAAATTCACGATTCCAACTTCACGAATTCATAAATTCACGATTTCACTTTCACGAATTCACGATTCAAACTTCACAAATTCACGATTTCAACTTCATAAATATACGATTGAAGCTTCATAAATTCACGATTTTATCTTCACGAATATACGATTTCAATTTACGAATCTACGATTTCTTCTTCATGATTCACGATTTCATCTTCACGAATTTACGATTTCGACCTCGTTCATTCACGAAGTTGAAATCGTAAAGTTGCATTCTAGTAGCTGTAGTTTGAATTCGTGACGTTGGAATCTTGAATTAGTAAATTTTAAATCGTTAACGCATGAAGTCTAAATCACGAATTAAAGAAGTTGAAATGTCAGCACTTGTTTTTCGTAGAAGAAACCATGTACTGTTAAAGTTTATTTAAACCAGGAAATGCAAGTTGTTTTAGAATATTCGGCTACAAAGCGCACCCCATTTACAATATTGTTTATTCAATTCACTGCAAGACACAGCAGCTGATTAGTAGAGTTCATTTTATAAATAGTTTGTAACTGATATTATACCAAATGCTTTGTAAGATAATGTAAAATTCATAATACATAATATAATATGTCTGCAGTTATAAAACTCAACTGCTGTCCCAGATTTTGACTTGGCTAATTATGATAAAACAATTGAATATGTATGCATAATCATAGGTCTGTATATTTTAATAATTATAGTTATTTTTTAATTGCCGTAATGACTTTTTTGTTCGACATTGTAACTGTTATTATTCTAATCAGTCAACCGCTTACACGTGTACTGCTTATTAAATAATGATTTATTATTATATAAGTGTGCTTTTGTATCTAATTTATCATTTCGTTTTGAGTATGTAAAATATTGCTTGATTTGTTCTAATCGGACATGGTCATTCTTATTAACAGGTGGTTTTCTTTCGTAATACGTACACACTCATTAGGAGAAAATGGAGTGGCGTAAGAGCGACTGGAGACTGTAAAAAACGTTGTTGTTGATTATGGAATCTTTAATGAACATGTTTGTGTCATTTTATGAAAAGCGGTGTATGATTTCTTAGTAAACGATTGTTCATGTCCTTAACACGTAAAAACATTGGACGGAACTAAACAATACTTTATTTAAAAACGGTATCAGAAGTTTGAAGCATCCATTTTACAGACATCAAGAATAGTTCCTAACCTATCTGTTATTTTATCTGGTTTAAACTGTATGGTTTCCAATAGTTGTGATGACCTCTGATGATCTGTGTGCATTTAGATATTTTGACACGTGCTAAAAGCTACAAAACAGACTTTCTGAGAGATTGCTTAATACCTTCCAAAAAATAAGAACAACAAAACATTAACAACAACAGTTTAACGCAATTAGTGCGAGAGATCATATTTTTCCAGATTGTGCCGTGTGGCAGCTGTAAAAAGTTGCCCCGTACTTCCGTTCAGTATTGTTATAATCAATATCTCGTTCCGGATCCTTGATTCCAGGACTTTGAGTGTCGTGAGGAGTGTTGCATTTTTTTCATTTTTCCTCATGCACAGACTTGATCAATTCGAGTTGTAATATTTGTATGTGCGTGCGTGCGTGCGTGCGTGCGTGCGTGCGTCCGTGAGTGAGTGAGTGAGTGAGTGTATGTGTGTGTGATCAACTTTTTCAAGATATTGCCTAACACGGGAAGGGTAAGCTGTATTTTTCTTGCATATCAGACAGGCTTTTCTACTGTTTACAAAGATACATGTCCTATAACATCTGGAAAAAGTGTGACCATCCCGCCCCCCGTTTTTTTCCAATTTCATGTATGCACTATCATACGGTGTAATACATGGGAGTATTCTGTGTGTAATGTTCAGCGTGAAAGAAGTGCTCAATAAGTACTGTTCGTTCAGTGAGTAATTATTAGTCATGGTTTGAGTCGTGCCCTTGCAATTATCTCGAAATCTTCATGGTAGTGAATAATTTATGTGGAAACAGAAACGTTCGGTGAGCAATTCCAGTACATTTGAGTTCCTGATTGCAACTTTAGTTTTACTGTGAACGTTGCCTTTGCCTTGTTGATCTTTATTCTTGTTATTTTTTACTATTACTATAGTTGCAATAAAATATTATTATTCTAAATACGGGGGGAACTAAGGGGGAGTATTCGAGATTGTAATATGTCAGTAATATACAGAGTTGTGTGCCATGTCGCGTAGCAACTACATGATTTTACCTGAAGTGCATTGAATGAAGAGTTTTATTCTTTGACAAGGTAATTGTACGATTCTCTTTCAAATGTCAGAAATTAGTTGACATACAGCGACACTTCTTTTGATATTAAAATGATTAACAGTTCGTAGGCAAGTTTATAAAAGGGTTCAGCCTAATTTTTACTGATATTGATAGTGTCATACTCTGTCATACTCAGTGATAAACTATTGAAAGTCCAAGACTGCCATCCACCGGTTATAGTTTTTGTTTGCAAATGTCAAATTCGATTTCTTATCACGTTAACAAGATCAAAAGTGTATGTCTTCAGTATCTGTGGTGCATGGAAATGTTTCAACAAGTAATAAATATGTTATTATAGATCTATATTTATGGTAGTATACAACCATAGGTCACCGCGCAGTTGTAAAATGCTCCCAATCAGACGAGTTTTGTTTTTCTCTTGAAGATGAAATATGTTTTTAGTCTACGAAATCGTTGACACATTAAACATTAATTTAGAGCACCAAACACTGGCTTTAGTACGTGACATGATTTTAAAAGAAAACTAGAAATGTGTCCATAGGACATGGGTGCCCCCACACGCCACTGTCAATCATATGACTCTAGGTCAAATATTTTTTGACATGTGCCACAAGTTGAAAACTAAAACACTTTTACTAAGTAAAGGGCAAGAACTTTACAAATACTGAATAAATCCATAAGCAAACCCCAAGGTGCATAAGTACACATGCTGACCAACATTCCTGTAAACTTTCAGGCCTACATGTCAAATACTTTTTGAGCTATGCATGGACAAGTTGAAAATTGCAAATTTATACTACTGTAAGTCAAGGGCAATAACTCTAACAAAACTTTTAAAAAATCCACATGCAAAGTCCCAGGTGCATAGCTTCACAGTGATGTTGATCATTTTTCCTGTAATTTAGTGATGTTGATCATTATTCTTGTAAAGTTGGTTGATTCTAACTCAAGCACTCAAGGAACAAATAACACATTTATTTGCGGGTTAATTTGGTTTTTTATCAAATTTAGGGTAAGTGTATACAAAGGTTATGTATGTGCAGTATGGGTTATCATGCCAATAAATGGCATTAAATTCATTTGATGGTAGCATATGTTTTGTTGCAAATTAACAATAACTTGTTTTGAAATTCGTTGCATTCTTTAATCCTTGTATTTAGTCTCTTAATTTGAACACCATGACATGTTTTTTGAGATTTCATTATAAACTTGAACATGCTATAATATATTATTTCTTTCCATAGAGCACAGGGCCAACAAAGGATTTTAGGCAGGATTGATATTGGTTTTAACTATAGCGGTTATATCAAACCATTTAATTGGGAATGGTTAAAATGCTTATTTGTAACGACAACTACAAAAACTATTGAGCTAGTTATTTCATACTTTTGTTGGCCTTGTCTTATTGTAAAGAAAAATAAGATAGAACTTAAAAGACTACTTTATTAAAATATAATTACAGTTTTTGCAAAAGGAATGTTAAATGCTAGTACACATATCTGTCACACGGCTGTTTGATATGACATTCTGAAAAAATGTCCATGATATGCGGCTGGTTATGTTCGAATTTTAAGTTAAAAACTATCGTTAATAGCCAGTATAGAATATAACAGATGATAAGAGTAAGTATGTAAGAAATGGGCCTCAAATGTGAGAAAGTTTTTATTCTAATATGACTTTTCTAACGGCTTAGAAATTGATAATAATTCTTATTTATAGTTTATTTACTATTTTCACAAAGTTATAAAAGTAGATAAACAGAAAAAGGTTAGTGCGCTATTAGATAGACGTAGATGTATGTAATTATATACATTTTAAATCATATATATGTAATAAAAGTAATCTTGACATTTTTCAAACAAATGTAGAATAACTTTTTTATCAATTTAAATTATCTAAATTCAAACTGTAATGTAGGCCACTAGTTAATGGTATTTATCATGAATAGAGTTATTGTTGAGGAAATAATATTTAAAGGCACATTATGCCATAGAAAAGCTATCATTTCTATTTTTCAAAAAAACTTATTATTTTGGATATCTTGTTACAGTTTCCAAAACCTTAATCATTTCTCATATAGATGAACTATTTTTTCTTCTGCTGCTATGTTGGCAATAAGTATAATCAAAGTGCTGCAGCACTGAATGCGACGGACATGCAACCGGAGAGACATTAATGCTTTTTTTATAAAAAAAAAAAAAACACAAAAGATATAACAGAAAAAATTTGTTTCATACAAGTTCGAGATTTGTAATGCAATATATTTTATGTGTCCCAATCTGATATAATTCAGATTTTCTACTTATACAGAATGAAATTTATGCCTAAAAACTCTGGTCAAACTTGTAAATCAGTGTCCTTATCGATTTATTCCAAGGAATGATATGTAAATAGAAAAAAAACTGTCAACGAAATATTTCTAAAGTAAAACCATGCAAATTAACTTCAAGCATAATACATGATACATGTGAGAATGTTATTTAGAATTGCTTCGTGTTATATCATAGTGTGCGTATAGACAATAAAATATAAGTCATTTGTATTTTTATTTCTCTTGGATATGTCACATTAAAAATATTTTTGGTTAAAATCATCAGCAATTAAAAGTGTATTTTTTAGATTTTTTTTCATTTACAAGGTAAAGATGTAGAGGCCAGAGCACATCGTTTTTATTTTAATTCAAATGTCACTTAAGCTGTCCTTTTCAATTTCACACTAAATTCCATTTTCAACTTGTTTGCTTCTTACAATTGTAAGTATTGCATGTAAGCAAAGTAAGTATCCGCTGGTTTATTACATGTATAATGTGTACTCCCTAATCGCCTGCAGGTGAAGCAGAATCTATTTTTAGAATAGCGAATGTTAACTCATATCGTGACCTAGAAAAATATGTAAACAAACCACAAGAATCGGAAGTAGAACTGATATTATAACTTCCTTCAATAAAGATTACCATGAAAGACTACATGGTGGTAAAGTGTTGAAAAAACTCTCTTGTTACATGCATTTTCAAAAATAGATATTTATACTAACCATTATACTGTATCTAATTTATTAATAACTGCTGAATATTCAGCTAAACCCGCGGTATGAGTCACGAAAATAGTTCTTCTTTTATTAATGCGCGAGTTATTCTAGAGTCACGAAAAACTTTTGATTTGTTAATAATAATGTTTTGTATAATGTAGAAATATTTATTTCCTACTAATAATTTCTTGGAACTCAGAGCTTACACCTTTATTATAGTATAATTTGCTGTCCTACTTTTTCGACAGCTGTAAATCGTTTCGGCAGTAATTTGCATATTGCGCAATAATACTACGGGACTACAACGTTTTTATCAATCAAATACGTTCATATTTTAACTTGGATAACTTAATTTGAAATTGAAAAGACTAAATATGGAAGATTTTAAGATATCCCGACAAAGTATGTGAGTTTTAAAGGATCAAATTCATGTACTATTTCATGGGCTGTTATTCGGTTGAGGACACTTTGCGCGATTGTAGCAGACGAAATCCCATGTGTAGATGACTTAGCTCTGAACGCGCCTGAGGGCTCGTCCGTCGCAAAATAGTTAAATAATATTTTGTAACGAAGTCAAAATACTACTTTATTTATTTATTAATTTATTTATTTTTGCTTATTTATTTATTTAGTTATTTATTTATTTATTTTATTTATTTAAACCTTTTAGTATTGTTTTATTTATTTGTCCCATTTTATACCACAATGTGAACTTCTGTAAGAAAAACATGCAATAGTGTGAATATATTGATGTTATGTTTTACATAACCTAATGATCATATGAAATCTGTATAGTTAGGGCGGACAATTCCTCAGTGCATAGCACAGTAAACTGCTGTGATATGGTCTGTGGAGTTGTCTCCCTTAAAGGAAAAAATAAAGTCTCTTGTAATTCTGTTTAGAATGGCTTTTCATGTATTTTATGTTTGTGTTTTATGTTTTATATATAATTTTATGTATACATGTAAAGATGAGACTGAAATAAAGAAATATACATTTTAGTTTTTACGACAAATACCTGCATGTACAACATTATATTCGTCACTCGTTAAATATGTTAATGGCTCTTAATCTATTATTATTATAAAACACATACTTTAAGAATAATTTTTAAAATAGCTCATCTCGTTTCAGTAACAAAATATAAAAATAAATATATTCAAATATACCTGACCAGCTTTAAAATTAGGAATTTGAAATTCAAGTTTGAACCCTCAGTTGTTTATTCCCTTAAAATGTCTGTGCCTTTTGATTTGATTGTAAGCATTAACATGGTTGAAGAAGACCACCACACATATCCATTGTGTGCTTGTTGACAAAACGAAGTACATCCATATAAGTCAAATGAAAATATCTCTTAAAGAACAAATCTATAAAATTCTGTCAGGTTTTTAAGTTTTACGACCTTGGTGAGGTAAAATATTATAATGTTAATTATTAAGTATGTTCATTAAGGCCTTGTTATTTGGCTAATTTGACAGTCTTAAGCTCAGAAACAAGGCCATTATGAAAACACTTAATCTAAGGTACACATAATTTAAAACGTTAAAAGTTAAGTATTTAGTGAACAAAAAATAACTGATGTAAAATTCTTTTTTCTTTTCTTTGAGGTATTGTAAATTTTCTTATTTTAAAAATGTCTCGAAAACTAAGTCATTACGAGGTATGATCAAAAGTTCTCAGCCCGATATACTTTAAGTCACTTCACTGACATTTACACACAATACGTCGATACCGATATCTTATTGAGGATTACTGACCGAGTAACACGCGGCTTTCCACAGATAAGGTATCATGAAACACACTTTGATCAGTAGAGAGGTGTGTCATTTAGACCATATAGAGAAAGTTGAAAAACGAGCCGTCATTAAGTACCTCTGTAAGAAAGGAATGTTCCCCAAGGATATCCATGAAGACTTCATGGAAACACTTGGGAAGGAGCCTCCTTCCAAACGCACTGTGAAAAAATGGGCTGCTGAATTAAAGAGGGGCAGGAAGAGCATTGGAGATGCCTTGGTGGTCAAAAGAGGGCAGAAACGATGAAACTGGCGGAACAGTGCACAATCTGGTCATGTGCGACAGAAGGCGAGATCTGCGAAGCATTACTAGGGAAGTGGGATAAGCTTTGGTTCAGTTCAGGCAATTTTGACTTATTTCTATGGCATGTCAGAGGTATTCCGCTAGATGGGTCTCTAAGCAGTTGACTGACGACCAGAAACGGGCGACCAGGCTTGACATTTCGAGATACCTTTTGTCTCGCTACGAGGATGAACTTGATTTTATCTACCGGATCTTAACTCAGGATGAAACATGGGTCCATCACTTCGATTCAGAATTTTAAAAAAAAACAGAGCATGCAGTGATAAGCACACAGGCTCACCCCCTCCGAAAAAATCCAAGCAGGTGCCATCAGCAGGAAAGATGATGGCATCAATTTTTGGAATAAGTCAGGGGATAATCATGATTGACTTGATCTTGAGCAAGGTCGTACTATAAACGGTACATACTATGCAGACAAATTGAGACGTCTGCGTCAAGAAATCGCGCGTAAAAGGAAGGGCAAACTGACTTAAGGCGTTCTGCTTATGCACAACAATGGGCCAGCGAACACATCCCAAGTTGCGATGGCTGCTGCAACTGACTGCGGCTTTGAAATTCTTTCCAATCCCCCATATTCTCCGGTCTATCCCCCTCTGACTTCTACCTGTTTCCGAAACTGAAAAACAAGCTTCGTGATAGACGTTTTGGACGCCATGAAGGTTTCATGGAGGCGGTCAGGTCAATGAGTTCTTTGAGGACCAAAATAGAGAGTTCTATTTCGAAGGGTTAAACAAATTGGAGCGCAGGTGTAAAAAGTGCATTGGTGTAGCGTGTGATTATATTGAAAAGAAAGACCATTAGTTGGGTTCTCTGACTACCAGAAGTACATCTGGCCAAGGACTTTTTGATCAATCCTCGTAAATGTCACATGTTACAGAATAAAGTTTTTTAAATAATAAAAAGACAAAACAGGGCTGTGTTATCTAGTGCTTTGTTTTAAGTAAAAATAATGAAAATATAAATCCTACTAAAATCCTTATAGATTAATTCCGAATGACCTGTGTGCACGAATAACAAAGTCAGAATAACGAAAGTGCGGTAAAATTTGAATGCAATGATCAATTATACGTCTTGAGCATTATATAAACTATTTCACCTTTTATCTATAAACAGGTTAATGTAATTCTAAAATGGATTTAATTTAACAGACAGTGATGTGTTTGTAATAAACAGTAATGTAGCTGTAAGTAACAGTACAAAATGTAATAGGATCGCCCCGTACATTCAATCAGAGATGTTATATTTCCGATCTTTTAAGATCGTTCAGCACGACATTTTTGTTGTGTTTGTGGTACGTTTAAGTTATAATTATTTGGCATTTTCTAGTTGGGTGGTTCCAATATTCTACTTAGATAGTGAAAACTGTTGAATCACCCTTAGAATATGTTGCCTGCTTTTAAACTTTGTCTTTTGACTTCTTATCTGTAATATGCAGGCTTCATATCTTCAGGTCCCCTTTCAAAATTATATTTTTTTTTAGTTCCTCCCATTGTTCTCTCGTTAAGAGCACACGCATTTTTTAATTGGGAACCATATGCCGCTTTTCATGGCTGGCACTAACGTGTCACGTTAACCGCCGTATGAACACATCTGCAGATGTTTCTTAATTCAAAATTTTACCATTTCATGTTTAAATGTTGAATTCTGCTGAAGCCGGTAGCTTAAGTACGGTAACTTGCATTGTCCATTACCATCCTTGAAGAGGCTCAATCAAACCGAGTCTGCCACATTTTCAAATGTGTCGTGTTTGGCTCTCTTTGGAGATTCTAATTATCTCTATTGAAACCAAACGTAACTGATGTAGCTTTATGTTTGAAGTTCAATGTCAAAATGTCAGAACGATTGATTCACATGACAGAAAGACGGTAGTCATTAAGTGTGACTTCAAACGCTACATTTACATTTCCCGAAAATGATTAGATTGACATTGATGAATAAACATTTAACATTTTTCTTGACTTAAACATATATTGTTCTATATAATCAATTTCTAACCGACGCTAAATTTTACCTCAAGAAGAAGAAATTATAAACTTTGACCTAACAAGTATAACCTGAATCGTACAATCACTTAATCATTTCGTTATGTTTATCATTTGCAATGCGAAATTTCAAAATGAATTGAAAGTGTTGAACTTACATAAAACAACTTATATCAAGAGGTATATTTACATGAGGCTGTTTACTTACAGTGTTTCATTTTGTATGCAAAAGTGTTCGATGTGTACTGAATTTTTGTGCAACGTCATATCAAATCCGTTATTGAACACGAAAGAACCAAAAACACTCACACAATAATAGATCAAAAAGACGAACAATAAGCCAACGGAACGGACTTAATTTAATTACATTTGAATGCCCCTTCCTTTTTATATGGGTAGGTACTGCCACAAAGGTAGGTAAATTCTAACCATGTGTCTGCACTTACCCGACGTTAAAACAATGACCGATATAAGGTCAAAACCACCAGAAATGTAATTACTCTCGACATTGTCTACAAAAAATAATTTAAGTTCATTTCCACTTACATATGACAAAACCAAACAGGACCTAAACAATAGTTTTCCTGCGATTCCAAATACAGTCTAGCTTAAAGTTAGCTTGTACAATAATGCTTTCTAAAAGAAAACGACAACTGATCAAACTTGTCACATTTTACAATTGATAGGCTTGCTTACAAATTTTAATAAATGATAGGCTAGCGTTAAACATCATAATTGCTCATTCTCCTTTTCGCATGTCTTTACTTTTTTAATTCGTGGTATACACATTCACTATTTAATTTTCTAGTGTTTTTGTTGCAGATTTACCTCCTTTATTCATACATATCTAAAAAGTTCACAAATCTTGCATCTATACTATAAGCATTTATTTGTCATCAAATTAAATTTAATGTCATTTTGAGAACATTTAAATTTATATATTATCCCCTTTTTCAAGACATAATTGATAATGAAACGGACTGACGAACATCATTTATAATTGATGAAAAGCATGACTTTTTGTATTAATTGTCATTAAGCTCTCCTTGCTTTATATATAATCAATCATTTTTGGCTTAAAAACGTTAACATGAAACAGTTAATATTAACAACATAGTGTTTGTTCTTGCAATAATAAGAACATACAGACAAGGATCGTTTTAACACTTGGAAAATAAAGACATTGCATTATTCAGATAATTTTACCAACTTGCTTGAATACATTAATCCTATAGAAATTGATTCTTGTCAACCAAAAACTCATCGCTTTGTACGAAGAATGTTCTACATCTTCTGATGCTTCTAATGCTTGGCAGAATTCTTAAATACGTTATGCAATGAATTGTTATTGTAATAGAGAAAACGGTAAAAAGCCGAGTTGGAAACAACGTGCAGTATTAAATCTAAAATTTGAAAATGAATAATTAAATATTTAAATTTTGAAATAAAAAATTTGAAAGCTAGATGGATGATAGATCTGTTCTCTGATTGAATTTTCAGTCTATATGACATGAAGTACGTTGTTTGTGTTACAAGAGTTGTTTCCCGTTTCAAAATGTTGATGCCAACTTGAATATAACGAGGATTTGTTTAAAAGATATGTTTGTATGTATGTTTATCAGGTACTGACACTTTTGTGTACTTCTTATGAATGTACTATTGATATTCTTACATTAAAATAGGTTTCGTCTCTATGGCCGGTGTGTGGTCACATGCTTTGAATTACTATTCCCACCTTCCGTCTGTTTGAATATGGCCACTTAGAAGTTTTGTCTGAGAACACTATCCTATGTCAGTTCTACTTAAGATGTAGTGCTGCATGTCATAAGGATAACTGGAACCTCAATATAAACTACATAAATTGCTTCGATTCCAGTATGCTCATTCGTTTTTATCTAAGTAATCATGAACAAAAACGATTTTGAGAACACTTAATATTATGTATTATAACTACTATTATCATAATAAAAATTATTTTTAAGAACATTTAGGAGTTTAAAAAGGTGATTGTTTAACATATTGATTTGACATTAAAATGTGAATAACATTGAATGTCAATTTACCGCCAGTCTTAATTGTAAACCACTTATGTGTCATTCGATCATGATAAAAAGACATTATGAGCATAATCCTCGATTTTAGACGGTATATTTAAGGATACATATAATTCACAATTTTTTAATATAAAAAATGCATAATTGAACGGCAAAGTACCCTTAAAAGCATCATCTGAGATATCTGTACTTGGAATAAACCAAATAAACAAATTCATTGAGATATCATGCAATTGAAACATTCAAACATTCGTGAGGGATAATTGCACTTCAATTGATTCATTTGATCTTTTTTTTTCAGAACAATACTCTTCATCGCACAACATTTTTGAATTTTTAAATTATTATTAGCGGTAAACCTCTTTTGTTAAATGTTTTGTCACGAGTTTTAATTTTTAATGGAATGTTGTAGTAACTTATATCCATGAAAAGTACTTGTTGGTTTTTGATGGTTATTTTTACTGCAAAGGAACTGATATTGCGACACTTTTGATGTTAATGTATGATCATCCTAATGCAATACATACCATTTGAAGATTAATTAAATAATCAACAAAAATGACAACTGCATTAAAACTGAGGGACAACTTGTTTCTTTCAACATTATCTACGGATCATTCAGATCCCCTTGTGAAAGAAAAAAATGCTTATTATCAATTATGATTAATTATAAAACTTATCTTTTGGCTAAATAAAGTAGATACATTTATAAATTTGGTAATTGTATTTTCAAATTTTAATAAAGTTAAAACTGTTCGGTAAATTGATTTAAATTTGACAAGATCAACCAGTCCAATATGCTTCTAAATAAATTACACACACTGGCTTTAACAAGAATTTTGGGATACTTTGAATAAGGCTCTCTAAGCGGGTATATGGTCACGTGTTATATGGTAAATGTTTTATACATATTTTGAGAGGAAGCAGTCATTTGGCTTTTTTTCATGAGATTGATATACTATTGATTATTTAGAACTTTCTTATTTCTAAAAAAATGAACCCATCTAATATCCAGGTTTTTATTCAGATAAAGTGTCGAACCATACTGATACTTTTTAATTTTGCATGCATGTGTCCTTTAAGGTATATAACTAACCCTATATTGTCGATTTTAAGTTACTTATATTGCCCTTTAGGGTGGACATAACATAATTTGTTTTAACAGAATAAATAAACATGCGAGAGAGTTGAAAAAACGTTTAAACAATTTTGCAGGAATATTTAAATTGATAAAAGAAAAGGAAATACAAAAAAAAAATAATAACATAATACTGCTTAAACTGTTAAATAAAGGGAATCTTATAAGATTCACCAATTGATCTGGACTATATACAAAAAAAATACACAAAAATGTTGGTTTATTTTGTTGTTGTTTTTTTGTTAACATTTGCAATTTATTGCTTCTCTTGAAACATGTTCAAAAACATTTAACAAATTGCAGTTACAACAACACTTGAGATGTTTATTGTTAAGAATTTATTTAATCAGAAGATTCTGTAACAAAATATTCTCCAGAAAGACGCAGAAGAGGAGGAAGAAGAAAAAGATAAAGAAAATAAAAAAGAGAAAAAAGAGGAAGAAGAAGACGATAAGACTTAAAAAAGGGAGCAGTACATCAATACTACATACATGCCAAGATGGAAACTTTTTAAAATAGATATGTACAGATATATCATTATCTTTTAGGGAATATTGCATAATAATTATAATACTTAAATATGTTCAACAATTGTATCATTTCAAAACCGATCATTCCAAGCAATATCTTATTTATTTCCTTCAAGTTGGTATATGCATGTTTCTTTACGTACTTTTTTACGATATTAGAAAAGCATGTTATAATATAATTCGCTTAAATGTGGGTAAATATGTTATTCTGTATAAGAAAATTATTTATACATGTATATATAAATAAATGTCTCGTGATAAAGTTACATAATTGTCATTTACTGAGAAAATGAAGTGAAAGATATGCTTTCATAAAAAAAATCATTAAATTCATTGAAATTCATAAAATTCATAAAAATTCATTAAATCATGGTAAACTATGCTAATGAAGTAAGCTATTGCATATTTTAAAAAAGAGAGCAATGACCTATACAAGTTTATAATGTCGTACAGTGTTTATCTCATTATAATTCAAATAAATGCATAAGAAAGCGTAATTTATGTGATTATTAATCAATGAATAATCGTTAATCATGCTAGTGACAAACGTTTGAGGGGAAAACACGTGTTCATATTAATAATTGATTCAACTGTCAGTCACGTTTCAACAAAAACAACAAGTTCATTCCATTATTGAATGGTAAACAAGTTTGATGATCACATAAACGATGGTTCTGAATAATAAAATGCATGTTATACTGCTAGTATGTTATACTTCTAGTATTCATTGTGAAACATTTATAAAGTCGGCCGGTGGTAGGTGTGGGCGTAAAAGGTTTGCACTTTGAAAGTAGGTGCGGATGTGTAAATTGAATGTAGTGGTCCGCCTCATTAGGACTACGGGACATTAATAAAATTCTAAGCGAGAACTAGGTCAACGTTTCTCATACAACCAATCAACAGTGGGAACGCTTTTTATGACGGGGTCGTTTTATTTATAATCCCATGTAAAAATTACAGACAATCCCGAACATTTTGGTCATTTTGAACATTTTGTACAAATACATTCATTATCAAAATAAATCATATGTTTTAATGAAGAGGTTTCTTCACTTCATTTCTGTTGTATTTCATTTTCAAAATAAACATTTGAAGGCAGTAAATCTTACTAAGTACTGAAAACATTGTGTTATTATTTTTCTAGACCAAGAGAACAAATGTTGTATCAATATGTTGTAGCATTTTCTTCTAAAGGCAAGTCTGTGATCTTCTTGTAACTATCCTTGTTGCTTACCCTTTGGACAGGCTGTTAAAAAAATAAAGAAAAAATATATTTTGCCTGTAATTGTATTGGCAGGAAGCTCAAGTAATCACAAAAATGAACAGGGTCAAGAAACGTTCCAGGAACATAATCTTCAAATTACAACACGTAAGTAACAGTAATAATTAGTTTATAGCATTTTAGTATCAATATTAAACATTTAAAACATTTAATGTAAATTCAGTCTGAAGAAATATATGATAGTATATAAGTATACCTTTTTGTACGATTATTCAGATAAATCCCCCAAACATATTTTATAGCACAATTTATAAATAAAACCGACACTTACGTCTGCCGTGACTAATTCTTGTAAGTTCTTTAGTGGAAATTCCAAATATGTTCTGAAGAGCATATTCTATTCTGCTTTGAACAATTTGTGGCAACTGTCTTTGTCTTGTTTTGATAAACACGTATGGATCGTCACACATTTGATCAAACGGTGACCATTTTGTACATCCCCAATCAATTGAAAACCCTCGATAGTCCGTTGCTACTACAATATACTTGCCTGACCAATTATCACCTAAAACGATTTTTTCTTCATAATTATTTTTTGTGGTAAAATTATTCCTTTATTTATTATTCATAATATGAAGATCGTCATTTTTAAACTTCATGTTCTTGAAATTATGTACCTTAACTTTATTTCTATTGTAGTCGTTATAGCACTTAAGTTACTATATATTAGAGTAAGTTATATGGTTGATTATAAAGTCATTGTTAGTGTTAGTGAAAGACAATCAATATTACAAACTTTACCCACAAGATCTTTGCCATAGAACCTTCCGGGGTCCTCTATAGATAATACCGACGTCATCGAATTGCAAAAATTTCGGGATCTGTAAAAGGCAAATGTAGAACATGTAGAGCAAACACATTTTTTAGCTTTTTATAGAATCAAACACCCTGAATAATATTTCAAAAGATTTGTATTTTATGTACTGACACTAACTTATTGTTCTTTATCTATTCTTAAAAAAAGAAAATAATATTTCAATTTCACCGGCAACCGCAGCAGGCAAATGCGATGGAATGTGTTTTTTTTTTTACTATTTGGACCGTGTGTTATCCTAATTTAACGCCTAAGTTTTGTTTAAATGTAATACAAAGCAAAATGCCATCTTAAAAAAAAGAGTTAAATATGTACATGTAACCCGAATATTAAAACAAACGACAGTTTCATTTACGTTTGCTCTAAACCTTCACTCCCCATTTCAACACACATAAACGAATTATAACACAGGATGCGTTTAGTGTATGTATAGTTAATTATTGCATTTTTTGCTTTTCTTATTTTTTTAAGTTACCTCATGGTTTCATGGTGTAAAACAAGATTATCTCCGGGTTCAAGAAGTTGTGTGTAATCTGTAAATTCCTCTGCAATAGCCCAACTGCAGGGTGCTTTTAAGAAATGAAATGACCATGGACCAAGCCACTGAAATAAAAGTAAGTATAAATCATTCTTTTAAAACAATGACTACATTAATACTTTCTTTTATTATTCTTTTTTATTTATTTCTTTTCACTATTTTTTCCATTACTTCTTTTGTCAGTTTGTTATTATTTAATTCCTTTTTAACTATATGTAGAAAATATAATATCATTGCTTATATCTAGTTGTTAATGTTATCTTATATAATGATGAATACATAAAAATAACACGTGACCCTTTTTTATTACATTGAATACAAAATTACATTTCACACATTGAAAAAGTACAAATAACAAAAAAAAAAATTCGAACTATCAAACAAAAATATTCCGGATAAAAATCCTGTAATAAGATTTTTTTCTAACATCAAAATTTAGCAAAAATCTTGTTGGTCGATCGAACACAAGTACGGTCATTACAGAACACATTGCTGAAAAATTGTTTTGAATCAATCGAACACAAAATTCATTTAGTTAGATACTGATCTGTTAAAACCAATGAAAAATAAAACCATAAAACTGATATTTTTGTTCAATCGGTCGACAAAAAAAAAATAACTTCTGACAAATATGCCCATTTATTTGATACTTTCTCTTTTTACTGAACCAAAAAAATATAACAAACACATTGTTGGTCGGTCGTTCAAAAATAAAATCATAGTAGAACACCATGTTAAAATTAAAAAAAACGTTTGTTGGGTCATCGAACAGAAAGCTATACAAAAACACCTTTTATTATAGAAAGACCCTTTTTAAGCGAGCGAAAAAAAACAACTATTTTGTTCTATCGATCAAACATAAAATGTTCTAATGTAACACCTCGCATTGGAATTTATTTTCTTCATCGGATCCGCATAACAAAGAATAAAATAAATAAATAAACAAATATCCGTTTTGTTTGATGGAACAAAAAATAAGAAGAAAAATACATTTCAATAGGAAAATTATGTTCAATCCAATAAAATAGGATTGATAAAATAAACGCCTTGCGTTGGATTTTTTTCTGCATCTGAACCAAAAATATAACAAACATTTTGTTCAGTCGATTGAACAAATGTATGATAATAACAGAACACCTGGCCTAAACAACAGTTTGTTCGGTCATCATTTAAACAAAAGTTATTCATTAGAAAATTATTAAATCCAAGACAAAAAATGCAGATACAGAAAACGTTCTGATAACAACACCCAACCTGCACTTGTAAATTTCTCTCTTAAACCGGACGAAAAAATGTAACAAACATCTTGTTCGGTCGATCGGACAAAAGAATAATAGTAGTGAAAAAATTGTGTTCGATCAATCGAACAAAAACGCTATACAAAAGGACATTTCATTAGATAGATCTTGTTAAAGCGAACGGAAAATAATAAAACAAGTAAAATATATTTAAGTTTAAAGTACTCGTATATTTAATAATTAATTGTTTTGTGTAAAAAAAGTATTAGACATTTAATACCCAGCTTCTTAACTGTTTATTACCGATAAAGATAAATATAAATAAGTTTATTGTAAATAGCCTCCTAATTTGAAGAAAGGAATATACTGATGAAATTAAATCATTATATAAATGTACTTTCTTAAAATGTGGTTTTCTATTTTGTTATATTACTTATTTTCACGTAAATAAATCTCATAAATAGACTTACCGCATTTAGATTAAATCCAGGCATTGGCGGAGGTTGTCTCTTAAGTCTTTCCCTAAGGCTCTTTGGAGGAAGCAATGCTGTAAAAGGTGTTGCATTATGTCCCGCTTTCATAAAATGGCCCGACGTCAAAGCTACGGCTGTTAAACCCACCACAACAGCCGATAATTTTAACATTTTCGTGCCAAGCGTTGAACTTTTTCCACACCAATGAACGAATAAAATTTTTTATTTGCTTACAAGTCAATGTAAGAAAAATAATATACAAGAGTATCCGCCTATTACGGACGCCTAATGAACATTATCTAATTGTTCTAGTCTTATTACAAAAAAGACAAGAAAAGAAAACAACTGATCAAAACGAAACAAAACAAAATCGCAATACAAATCATTATTTAAAAAAATACTTATAAACAAATTCCCTTGTAACTTTTGTAACTTAGAAGCAGTAAGTATTTGTTTACTGTGCAATAGTATTACAATAGATTACAGAATTCTAGTATGTGTAAATAATTATGAAAGTGTATTAATCCTGACTTTTTTGAACTTACGGTTATGCTGTCAGTAAAGTAGAAGTTTCTACCGGCTTTTATAGGCTAAGTCATGTATACTCTTATGTTGAACTTAATCATACTTCGAGGGATGTCCAAAATGCTTAGAAACTGTGCGAGATATACCGGAAACTGTTTGATTTCCTGCAAAAAGGCAACACTTTTGTAAAATTACATGACTGTTAAGGTTGAAACGAAACGATAAACAAAAAAGTAACAAATATTCCGAATGACTTAAGTTTTTTTGTTCCTGAAAATAATCTGACGTCACATTCTATAGCCAGATGTTATCAAATTGAAATGAAATGACGCTAGTTTATAGACCTTTTTATACTAAACAGACTTTAAGCTTTCCTAAAGGTACTGTGAGATACTCGGTTTGACTGAGTCTGTACATGAGGGATAATGAATAAGTGCAACATCCCTCATGCACCCTAGCACCGGCTTGAGCGGTACTCAATTCTCAACATAAAATAAAACCATCAAGTTTCAAACTTGGATTTAGATTCATATTGTTGACGTTAATCAAACTGTTATGTTTTGTTGTGTTTGCATTGTTCAGAAAAGAAGACTCGAAAGCAAAGTTTTCATTCATAATAATTTTATAAAGTGCTATTAGCCATAGGGACACAAAAAAATACTTATGGAATATCCCTTGTAGGTAAATGAGGGAATTTAAGTAAATTAATTGACATTTAATTTTTGTATCATGCTAATTGCGTGTCATTTTTATGATGATTTCGCATTTAAATGTTAAGATATAAATGGATATAGTTAATATCAAATGTGATTTTATGATGATAGTAATAATGAGCCCGATTTGCCCGTTTAATATGCATACTTGCTAGCTTGTAAAACGAAGAATAATCTAATATTAATTATATATTGAACAGCGGTTTATAAATAAATAATGTTCGGGCTAAAGCCGCTATACAACCAAAGAAGAAATCATGTCATTTTTTATGGCTGATGTTTATTTGTTGTTGTTCTCATGTGTGTGTGTGTGTGTGTGTGTGCGTGCGTGCGTGCGTGCGTGCGTGCGTGCGTGCGTGCGTTTTTCATTTGTTTGTTTGTTTCTTTCTTTATTTTATTTATTATTTTGCATGGTTCGTTTACGTGATAAAAGCTTAATTAATGTCGCCTAGGGGAACTCATTAGGCGATTTTTTTAGAAGATTATAATTTTAGATGATTGCTTTCATTCCAGGAGAGACGAATGGTTCTTTATCGACCGAGTGGAAAGCAACAATTCAAAGGACATCATTTTAAAGCGATTTTGCAAATTTACAGAAAGCTCCTGTAGAAAATCAACCGAGTATTATGTCATAATAGAATATCGCGTTATCATGCGTCGAAAGTTAAAAATGATACACGACAATATACGATTGTCAAACATTCAACGATATTATGATTGTTACTATTTATTGCAATGTGCGACTACGCATAGTGATATATAGCATCAAGCGCAATATGTCACCTTTCAAAGTCGACATTACACTTAGCCACAAAGCTTAAAGGGACTCCACTAATGCTTTTTGTGTTCTTTTTTTTTATTTGTGTGTGTGTTTTTTACAATGATAGGAATGGAAATAATTATTCAGGATGAATGTATCATTTGATGTAGGTCTATATAAGTAGATAAGTTACTTATGTGCAAATTGGATAACTTCGTTTTTCCAAATTAATTATTACAATTGTGACAATTGTGACAAAAGACCGAAGCTTTCACTAAAAGCGGACTATGAATAGCACAACAATACGGTTAAAAACTTTTTAATATATTTTTGAATCATCTTTTGCAGTTTTAAATGATACATGCGTTGTAACACGCGATCTGATTGGACGATAGAAAATTGAATCCGCTCGTCCAATCAGATCGCGTGTTACTATGCATGTGTCAGACTCGAAGATGGCTGCGACAAATAAAAAAACCGTGAAACAGAAACAAATCGATAGAATATTGATATTTAATGGATTTGAATTAGGTAAGCTGTGGAATTCTTCTAGTTCTTTTTATTGATGTAAATAATGATGCAGCGATATGCCGCCGGAATGTTACGACGATATCCCGTGTTCCACATTGTTAGCCAAATGAACATTGAGTAGACTTTTCACTTTTCTATAAATTAGATTTTTTTATCGGTGGTTTTGTATTTGTTGTCGAAACACTGATACTGCCACTTGTAAGAAATATAAACTTTTAAGGCTTTTTGGGCCTCAGTGGAGTTTCGTAGAGAATTCCACGAGATTTACCATGTGACTTAGACCACGTGACCAATTAGAGAAAAATCGTGCTTAAAGGTAGGAAGTTCGTGTCAAGGATAAGGCTGTAGCTTTGTTTAATAAAGGTGTACATGTCAGACAGAAACTGTTGGGGCATAGATAAATTAAACAAAAGAAGAAGCAAATAAGTGTGGCTTAAATTTATGTTATTCATTGCTCATTATTTATCTTTTGCCATAAATATATGAAATGTAGGGGATCCATTTTTTTCACAAAAGTGCGATTTAAGTTACCAAAAAATGTTTTTCAGTGTGAAACAATGCTATTATCAGATTTTAATGATTCTTTAGAGCTTATTATTACTTTTGAAAGGTTTTTCATTTTTTCACCAAATATGACCTTTTAGATTGATAGCCGGCTTGATATTTGAAAACCGTTCTTGAATGGGATTGATTGCATACAAAATATTTTGTGATCAGCTTTTTCAGAGCCGTTATATTGGACAATTTACTAACACAGGATTAGGTATGTTAATGATGACAGCAATGAGCGCTTTGACTCTGCCATGTTCTGACGGATAACAATTTGTCTTTATAAAATATCGCAAATAATCGTATGCAAATCAGGTCGGCCACAGGGGGTGAACTATATATAGATCTAAGAATTGAGCATTTCAAAAATACATGCAATTTTTGCCATGAGTTTTTTGAAATAGTAACCATGTTTGGCTTTCACAAACATTTTCGAAACTTTGTTATGGCAAACTTTTTTTTTGAAAAAAAAAATGCATATTAAATCGTTTAAAGATTAAGACTTTAAAGTGGTCTTGACTTGGCACGGAAGTAGTTTTTGACCAATTGTTCAAAGCTGATCGCATTGTTGTCGGTTCCACTCTAGAAAAAAATCTTTTGAGTAACCTCTGTAAATAATATAATGGTATAATTATTTTTTAATTCCTATTCTAAATTTTGTTATTTAAGTCCTTATGTTTTATCTTATTAGTTGTAACTGCAAATGTTTAAAGCAGCATGCCTTCAGAAGAAAACAGAAATAGTACCATCCCAAATTCTCTCTTCAAAAACATCATTTAGTTAAAAGAAAACGAAATGACACTTTAAAATGTTCATGTTATAACATTGTTGCTCTGAAAACAAACTATATAATTATTCATTAAGCCCATTCCGCCAACGGGATATACTTTATTTGATTATATTATGGAATTCTTTTCTAGTACCACTGATGGAACAAGACAATATCGCGACATGTGATCCGGAATAAATAAAATAACAAAACCATACATTATGACCCCATACGCTGATCAGTTCGAAACAATTGTTCTGGTATACATGTATTAAACAGAGATCAAGGCAGAAGTGAATTGCGTTCCTCTGCCGCATAGACGTATTATTGGACCAATGCATATTTGAGCTGGCTTGAAATGAAAACCATTGAAGAACACGTTAATACAGGTGATCACTTCAACTGTTCACCAAATAACAAATACAATACGACACACCCAGTGGACAGCTTCTCTAAGTTCGGGCGACAAAAAAGATGAATGCACGCGCTATATTTCCGCTTTTATACCAGAACAACATATAGCCTTAGGAATATATAGTGTATCGCACAGCGTATATAGCGTATGTAGCATATAGCGGGCGGTTATCTGAAAGTAAAACATTTATACTTTCAGTAATAAAAAATAAAACAACATACAAACAATTCATACATACTTACAAATTAACAAGTTACATTTATATTTCATCCTTAACAAATACTTTGGGAATCCTGCTGTTAATAATGTTAACAAATTTATTAATTGATAGAATTACAGATTATTTACTTTTACATCAAAAATTTAACTAGGATACAGTTTAATCTATCTTAACATTAAATTGTAAATGCATTTACCTTAAAAATAATTAACGTAATTATTTAAGAAAAAAATATTTAAAAAATAATTTTCCCGAGCGAAGGCAAATAAAACAAAAATAAACTTACTGAACAATGGTATCTGTGCCCGAAACTTAATAAATTGAAATACACAAGATTCGTTCTTCACATTCCGAAATCTTAATATCAACTGCACCTTGAAAAGGCGGCAAATCCTGCATTTGCATAAAATTATTATTTCTGGGGACAGTTTTGACCAACCAAAATGCTGGAAGCGCCCTCTAAGAAAATAAAAGTAAAATTTCCTTTTCTAAATACGGGGATCATTAATTACTAGGGAACGCTAAGTTCTGGCAGGGACCAAAGCGCTTCTAAAATAACACTGCGCTGGACAGTTGGCATGATATATTGAAATCAAAACAATTATCAAAACATTGAAAATCGGTCCCAGCACCAACATTCGCAGTCTGGAACAACCATAACTAGAAGTAAAAATAAAAAGTTTTAAATTCGAACCTAGGGCTGGTACGACACGTATTAAAATCATTAAACTCCGACCTTTGATTGATTTAAGACAGACATTATTTCCGTATATAAATATATTTTACTTATAAATCAATTTTACAATTTCGGGAAATTAACATATTAAATGTGCATGACAAATATGCCTTTTAAATCTTTTGATACTACTTTATATAGATGATATATACGACCTTATAGGCCATCGAATTAATAATTATCTATAATGGTTTACATCAAGACTTTTTATCTATTGTAAAAAAAAACAGACATAAATATGTTCGTTAATCCGCATCGTCAGTGTTTGAGAAACTTTAATGTATGTCCACAGCCTATGGTCGAAATTCAGAACAGCGCGAATACATTATTTATGATTAAACATAAATTAAAAATAACAAGAGCTGTCCGAAGAGCAACACGCTCCACTCTTTTGGTGTTGGTTAGTGAACAGAATTTGACTTTAATGGTAAATTTTACTCTTTGCTTTGACATACCAATGACCTTAACCTTTTCACGTTTTGACCTGAACATGACCGATGTAGTTGGTACAGGTGAATACACATAATATTGTAAAGTTTCAATAGAATAGCGTTGTAGGTAATTAACCAACGCTAACGCTGTTATCACAATTGCTCGCTTTTTTTAATCGTGAGCAGAACATAAGTGTATGTTTCTCTACATTTTTTGGTAATTTAATTTCAGAGAAGATGCTCATTTATTAAAAAAGCATTGAAATGGCTAAAACTTGGTATGTCTTCTTTGAATACCAGGAAATAAAAACAGAAAGATTGGAATATACTTATTTCAACAACAAAAATTCTGACCCTGCTGTGGCGAATTCATAAATCCGCGAAATAATTCGGGAATGGGATTTTTTGCGAAATAAAGATCACGCAAATAAAAAGTGATTTACAGTATCACTTTGTATGATCAAGGTGAGAGCGATTCAATGGTAACGTCGAATGCATGTCAAAGGAGAGAAAATCGATTACAGCGATTCATTGTAAGCGACCAAACGCAATTCGATGATTACGGCGAAAGTAAATCAATGATAACGGCCAAAGGCAAATGAATAGCAATGAGGAAAGCCATTCAATGATAACTGCGAAAGCGATTATTTGATAACAGCCGAAGTCAATTCAACGATAACGGTGAAAGCGATTCATTGATAACAGCCGAAGGCATTTATTTCAACGATAACGGCGAAACCGATTCAAGGATAACTGTAAACAACGTTTATTTGATAACGGCCGAAAGCAATTCAATGGGAAAAACGATGATTCTTTGAAAACAAGGAAAGCAATCCAATGATTTTTGCAAAAATAATTCAAGAATAACGCAAAAAATGGTTCATTGATGATTGAGAATTCGGTTTAATACCAACGGGGAAAGCAGTTTAATAATAACAAGGAAAGCAGTTCAATGCTTAAAGGGGAGTCGTCGATTCAATAAAAGTAGGGAAACAAATTCAATAATAATTGCGAAAACAATCCTTTGATAACGGGAAAAGTAATTCAATGATATCGGCGAAAGCTATTCAATAATAATGGCGAAGAACAGCGACAGCGATTCAATGATAAATGGGAAATCGATTTAAGGTTAACAGGGAAAACCGTTTCAATAATAAAGGGAAGGCAATTCCTCGATAACGGGAAAGGTATTCAATGAAAACGGGGTAATGAAAGGAAAGTGATTCATTGATAACGGGAAAAGCAGTTAAAATAGGATATTTCGATTTTTGATGGCTGCTGAACAGTTGAGAACAAATGCACAGACATTTGGAAATATGAAAATGTAAAGATTTCATATTGTTTGTAATATGTGTGCATGAAGATTTTTTAAACGTCAAAGAAGAAAATTAATTTTCTTTGAATCCCATAATAGACATAACTTTGCGCAATGTAACAATATTGTACATACTTCCGCGTTATATGCTCGAATGGCATTTTTATTCATATGTGAAAAGTTAACATGAATCTAATCGCATGTATCTGATGTTAATCTATCGCTATCACTATTTAGTTAATAGCTATGTTTCGTATTAATGTGATTGTTATTGCAAAAGGGCCTGTTGAGTCTTTTTTTTTGGACGCGCCTGTGGCCGAGAGGTTAGGGTCGATGACTACAAAACACTCGTCCCTCACCACAGTGGGTTCTAGGCGGCTTACGGAATGTTCTGTGGTTCTGCTAAGGTATTTGTTCGTGCCTAGAATAATTCGCGTTGGGGCATCTAAGGTAGTCCTTCACCAATAACGCTGGAAAGTCGCCATATGACATATACAACCCAACAACAAGAAACAAGCACAAAATAGATTATTTTGTTGTGACTGGTACTGATAACTTAAAGGGGTGATAGAATTAAAGGCTCGATCTGTGAATAAATTCAAAACATTCTAACAATAAAAATTTAGTCGCAGGTCAAACATTGAAATTGTAAGAAACACAAATGATAGTATTTTGCCTTTTGGGAAGAACAAATTGATAATGAATACCATTATATAAAAGTTCAGAATGCATAATTTGTAACGCCAAGAATATATTTAAAAAAGATGGTTGCTTTAAATACAATTTTACAATATCTCGCAATGATTCGACTGTTTTCAAAGTTTCTATTTGATTTAGTTGTTATCATTAAATTGCTTACGATTGTTTATATATGGTTGTTAAGGTTCAAAGACATGATAACTGTGACATTCTATATCTTTGTATTAAAAGCATGCGGAAAGTGATGCATTCATTTTTACCTAAAGATGTGTTTTAGAATATTGGCCACATGGCGCGTGTCAGATACAAAATTGGTGATTCAATTCACTGCGAGAAACTACGGTGGCACAAAGGTGACATGTGTGTGTTTTATTTATCTCGTGCGCACGAGATACTATGTCGTGACCACGAGTTACTAAGTCGTGGCCACGAGATAGTTAAGTCGTGGGAACGAGATACTATGTCGTGGCCACGAGTTACTAAGTCGTGGCCACGAGATAGTTAAGTCGTGGGAACGAGATACTATGTCGTGACCACGAGATACTATGTCGTGGCCACGAGTTACTAAGTCGTGGGAACGAGATAATTAAGTCGTGCGCACGAGATAATTAGCCAATCAGATAACACTTTGAATGTTTTAAATTTAGAAAAATTTCTGTTTAAAGTTTTAAATGCAACATTTATCTTTGAAAATAATGTAGTGTTCACTTTAAATTTGATACACGTCTTTAGGATTTAATTAGAAAGCATCTTCTAAGGCCCATAAATCAGACATTAATTTTGATTAAGTTACAGCCCTTTGTGGGGACAATGCTCTTATATAATTGGTCAGTTTGTTCGTACAACGGCCTGTTAACCTCGTGTATACGATAACTTGGGAAGGAAATTAGTCCTGGTTTATTTTATTTGGTAGAGACAATGCCAATGGGCAGTAGATAGCCTATAAGGTTGTTTGAGGCCAAGGTAAACATGACACCATGTGAAATCCTTGTCTGATGAATGATTTAGAAGGAATAAACTATGGTTTATATAACCTAGAAAGATCATTGCTCCTGATCTGTAGATGACACCTAATAATGTTAGGCCATTTGGTCAATCAAAGGGCTGCAAGCTCTGTGGTACTTTCTGATCTTTCCTACAAAATCGTACTGTATATCTGTATGTATTTTCCTGTATAAGTTTATTTTTATATACTATAATTCATCTTGTTAGGATTGTTTACTATAACCGTTTGAGTTTGATACATACGGAAGTTTGCATAACTAGAATTGCATCAAAAATCATTTATGTTTATTTTTTTATCACAGCCACACTTTACTCTAAGTCTTGCATATCGTGGCTATACGTCCTTAAAAAAGACACTTCAAAAAATAGTTACCTCGACTGGGATTTGAAGCCCAGACCTCTTACACCCTAAACGAGCGCGTTACTTCTGCACCACGGGGATGTTATACGAAGAAAGCTTGAATAAAATCAAATAATTCTAAATTTAGAATTTCCATTTCAGGTTTGTAATCCTAATTTCGAGGTATTTTGTTCACGATAAACCTGTTGTTTTACACGGATGTAAATTATTTAGCGAAAATCTTCTCGCCTAAACAGTCCGACATGTACATATTCCACTACTCGACAGTCAGATTTATTTGTGTACTATGCTTTGAAGTATTCGGTAATCGACATCGCTAAAAATAGCTTTTTCATTGATAAAAATGATATTCATCCGCGTAATTTGTGATTGTGCATTTATTGACAATTCTATAAGCCAACGCTACTTTTATACTTTGAATGCGTTGTACTTTGACAAAATAAAAATATTTCTTTCTTTTACATCGCTAGTTTTAAGCTGTTTTGAGAACTACTTGTTGTTAGGTTTGTCGTAAAATTCTGTGCTAGAGATTGAATGTCAGCATTGTATTTCCTGATCTCAAATCAGAAAATACAAAAATGAGGGTCATAATGACGCTAAATGTAAAATCATTGACCTATCAATTACTTGTATAAATGGCACTTTTACAGGCAGGTGAAGTAGGGGCATCCTTGTACTATAGCACATGTCTAGATGATTAGGAAAATTCATATAAATAGTGTAATCTGATTGGTTAATTATCTCGTGCGCACGACTTAACTATCTCGTGGCCACGACTTAGTAACTCGTGGCCACGACATAGTATTTCGTTCCCACGACTTAACTATCTCGTGGCCACACGACTTATAGTAACTCGTGGCTACGGCTTAGTAACTCGTGGCCATGACATAGTATCTCGTGGTCACGACATAGCATCTCGTGGCCACGACATAGTGTCTCGTGGCCACGACTTAATTATCTCGTTCCTACGACTTAGTAACTCGTGGCCACGACATAGTATCTCGTTCCCACGACTTAACTATCTCGTAGCCACGACTTAGTAACTCGTGGCCACGACATAGTATCTAGTGTGCACGAGATAAATAAAAACAATCACACACATGTCACCTTTGTGCACCGTAAGAAACATCCGCTTATTGATAGGTTTTATTTATAATTAAATGGTTTTAAATTGTAACGTAGAATTTACCAAACGCTTTGCTGGAAGAAGTGTTTCTTTATACATGAATTCAGCTGTTGCCCCATTTTCGACTGAACCATATGCACTGGCTTATTGCGGTTGAACAATTTATTTGAACTTTATTGTATAAGTTTAATCATGCCAGGCCGGAGTATTTTTGAATTGCAATAATTTATTATTTGTCTGACATTGTAACTGTAATCAATCAACCGCTTATACCTGAACTGCTTATTAAATAACGATTTATTATAATTATTTAAGTGCGCTACTATATATAAATCATCATAGCTTATATAGAGACTGTCACGAAATTGAACGGTTCGTTAAATAGGGGAGATGGTGTGTAGGCCAATCTGAAGAGACGCGGTACGGTATTCCAATGGTTCCGCGTTCGAGTTCCGGCCAGGTTGCACATTTACATGTACCTCACCCTTCCAACGGGGGACCATGATGGTATATAGCTCCTAGTCCAATTTCACACTGTTCTCTTTACCTGTGAAAAATTCGAGAACGAATTTCACACTGTAAATAAATAAATAAATAAACAAACAAATGAACGAACGAACGAACGAATGACCACAATAAATAATAGTAAACATAAATATTTTATAGATATACAATAATTAATATTTTAAACATCATGTCTTCCCTCTTTAGGCCTATTTTAATTGTTATGTAAACATGTATTTTTCATTTTATTTATTTAATTGTTTATTTATTTTTATTTATTTATTTTTTATTTATTTATTTATTTCTGCTTTATTTTTTTCTTCTCAACACTAACAAATGTGTATCTCATTCAGCTTCACAATTAGTAACAGGGATTGGTTAGAATACTGTCGTTTGACATATGTACATCTGTTTATAGATAGTCCACAGCAACTTTTTTTCTCTTTAATGTAAAATTATTAAAATCTACAAACTTATCTGGGACAAAAAAATAACAGCCAGACTTAATGCTTATTTGCTTTAATATAAATCTAGAATCTATCTTTACTTTATGAAACTGATTGCTCCCAACCCTTTTGTAGTGTAGGGGCCTATATAGTGTGTATAACAAAGGGGGAGAATTCGTGCTTGCCATTGGTCAATAATTTACAGAGTTGTGTCCCATGTCGCGTAGCAATAAGACGCGCTCTGACCACGTGATTTTACCGGAAGTGCATGAATGTAAACAGTCATTTGGTGAAATGGGTTTCTAATTTCTTATTCCTTGATAAAGGTAATTCTATGATACTTTTTCAAATTACGTTGATTCAGCTAAAAGTCTGAGTTGAACAATCAACGTCGCTTCTTTTGGATAAAATGATTAAATATTCGTAGGCGAATTTACAAAGGGGATATTTTACTAAAATGTTCAATCTATTTTTCCTGATATGTGTTAAATTGTTGAAAGTGCAAGACCGTCTTCCATCGGTTATTCTTTTTGTTTGCAAATGTTAAATTCGATTTCATACTACGTTAACACATACAGATGAAAATGATAAGAGTTATTAATAGGATATTTATTGTATCAGTGAGACATGAAAATATTTCAAATGCAACAAATGAATTAGTAATTTAGATAGATCTATGCTTCTTTCTCGTGATTTTGAGACTCCCCATTTGTTCTAGGTAGATCTATATACAATTTGCAGATGTCCACCCAAATGCGACGTTCTTATCCGATCTCAATGCACTGGTGTCCATCCAGAATTTATATGAGCATTTACTCACGGTGCATATCCATATCGCTACCCTCTTTGCGAAATCTGCTGAAACGGTACCCTATTTGCACATGCACAGGTCATTCTAGGATATTTATTGTATGTATCAGTGAGACATGAAAATATTTCAAATTCAACAAATGAATTAGTAATTTAGATAGATCTTAGCCCAACAAATTGTGCGCTTTAGGGCTTTTTTTATATAGATCTGAGATGATGGTCGCCCTTCCCGAAATATCAGATTATAAAATCGGTCTGTCTTGCTGTTGAAATATTGAGACTAGATAGATCTATGCTTCTTTCTCATGATTTTGAGACTCCCCATATGTTCTAGGTTACTGTAAGATCTATATACAATTTGCAGGTGTCCACCCAAATGCGACGTTCTTATCCGGTCTCAATGCACTGGTGTCCATCCGAATTTATATGAGCATTTACTGGTCTTATCTGTTAATTTGTCTTTCATTGAAGACATACTTTCAGAAGTTGATGTACTTGCTGTAATCTGTTTTGATTTTGGTACTTTAATACTTTAATTAACTTAAGAAGTAGCAGTTGTTCACTAATTAATGAAACTAAATTAACATATAGCTAGTCTACACTGGAGAATACCCTCGACTGATGTATATTCGTGGTATTTGGCCCGTTCTGAGAAATAATGTGGAGTAAAAATATTAAACAAATTATACACATACTATATGCTTTCAATTGGTTCTTACATTAGTATTTTTCAGTAGTATTTAAATGATAAGTGTCTGTCATGTCACAATTATTGAAACTATATGCTCATAGTCACGGATGACTTCAGTTACATCAAAGTACATGTAGGTCAAATTGGTTTTTATTACCAACATTATATGCAACATTTCAGTCACTTTAAACTGAAAACATAACAATTTTCCTGAATTATCTGGATTTTTTTATATCAATTTCTTATTTACAGATTCATTTTGTAAACATGTAAGAAATCATAAAAAACTAAAATAGCAGATGAAGTAAATTTTGATCTCCCCTTATGACCCTCATTTCTGGCAAGTAGGTCAAGTGCTTGCACATTGAAATTTAAACATGTGATTTACCTCTTAAAGTATGAGGTTGGCATATATAAAAGTTACTTATATTTTGTTCAAATAGGCTGAAAGTTAGACTTAATTATTTTTTAAACTAAGGAAATGGCACTTTTAACATAAGCAGACATGGGTGTCCAAAATTGATCAATAGACATTCATAGCCTCGATTTGAAAAAAAAACAACAGCATGGTCAATTGACCATCACGTCTTGATGAAATTCTCAGAAGTGGGAATTTTATGACAAACTTTACTTAGTAAATAAATGGATTACTTATGACGTAAATATTTGGGCATAAGTAAAATCATGTTTTTATATACTAATTGGAAAATAAACTATAAACTGCCCATTTTAATGTGTTTGTGATCGATTGTTACATGATACAGAGTAGAAACAATAGGCCGGAAATATTACGACTCACTGTGTCATTGTCAGTATAAACAGGAAACTCCAGACTAATGTTATAAATTGTGCTTATTTACTTGAATTTATAATATTTGCAATCCTCAGTTGGTCTGTCTAATATATTTATTTGTCACAAGAGAGTGTGGGAGACTGCATGCTTTATTAAAATAGGTGTTTATTAGAAAATATGAATGACAAGAAAAGCTTTTGTCAGTCTTATACATTATTAACTACCACAACAACACCCACATACGCAGTTTAATCTGGTACAGGTATAATATAGTTTCAAAGAGATTCAGTCTCTTTAAAATCTTACAGAAAATCATTTATCAATAATTTTTATTTTTAGGGAGAGCAGGATGAACAGATTCCCAAGACTACAGAGTGCGGTGTTTGAGCCTTTGTCTGGAGATGGTGAAGTTGAAGTCAACTATAAAAGTGGAGCAAGTTTTAAAGGTCAAGTTCAAGGTCACAAGAAAATAGGTCGCGGTATCTTTACATGGCCTAATAATGCTAGATATGAGGGCGAGTTCTTGGACAATAATCGCGAAGGATCTGGTAATGATTTTAACCTTAAATAATTTACTTAGTATCAATTTGAGAACTGCTGCTTTACACTATGTGATAAAGAAAGGATAAGTAAGAAGAAAATTACACTCATGTGATAAAGAGTGTGAATTATGCTGAAAGTGTTTGTTGAATATTCTAAATAGATGTTGTTTTGTTTATGTACTTTAAAGTCTCATTATCAATGAATTTTCTTAATTTAAAAAACATAACTGCTCTGCCATGCCGCCACTCTATTGGTCATTCAAAATGATATAGATTATGCTATACAATTTCTAGGAATGCAGTTATGGCCAGATGGCAGTAAATATGATGGTCAATTCCAGAATGATTTGAGACATGGACAGGGTGAACATATGTGGGCAAATAAAGAGGTAATTTACAGTATAGTAAATGGTGTATTTCATAAAATATTATAATTTCTTGCCTAGATAGTTAGGGCCATCATTAAAAGACACAATCTATTGATATATCATCAATATTCTTCATGCTGTTTTTTGTTGAATTGATGTGTAAAACAAACATGCAGAACAACAATGATGACAGCTTATAACACATATTCAAATGGTTTTCACTGTTACAACTTTTTGTTTTGATATTTTGATGTATCATAGATACTTGGTTTTCAATATATCAATCAGGTTCTATTTGAAAGACCTTGTATCAATTTTGTATGAAAGACAGCTCTATGGATAGTTGAGCTGGAAGACATCCTCAAAATTTTTGGAATTTTCATAAGTTCATAGACTGGGAATATGCTCTATCTGATGGGGAAAAAAATCACTAGTTTTGTTCACTATTCAATTTTAGAATTTTAACATTAATTTATTTAAAATTTTATGGACAGTAACTAATCTAAAAAATACCAGGTAAATTTATATTCCTCCATTTCAACAGATCAATTTAAACAGGTCAAGTTCAAAATTATTTCTTAAAGTGATTTTTAAACTTTTTTTTCAAATTTGGATTGATATTTTAATATTTCTCATTTTGGAAAATAAATTGATATACTGTAGTGGTAATATTACCTATTGAAATAGGTCGTTTAAATGGTAAGCTGTTACTTAAAACCAGACAATAGAAACAGTTAAACCTGAAATTTAATCTCTGCCTATTACATTACACTTCATTGTGAAAGTCAATATTGAACAACTACTGCTTTTAAAGGATAACAAACTTGCTTTTAAATAGCAATAAAGTTAACATTTCAGTCTTAAAATATTTTTGTGTACCAAATAATAGAAATTGATTTCTTTAGAGTTAAACTATACTAAATCTAACTGCTTCAGTCCTTACATATTTTATACAAATATTTATAACAATTGCAATTAAGAAACAAGTAAATGCTGGCACATAATACATGAAATGAATTTAACCTGTCCTTAGCATTTAGTGGGTATAAAGTATAAATTTGAAGTATGTCTAAAAGGTTCAAGTAGCACGCCTCCAGATTTATGTTAGTTTTCATGAAAATTTTAAAATGTATTTAAAAGTAAAATATATATTGTGAAGTGAACAAAGAAAGTAATAACAGCGCTTAAAATCCACATAAAATACTGAAAAGAAGAGGACAGATTATGTATAACTACCCCTTACTGCATTATAGTCAGGTAGTAGAAATATGGCAAAATCAGTCGTAGCATATATTGCATGTAAATTATTACTTAAATCTTGAATATTTTTACTTTTCTTAAAATCTTTGAACATTTTTCTCAAGTTTGATTTTTAGCTCACCTGTCACAAAGTGACAGGGTGAGCTATTGTGATCGCTTTTTGTCCGGCGTCCGGCCGTAAACTTTTACTTTAAATGACATCTCCTCATAAACCACTAAGCCAATTTCATCCAAACTTCACAGGAATGTTCCTTTGGTGGTCACCTTTAAAAATTGTTCAAAGAATTTAATTCCATATTGAACTCTGGTTGCCATGGCAACCGAAAGAAAAAACTTTAAATATCTTCTTTTAAAAAACCCAAAGAGCTAGAGCTTAGATATTTGGCATGAAACATCTTCTAGTGAGTGTCTACCAAGTTTGTTCAAATAAAAGCCCTGGGGTCACAATTGGCCCCGCCCCAGCGGGGTCATTGATTTTCCCTATATGCATATAGTAAAAACTTAAAAAATCTTCTTTTAAAGAACACATAGAGCTAGAGCTAAGATATTTAGCATGAAACATGTTCTAATAAGTGTCTACCAAGTTTGTTCAAATAAAAGCCCTGGGGTCAAAATTGGCCTCGCCCCAGGGGGTCATTGATTTTCCCTATATGCATATAGTAAAAACTTAAAAAATTTTCTTTTAAAGAACACATAGAGCTAGAGCTAAGATATTTAGCATGAAACATGTTCTAATGGGTGTCTACAAAGTTTGTTCAAATAAAAGCCTTGGGGTCAAAATTGGCCCCGCCCCGGGGGTCATTGATTTTCCTTATATGTGTATGGCAAAAACTTAAAAATCTTCTTTGAAAAAACCCAAGTAGCTAGAGTTTAGATATTAAGCATGAAACATCTTCTAGTAAGTGTCGACAAAGTTTGTTCAAATAAAAGCCCAGGGGTTAAAACTGGCCCCGCCCCAGAGGATCAGAGGTGTCATTGTTTTTAACTATATGTGTATAGTAAAAACTTAAAAAATCTTCTTTTAAAAAACCCAATGAGCTAGAGGTTAGATTGTTAAGCAGGAAACATCTTTTTGTGGGTGTCTACCAAGTTTGTTCAAGTAAAAGCCCTTGGGTTTAAATTGGCCCTGCCAAAGGGGGGGGGGGGTCATTGTTTTTCATTATATGTGTGTAGTAAAAACTTAACATCATGATTCATGAAACATTTTCTAATGGGTGTCTTCCAAGTTTGTTCAAATAAAAGCCCTGGGGTTTAAACTGGCCCAGCTCCGGGGGCCTATATACAGGTGAGCGACCTCAGGGCCATCATGGCCCTCTTGTTTTAAAAGTATTTTGGTTCACTTGGAGGTATGCAGCTTGAAATGTTCAAGTATTTTACTAAGGAATGGTTATAAATCTATAAATTGTTTTTCTTCTGAAGAATGATATATATTGATTAATATTGATTTACATTACGTTGATCATAACATGTATACAGTGTTGACAAGTTAGTTAACTGATTGTATCAGTAATTAATCAATACTGGTCTCTCATCTCAGGTACAAAAGTATAATTGCAATTGAAACTATTTCATCATAGATCTTGTAATGTTGGTAGCTATTATGGTTCTGTTACACTGGAAAGTTTAGCTGGTGGACCATTTCTGTTGAGATATGACCAACAAAAATGTGTTAAAATCGACATTAAAGCGAAACAAACAATTACTGCAACCCTGTTATTTTTAATTTATGCTCATGTTGTGGTCCCAGGTCTCAGCACCTTGTTATAACGAGGTTCTGATACATAACGCTCATAGAGAAATAATTGCAAATTGGTGTATTATAAAGATATTTTAGCCTTAATTCTATATGGCTACACCGTAATCAGGACTAATGACCTTTTTAAACTTTACCACACTGAATTTCTGTGGACTGATCCTGAATTTATTAAAGTTCAAACCTTTACAGATTCAGATTTGACCTGAGCCTACTAATTATAGCATCTGGTCAGAATGCACACATGAACAGGCTGGCCTTGAATCTAATTACATTCAGGTGGCATTATTATTCCTGACCTTGCTGGAACCTAACGTAACTGGCCTTAAATTTTTCACAAGTAATAAGATGTCAACCAGGCTAGCTAATACAACTGTGCAATCTGACCAGGCTTTAGTGAAAGTTCCAAATTCTAAATTTAAAAACAGGGCAGATCCATTAAACACATTGAGCAGGTTACTAAGGGTAAGGCCTTTAATAGGATGCAAAATGTACAACAACATTAAATGGTTTTTTAATTTCAATATAAAATTACTGAAAATTCCGCTTTAAACTGTTTTTTATGTAAAGCATGGCAGAGTAAATATTCCTCACTATGAGGAAACCAGATAAGTATGTATATAAATATGATTATGAAAATAATTTTTTCTTATCTTGTAGTCTTATAAAGGGAAGTTTTTCCAAGACCGTCGTCATGGAAGCGGCACATATACATGGTCCGATGGCTCTACATTTACTGGGACATTCTACATGGACAGAAAGGAAGGATATGGGGTATTCCAGTTTGCAAACGGAAATAAATTTGAGGTAATATAATCTACAAAACCTAAAACCCTGAAATAACACGAGATAGTATGAAAAAAAGGTTTACTTTTAGCACATTAGTGGTGCTAAAACGTGGACCTAACATTAATTGTCGCTTGTTGCTTCAGGTCCAAATTTTGCAATTTTCCTAATGCTTCTGTAGACCTCTCAATTAACATGCTGAAGGTTGTTGAGTCAACAGCGCATGTTTATGATTTAAATAATACACAAAAGGTTATTTTTGGAGTTCTTGCTGGGAATAAGATACTGCTGTACATATATTGTGTAATGTGGCTATAATAAATCAACGGAAAAGCATTGTCTATATTTTGACTCCAAATTGTCTTAGAAAATTAATATTTTGTAGCATTTACTCAATGGTTCATAGCACTTTTAGCAAAGGTAAGAACACTTCTCTTGCAAATGTGAATAAAGTGTAATTGTACCATAACCTGTAATCTCTGTGTTTAAGAGGGCTTACTGACTGTAGATTTATTGACTAGTAACCTGCACATGGTTACATCCATTTATATTCTGTATACAGTTATTTCCTGGAAAGAATTACACAAAGGTGTTTGATTATTTACTTCCTATAAATAAGAAATAAGAAAATTGCAAAACTCCTCAAGTAAGGGGTTTTTACTTGTTCTAATAATGCTATGCTTGAGTGAATAAATTCTATGAAAGTAAACATACAAAATTTACTGCTGTTTAATTCAACTTATACCTGTCTGTAATGTATTATTTTGTTTCTTAAAATTACATTTTAAATCTGTTTTAGGGTTTATACAAAGAAGATGAGCGTGAGGGTCCAGGTGTCATGACCTACCCGGATGGCACACAGGATGTTGGACTATGGCATGGTGAAAAACTTGTCAAGTTTTGCTCAGCCATTCCTGAGGCCTTCGCCATGAAAAATCACACAGACTTTGATTACAACCCTGATGAACATATTCAATACTTAAACAAAGAAGGCCTTTCAGAAAAAGAAATGTTTGAAAATCTTTTGAAAGAACCAGACTCTTACTACACTCCAGACAGTGGTGTTACAGAAAAAGTCAGTGGTTTATTTAATATAGCTCTAGATCCTCGAAGCTTAGCGATAAATAAGGAAGCTTTTGATAAAGAATTCTACCCAGAGATGAACGATACTGACACTATAGATAAAATACAAGTATGGAATAGGACGCCTTCATTAATAGCCATGCAAAAACATTTTGAGAAACATAAATATGGGACAAAATCTTTATCGTTTAACATGGATCAAGTATTAGCAGGGGATAAGACTGACTTTAAAGGGAAAGGGCCGATAGAAACTGCCTCCGAGGAGTTGATTCAGGCAGCAACTGAGGGAAATGTGAACAAAGTGGAGGATTTGCTAAGTTCTGGAAAAGTTTCACCAGATGTTGCAGATAGTAATGGACACACAGCTCTTATTGGTGCAACAGTATGTATTGAGTTGTTCATACTTTAGATGTGTCAAAATTCTAACATTTGGCCTAAATTATACGATTTATTTTTGTAGCATTCTTATTGAGTAAAATTTTACAAGTAAGATATATTGAATATAAAAATTGGTTTTTATTTTATGCCTATAAATACATGTAATAATCCTTATGATTACCTGGAAAGTGGTGTTCAGTTTGTGATATAGATTATACTTTGGCATTAAATAAGAATTCAAGATATTTATCCATAAGATGAGAGAAAGCCAAATATGTTTGATGAAAATTCTGCTTAAGATTGGTAAAAAAAATTGTTAAATATCAAATATTAAATATTTTTAGGCTTGAATCGGTCATCATTTATTATTCACTAAATTATGGTCTGATATGAGCACACTTATTTATTTTTTTTTTTTTTGACTTTTAAAGTTTTGAAGTAATTAATATGCTATATTATCGTTTCATTTATACAGGTTAACTGGAATATAGAAGTAATAAACTGTTTACTAAATCATGGTGCCGATGTAAACAAACTTTCAGACGAGGGATGCTCTGCCCTTTCTGCCGGATGCATTTTTTTCTATCCAATAGAAAGCTTTCATTTCAATATTGCTGAAAGATATTTAGAAGAACCTAAAGACTTTAAAATTAAGTTAAAAGAGGAAAAATCAAAATCACTCAAACAAGATCAGCAACAACAACAATCTCAGCAACAGAACCAATCTAGTCAGGGGCAGACAACTCCAAAAAGTATTCTCAGCAAAAAGCAGACGGGTAATCGCAAAGCATCAAACCAACAGAAATCAGACAGTCCAGGTGGGGAGGCACAGCTAGAAAGTACTGGCACACCAAGAACGGAGAAAAACATGAAAAACATGCAGAATGCTAAGCAACAAGTAAGGATCGAAGAGAAGTCAAATATACCTACGGTTGCCGTGGTAACTCAAGATGACAGCAAGAGTCAGGAGGAGTTTGATTCTAATATGAGTTTAAAATATTATGAGATAGAGGTATCTGACCAGCTGATAGAGAGGTGTGCCACCCAGCTCAGCATGAATGAGAAGGTGGTTGCTGGGAGGCGGAGTCATAATAGTGCTGATTTAGGAACTGTTCGTCATTTAGCAGTTATAAAGAATGAGTAAGTTAGCTATTTTATTGAAAAATATAAATTCATTATTATAGTATTTGCTATTGCCAACTTTTTTTTATTTACATGCTGATGAGTCCTTAATGTTTTATTGATAATCATTTTAAATTTGAAGTGAAATCTATCATTTACATGTACTTATATTTTTTACTTTTGTGATAAATGTGCTTTTAGGTATGATTTTGTTAGTGATTTATTTGCTGTTTTAGTCTGTTTATACTTAATTTGTAATATAGTACCTGTTAATGGTTTATTTGCTATTGTTTATCATGTTTTTATGGTTCATTCACTAATTTGCTACCTGTTATTTGTTTATTTGCTATTGTTTACCTGTTAATTGCTTAGTTGCTATATTTTTATCAATTTTAGTTTATACACTACTGTTTACCTTATTTTCTGTTTTTTTTAATCTTTTTATTGTTTATCATCTATTGTTTACCTATTTATGATTTATCAACACTTGTTAATCTATTTATAGATTATCTGCCATTGCTTTCACCTATTTCAGGTTTATCAGATTTTGTTTACCTGTTAATGGTTTATCAGTCTTTTTTAACCTGTTTATAATTATTTTATTACAATTGTTTACCTATTCATGATTTATTTGCTATTGTTTACCTACTATTGAAGTACTTGCTATTGTTTACCAATTGGTTATTTACTTACAGACGTGAGAGAATGAAAGCCACTCTAGATTTACTGTTACAGAGAGGGGCTGACCCGAATGCCTCTGGTGTACCTATGCCAGTTCTCTTCTTTGCTATCAAAGCAGCTGATGTAGAGATGGTGAAATCTCTTCTATCAAAAGATGCTTCAACCAGTATAAGACTTCCAAAAGAGGTAAACAAACTATAATGCTGATAATAAAAATAGTCACAATAATGGTCTAGAAGAAATAAAAATGATCAAACTAGAATTTTCATGAACAGTGGTTGTCACGCTACTTGGATTTATTTATGATAGATCAATATTAAGGTTGTTGTTTGTGTATCGTGTATCTCACAATTTTTTACAAAGACTTCTGTCAGGTTATATTGCTGTTTATGCAATGCCATGTTTGCTTGCAATATGATAAATATTGGCCAGCTGCTCAGGTTATTGTTTATAAAAATTGTTTATATTGTGGTCATATAACCTGTCAAAATCTATATCAAATATTTCATTGTAATGGTTAAAATGTTGTAATAATACAGATTTTTTATCTTTTTTTCAAGTACATTGTATAATGCCAATCTCAAATTCATATCCTAACTGGTGCTTCAGTACCTTTTGCTAGATGGGGTGCATAGAGTAACAGAGCGAAAATGATGATCTGATTTTAATGAGATTGCTATTATTACTGCTATATATGGTATCAAGGAAAGAGGAGCAGGTATTAAAGGACATGTGGTTAAGGTGTCTGCCCAGGGATCATGGATTCGAGCCGTACACGGGTCACAACCATGTTTCTTCACAATTATGACACCAGTACTAGCTACATATAGTTCCAGTAAGCACACTCAAAAATAATTGATATCATATCCGCTGTAAGAACTTGTTTTAGAATCAAACTTAGATAAATATGTTTAAACTAAAGAATGTAAAATTTACATTTTCAGAAAGGAGGTCTATCCCCATTACATATAGCTAGTGCTATACCAGGGGAGGAGGGAGTGTTGATAACAGAGCTGTTGCTCAAAGCAGGTGCTGATCCTGACGTCAGAGCCGAGGTTGATGACTCGTTCTTAAATAAAAGTCTTGTAAGTTTATAGTTGAAATACCCATTGTTATTGTCAATTATGTACAGATGCCCAATGATGTTTCAAAACAGAGCTTTATATTTCTATAACAGCCTTCTTCAGGTGTATTTTATCATGCGTTTTGATTATTGGCACTTTTGTCACAGCATTTTACACTTAGTCTGTTGTTATAGCTCATGATCTGTGAGCTTTTTTGTGATTTTTAAGCTTTAATCTATTGAAAAATGTTAATAAGCTTTCATAGCATTTGAAAACAAAACAATGTCTCAAAAATTTAGATTAAAGTGTATTTATTTCATTACAGATGGAAGAATGGAGTAAAGATGCTATACATCCTGACAGTCAGGCTTTGCTAGGGGGACGTACTCCGTTACATATAGCCTGTGCTAGAGATGATAATTATAAAGTATGTTAATACAGTCGAGACTGCCTAAGCGACCCCATGATTTAAACGACTCCCTGTCTTATCCGACCTTGTTTCAGTACTCCCAACGTATTTTCCTATATAAATGGTCTGAATTAAATGACTCCCTGTCATATGTGACAAGCGACCCTAATTGTCTGGTCCCAATGCAATGTTTAGTCTGATTTAAACGACTTTCACACCTTTTAATTGTCCGTTAATCAGATAAATTATACCTATCATAACACCCAGAGGGCAAAAATAATTAAGTCCAATTATAATCCAGTAGCAAACAAAGTCTACACACCTCTATCTCAATTACACAGTTAACATGTATACATGCAGGTATCAAGTGACATAGCAAGCATGATGCTATCGATATGTGTGTAATGTACATGATGGCCTGAGTAAACTGGGTTAAGACTAGTGTTAGATTTTTTTTTAATTATAGAGTGCCCACGGAAGATTTTTAAGGCAGCATTTTTTTAATTTACCTGTCTATGGCTGCATAATTAATACGGAAAAAATATTGATACCAAACCAGAAAAAGCTTTGGATATGGATATGTTTAAAGATCCTGTAACACAATTTTTTCATTTTTTTATTTTTTTTTTTTTGATGCGTTTATTTAAGGTCGCCGCCGGAAAGCCCATATGGGCGACCGTACACTCAAGTCGGGTGATCCTAGAGCGTCCCGCCGAGATTTTTCGTCGATTTTTTTCCAGCTTTATTGGTTGAGGAAGACCCCAGGTGCCCCTCCTGGCATTATTTCAGGCACGAGCTGGCACCTGGGTAGAACCACCGACCTTCCGTAAGCCAGCTGGATGGCTTCCTCACATGAAAGATTTCGACCCGGGTGAGGATCGAACCTACAGTGGTGAGGGACCTGTGATCTCAAGTCAGCGACTTTAACCACTCGGCCACGGAGGCCCCTCAATTTTTTCATGGTTTTATTTCATAAATATGTAGTCCTATAAATATGACATCGCTTTGAGATATTTTTGCTTCTGGGCAAAGCAACAAAAACTATAACAAGCCTGTAACGTCTTATATATTGGACTAATAAATATGATGCTCAAATTAAGATTTGTCAATATTGTAAGTTCAAATAAGCATTATTTATTAAGGTATCACCCAATTTAACATTTCATGTAAATAAAGGCCATTAAAGGGAGGTAATTAGAACTTTATTTTCTATAAAATCTAAGTCAAATTTTCCAATAAGAAATCAATGCATGTAATTTATTGATTAAATATAATGTGCACAAATATTTGCAGTACACTTTTTACATTTTCTTTGATTTTTGAAAATTGTTTTATTTGCATAATTATATCTATATATACTTTTTTTCGCAAATGTGTTTTACACACAGTAACAATATCAGTGGATCTTTAAATCTCAATGGTATATAGACAGACAGATGATATTTAAATTTTATTTTCTTTGAGACTGTATTTAGGGACTCCCTGTCATATGTGACCTTTTTCTGAAGATCCCTTGGAAAGTCACATATGACAGTCTCGACTTTGAACTACTGGAAGTAAATGTATGTCATAATTTTTGTTATTTACATATGGCATTGGCATATGCAAATGGAGATAAAAATAATCATTTTTGTGTTGGATTGAAATATAAAAGGAACAGGAATAGTAGTAAATAGACCCCAAAGACTAACAATTACACAAAAGGAGGTGAAAAATTAAATTGAAACAAACAGAAATAACTAAATTTAAATGCAGGACATATCATTGGCTCATTAATGCAGTGTGGTATTGGATAAATTTAAAAGTGACATAATATGCTCATATTTTAAATGTCAAAGTGAGTTGAATTAGTTATGCAATTCAAAAGAATGGCTATTTTAATTGTGATTGGCCAATAATTGAAAAAATGTTTAGGGTAGAATATTAAAACTGTCAAATTATAAAAGGGCTGCCCACCTTTTTTATAAATTGTGTGTTTCAAACACTTTCAAACACTGAAGGATATTTATGAAAATTTTCCTTTGGTCAAAAACCATTACAGCAAAATTGAATTAAAAGTCATTTTACATTGAGCTGTACACTCAACACTTTAATTGGCATTATTTCACTTTATAAATGTAAAAAAAATAAGTCTGCATGTTAATTTTGTGTTTTCAGAATATCACACGTGTAGTACATCTTCTACTTGACCATGGTGCCAACTCTAGTTTATTGTGTAATGGGTTCTCTCCCCTTGCTTTGTGTATTGCCAGTGGAAATGATATGGTATGTGTGAAGAATTTGTATGTCAATATTGTTTAGTTGGCATAAGTAGCAAATAATCTAGCTATTGTTTTAATATCACATATATACATGTATGTCTCATAAAATGTACACTTTCAAACTTTCAAATGTTTACATTCATTTTCTTATTGCATTTTTAAATAACTCTACTTTTCTATGTTGTATAACTAAATGAATACATTAATATTTTTTTTTTCTTATTTCTGTTTATGTAAATCTTCTGTTTGTATCTGTATATATGTACATTTTGATAGAGGCTCATAGGGAAGACTGGGCTTGCCTAACTATGTTGCCTCTTTAAATAAAGTTTTTGAAACCTGACCATATAGTGTTTTTTTCCTAATTAGAGATGATAACTGTTAGGCATATTGTTGTTTTTTGTTTTGAATTGATTATAAATTTTGCAATGAGGAAATAAATATTACATCTGTGCAAGCTAACCAGATTCTATACTGTCGACTGACCAACTTCAAACATTTCATCTTGACATCTCCAAATTTGATTATGAACTGTTCCAAAAATGGGAAGCTGGACAAGCCCATATAAGAAATTGAGCAGATTGTGGGTTAAATAGTATACATGTAAAATTGAAATATATATATATTACAGTCTATAGATGAGCTGTTAGTATACGGTAATGAAGTTAGTCTGCCGTTAACTCATGGTGTAGGCAGTGCCCTCTGTGCAGCAACTACAACAGAATACGAGTACAGGAGACCAATAGCTCTCAGGATACAACTTGTATGTAACTAGATATCGAGGATTGACTGCAAAACTGCAGTAACTTAATATGAAGTAAAGAAGAACTTATAACAGTTATGCTGTTAACCCTTGATATCCATTCTTTTTGTCATCTATAAGTTTACATGTTAATGAAACTTTATGCAAAAAATTATCATGATCTCTTTGTGTATGTGTACACTATGGTTAATAACAGTGATTACTGTTTTGCATTAAACATGAAAATCTTCAAAAATATTTTCAATATCTTTTCTTTAAAGCTGTAAAGCTGCATGCCTCCAGATGAGTCAGAATATTTCAATAAAATCAAACTAATGAAAAAAAAAAACAGTACTAAGATTTTAGGAAAGGTAAAAAGATTCAAGATTCAAGTAATAATTTACATATATGAGTAATTTTTTAGTATTTGCACCTAAATTGAAATGAAATATTATAATGAATGTAATGATGCCTTAGCAATTAAAATTATTTTATATTTTAGCCGTTATAACTAATGTAATGCTAATTAGTTATACATGATATTTTTTCCTTTTTAATTTAAGATTGACAAGCTAGTAAGAGCTGGTGCTAATGTTCTAGCACCTATACCTATTGGACCAAAAAGGAACATGGGAACGGTTGTTGACTATGCTTACTACATGTTTTATCAGGTGAGATTTGTAATGAGTGACTGTACTTTTTGGAATTCTCTCATGATTTGATGAATTAGATTATGAATAATTTAAATTTATTCCAGGAACAATGGTTGAGTGTGATGTTATGTTAAGTCAAATGAAATATTTTTAGCCTTTACATATTGTCACCTTAGTGCAGTAACTGGTTAACTCCTATTAAATTACGGTATATGAGGAGTTGACCCATTAATGCACTAAGGTGATAATTTATTGCTCTTATATGCTATGGCTTTAAAATTGCCCCAGAAACTTTAAATCAACTCATTGAGGAAGTTATCTAGCTAGCATATTACTATATCAGTGGTTCCAACCCAGGCTTTCCTCACAAAATTTAAAAGTTTGGATATTGCTACATGTATAACTATGGTGTTAAGAATGCTATATAGAACTAAGTACAATAATACCTTCAAGGAATATGCCCCTAAAGAAAACCCATATGTCCCAACAATGTAAAGTTAATTTGTGGATCTATGTAGATTTCATTGTATTGTTTTTAGCATTATATCATAAGTCATGGTGAATACTGTGCTAAAATATCCTTTAATAGTCCAATTAATTAATTGTATTTTATTAAAATGTATTGCAATTTTTTGTACAGATTTAGCTTTGTGTCAATGTTACAGGTAATTGTTACAGTTATTCAATCATTATTGTTGAATTTTCACAATTTTTCCATTTGTTTAATTTTTAGAACCCTTCTTGATTCTGTTGTCACTGCATTGAAAATGTGAAAAAATTCACACCAATTTATTGTTGTTACTCCATTGAATATGTGAAAAATTCCCTTCAAGTTACTGTTGTCACTGCATTGAAAATGTGAAAAATTCCTACAAGTTTTTGTTATCACTGCATAATGAAAATGTGAATAAAATCATATCAATTTATTGTTGTTACTCCATTTAAAATGTGAACAATTCCATACAATTTATTATTGTTACTTCATTGAAAATGTGAAAAATTTCACTACAAGTTCTTGTTATCACTGCATATGTGAAAAACCCCTACAATTTATATTTATCACTGTATTGAAAATGTGAAAAATTTAATCCCTACAATTTCATGTTGTCAGTCTGTTGATTATGTCTAAAATTTCCCAACAAGATGCTGTTGTCATCCAGTGAAATATTTTTAAAAATCCCTACAAGTAACTGTTGTCATCCAGTGAAATATTTGAAAATATCCCTTCGAGTTATTGTTAATTGTCATTTATCAATGTTGACATTTTATACAAATTATTCAAAATAGAATTATAATGTTTTATTACATGCTTTTTGGTGGTTTATAGAAATATATTAGTGAGATATAAACTGGTAATTTCACTGTTTGAAACAGTGAAATTATCAATTTGATATTTTTCACTGTTTTAAATTGAAGCCTGTTATGTTGTTTCAGTGAAATACCAGAGTGCACATAGCTGGAAACCAACTTAATAACGTGACATCATAAATGATGTCACGTTGTATTATTATTTGGCACGCTTTTCATTTAGTTCTAGTTTAAAATTACTTTTTAAACGTTTCTTTGCATATGATAAAAAGAAAATTTGTTTAGTTTAGAGTAAGATCGAAATATATTTCACCTCATGACCCGTACGAAAAAGATAGCAGGATTCCGCCTAATATTAGCAGGAAAACGCTTAAAATTTCCGTGTATATAAGATTTTCCTGCTAATTTAAGACGGACACGGAATTTTGTAAAAAATCCTGCTAAGCAATTTCATATTCCGCCTAAGGCTTAGGCGGAAAATATGGGATGAGCAATAATTTAGACGGGTTTTAGGACTTAGAATTTTGTCAGTTATTTGTTAACAGGAATTATGTACTTAGAGTTTTTTGTTAACCAGAAATTGAACTTAGAAAATTTTACTAGACAGATTTCTGAATTTGGAGAAATTTCTGCAGATGACAGGTAAATGATAAATCGAATATTAAGTGATCAACAATTATTTTGCTGCTTTTATTCATTGTTAATTTTCAAAACTAAAATATTGTTTGTACAAACATAAACATACATAATCATTAATTGATAAAAAAAACTCCACAACAAAACTAAAACTTAGAACATATATAATGATGTTGTGATGACTTTTGCATAGAATATATTTCACTGTGTTAAATTTGGGTATGAACTAAACTCATATATTAAGCTCTTTAATGAAATATAATTAAATGAGTAATATCCCTGAAAATTTCTTATCACCAGGATAAATAAATAAATACTGCCTCTAGTAACCACTCTACTATGATTTAACACCATAGACCTGATAACACACAGGTCAGATCGTAAATTCTGCTACAGTCCAGACTGTTCCATGTGATTTATTTGGGGGGAAGCAACAGTTACTTTGTACATTTTATATGATGAGTCTGTAAAGAAGGACTTTGCAAAGTTTTTTTTAAAGATATTTATTATGAATTTTGGATTCTTTTTCCATTTATTTTCTGGTATTTTTATATAATTGTGAAAATAAAACGATGGGTTGGATTATCCCTGTTTACCATCATATCATGGACTTGTCCAAAATTTGAAATCTAGGAAATATGGGTCAGCAGAAGCTGAGACAGTGGAAAGAAAGCAAATAACAAAGGATTTTATTGATAGTTAAAAATTGTGGTGATAACATATAAGCAATTTTTGAGATAATATTTTGTTTAAAGTGTAAGGATTGAATATTTTTGAATTTTTCAAAGAAAAAAAATAAGACTTAACCTTGTGAATGAAAATGACAATAATCTGGATATGCTCAGTTGTAAATGAATTTTGAATGCTACATTATGACCTTGGATAAGAAGATAAATACCAATATCATAAAAATTCAGGTAAGTAACTTTTGGATACATTTAAACAATAAAAATATATTTCAAATAAATTAAATAATTTTGCATTAAGTTTGAGAGTAAATTTGTAACACTAAGTTTGGTTGTAATGAATTATAGTTTAAATGCATGTATAATTATAACTGCATACAATGACAAGAAACAATAATATAAGATATTAGTGGTGGCAGTGTTTTACTGATGACTGTTTGTGTTTCAGGATATGTCTCAAGCTGGTGTAAAAAGAATGGGAGAGGAGAAGTCAAGGACAAGGATATTAACGATGCCATAACTTAAAGCAGATCAGTTATGCTTGGAATAAAAATGAAAACAACTGGCTGAACAGAAAACATTTACAGTGAAATAAAATGAAATAATTTGCCATGGATTAAAACAATACAATAGCAGTGCAATAAAAAATATAACTCGTGTTTCTGTTTTTTGTGTGACTCTTTTACGTACTGTACATGCACCCTAATGTAGAAAACATTATGGTAAAGCTCACAAAAATAACTTAAAAGCTTTGTAATTGTGATCACCTATTGTCTGTCTGCAATTTTGGATTCCAATTATTCTTATGCAGCTAAATAATAATGTTGTATCCATCCATAATTCAGCTTTATTAGTGTACTATCACAAAATTGAATAACTTCATTTCCTTAGGCGGATTTTTTGCTAGTATTCCTTAGGAAGAATTTTCTCCTGCTAGTGATTTTCTAAGTAGGTATTTTTTTCCTGGTTAAAATATTTTAGGCGGAATTTTTTCCGGCTAAGAATTTTCCTAAGGCGGAATTTTCTCCTGCTAGTGCTTTCCTTAAGCTGAATTTTTTCCTGGTTAAATTTTCTAAGGAGGATTTTTTTCCTGCTACCCTAACTGTTTTCCTCCTAAGAAAATTTGCATATTTCGCAGCGTATTCCTGCTTATAGGAGGAATCTGTGATATGTAAACCTGAAATGCCTTAGACGGATTACGCCTAGTAGCTAGGCGGAATTTCTGCTTTCTTCAGGGCGGAAGTTTTCGTACGGGAAACACCAAAAGTTCATATTTCACTCGTGGCTGCACCACTCGTGAAATATACCTTTTGGTGCTCACTCAGTGAACTATATTCCTATCTTACACTGAACTAAACAAAATTAATATCCTCTATATTGATAGCTAAGAAGAAAAAAACTGTTCTTTCTGTTTTAACAGAATTGTAACTATTTTATATGTCTGCCACAGAAAACTATGTTTTCACTTTGAGGCATGTTAGTGTTATAGTTTTATTTATCATAAAATCTTTCAATTTTGTTTATACAGTAGTTTCAAGTTTTTGCATGAATTTTATGGGGGTTTTTTTGTTTGTTTTTTTCTTCATCCAAATAACACCAAGTATTTCAGGAAAATTTTCTATACTAGTATGATTATTGTAAACTGGATGTTTACCTGTATTTGATTCATGGTTGTACTAAAAGTTTGTTTGTGTCTGCACAATACCAAGTAATGAAGGCATTAAAATTGATACCCTGTTATTCCATGAACATGACCAGTCAAATATCTTTCTGTTGCTTGCTTGGTGCAAGATCTAATATATTGTTGCCTTAGTGCAGTAACAGATTAATTTCTTTTAAGTTATATTAGAAGTTTACCCGTTATTTAGCCTTATTACTTCGGCGTGAACGATTGGATTCATTTTCAGACTGTTTTTTCATACTTTCAAACAGTTAATATGACATGTGAAAAATTGCATTAATGATGGGCATTATGATTTTTTTTAGTTTTTTAATGACTGAAGAAGTTATTTATAATAATAATTGAAGTGGTACAGATGATAACAATAAATTAATTTTACTGTTTATCTTACAGGACACACATATAGCCAAGACTCCATACCATGCTCTCACCCATGCCGAGCGTGAAACCTTTATTAATCGTCGTAAATTGTTAGAACATGTTGGAGATATACTTAGAATTAAAGCTGTTGATAGGGAGAAGAGAAGACTTGATGATGAGCACAGGGAGGGAGTTAGAAGTTTGTTTAATATTTGATTTTTTTTAAAACCTAGAATTGGAGATGAGAGCTGTTTTAAATGCTGAATTATAGCAGCCATAAACTCCTTTGAATATAGCATGTTCTTGCTGCAGCACTTTATCATTATAAACAAATAATGAAAGTTAATAATCACAAAATGTTGTAAAAATAAATCAACAAGTTTTATGTACTAAATTATATATTGGCAGATTTTTTAAGAACTTTTAACATTACCTTTTATGTTTTTATAGTGAGTCTGCCAGTCTGACCTCATGTAACATATTAAAAGTGGCATAGTAACTTTTAGGCATCACTAATCAGATAGGCTAAGTTAAATATACATAAATCTATATTCACTGTGACATCATCATTCATTGGTTTATATAAATGTTATACAAGGCAGAAGTATTTAGAGACAAGTTACTTTTTTAAGTAAGTCCTTTTTAAGGAACCCACTGAATGTAATCTAATATTAAGACTACATGGCAACAAATTGTGTTGAGCAAACATATTAGAGTATAATATAGATCAAGTGTGAGTGTCACCTTCTTACAAATTCAGATGTTTGTATCTCTGGTGAACAAGTTTTAATTTTTCACAGGTGCAAGTCCAAGCAGTGGATTTGTTTATATTGGGGCTGGTGCTCAGCTTCCTCCAGATGCTAAAAAGCCCAAATTTCTACGGAACCAGCCAACGGCTGGTGGGGATGCTCCAATGGTGACATTTGAAGGGCCACAAGGGGGCTCAACTCCGTATGATACTGGTGAAACAGAAAGTATTAAAGGACCTCGGTATGTTTCTTAATCAGTCACATTTATATTTTTATCAACTGTCAAACTATAATTTAAATATATTAATCAGATTTTTTTCTTTTTAATTTTAGGCTGAAATGCTATCAGTCAAATACTTTAGGTGCAAGTTTTTGATTTTTGATACACAAGAGCTTGTCATTTATTCCATAACAATGATTATGACCTTTGGACTTAAAGGGCAAAGATATTTTGCTTCATAAACTGTTAAGACACAAGTTTTTTTCCTACTTGAATTTGGAAAAAAATACATGAATGATACTCTAAATGTGTATGTTCATGATGATCTCATCTATGGTTTGAAACTTTTTTAAATTTGATATATGAAAACATTATATTCAACTTATGGTTGAGACCATAGCTAAATTTAAGTTCTTTCATAAATGAGACCATAGCTAAATTTAAGTTCTTTCATAAATGAGACCATAGCTAAATTTAAGTTCTTTCATAAATGAGACCATAGCTAAAGTTCTTTCATGGATGAGACCCTAGCTAATTTCTTTCATGGATTAGGCCATAGTTCATTCATGAAGTATCCACCATACTTCAAATCATAGATGATACTAAATTTGATTTATGGTTATAAATGACACTATATATAGTTAATTCATGATTCATCATCAGTAATATTATTCTGTCATCGATAAGAGCATAATTATATAGATAATTTAAAGAGGTGAGGGCTATAAGTTACAGCTTCACTTCATTCATGGAGGAATGGCTTAATTTTTGCTAGTGGCATTCCAGCTTTGATGGCAAGAAATTTAAACATAACAACCCTAAAATTTTTATTAAAGTTTAACCTTATCAAATGCAGTAGAAATAAATTTATATCAAACAATACACTGTAGTATTTTGTTTCTAATTTAGTGAGGAAGACACTGTGTTTGGAAAGTAAGTTAATGAGATATATAATTCCTTGTGTGTTGAGGGTTTGAAGCATATGTGTATTGCCAAATTGTTTTGTCTACACATGCATATTCTTATCAAATTAAAAAAAGCATATGTTATGTTCCTGGTGTATTGAAGGCTTGGTTTGAATCATGTGTATATGAGTTTCCAAATTGTTTTTGTCTACACATGCTTTGTGTTATTTACAAATTAATGGCTTATAATATGAACATATATATACCCCAGTGTGTTGATGGCTTTGAACATATATTGACTGTCCTATTTTTGTCTATTCCTATGTATTCTCGGAAAAACCCTTACTATTCCATGCGTGTTGAGAATTTATAATCCACACGTCTATTGCCATATTTCAAATATCTACACACTAATATTCTTTATTTCATAAATAGCATATCTATTTATATTGTGTGTTGTGGATTTTAAAAAACATATGTGTTTTGCCTTTTTGTTATGTCTACACTTGCATATTCTTGAAAAATCAATGGCATAGACACATTAAAATATATATGTTGACTGTTCTATTCATAATTGTATGTGTTAGGCTGTCTTTTACAGAATAAACTTAATAAACATTTCCACAGTGTTACTTTGAAAATATCTGACATATGTTGCGGTTTTTTGAGGTATGGGTATTTTGCGTTAAGGTTTACTTGTGTGTTGGCATAATGTTTGTTACTTTGTGCTTTTTCTGCTTGAAGCCTTTTGTTTCATATACAGCTTAATTATTTATTTCAATCAATCTTAACTGTTGAATGATGTGATAAAGTGATTCGCATCTGCCACCTTTCCACAAATAAATTCTTAAACCCTCACCTACTGAAACCTTTTGCCACTGCGGGTATAGTGCCAGGCCACAGTCTTTACTGTTGGTTGACTAACTTTAAATTTTCATCTTGATTATGTTTAAAAAGGACAGCTCCAAAAAAGAAACGTGGACAAATCTTTAAAAGATTCAGCAGGTTAATGGTTAAAGACTTGATAGCTTCATCACATATCTATAAAGACAAAAACAAAAACCGAAAAGGCGTATTGGATTTTCTCTTTAATGCACCTTTTACAGATCAGCATTAATTAAAAATTTCTCTTCAGTTTTAAAAGTGGATATATTAAAATCAAGGGATCAATAACATGCAGACATACCTTTTGATTTTTTTAAGCTTTAGAAACTGTAAACAGCCTGTTGATAAGAACTTCTTTTTTGACCCATTTAACTATGACCTTGACCTAAAAATATTGACTTTCAAGGACAAATTTTCAAAGTTTAGTAAATTTAATTTATTTTTTTACTGGTTCCTTTATTAGGATATTTTTTTGCAATTTTTGTGAGACTTAAAGTCCATTGTTATTATGTTGTATTATTTTCTATTTTTACGAAGCTGGATGTATATTAAGGTGATAGAGCCAATGTTTGTACCTATACGGTAAATACTGCATGCCTGGCTTGACATGAAAACATGTGTCTAATGCAAGAAATGATTAATTAATACCTTCTTTGAAATCAGAACAGCATGGCTTTACTTGAGTTTTTATATGAAATGGTTTTGAAAATGATTTTGTTTGTTATTATTTTCATTAATTTTGTTGTAAGGTATTATCGAAACTATCTGTTGAAAAGATCCCAAAGAGTGCTGTAACACTTTACCTGCAGAAATTGTGTTATGGCTTTGCCTTGCTTTGAATTTGAAACAGTTTGTTCCATATTTAAATGGATTTAAATGTCAAAAAACAAAAACGTGGACTACCAACGGTATAGAACCTGATAAGACTGCACAGATTCCCAGGCTGGTCTTAGTCTCATGCAGGCTCTATACTGGTGGAACAGCAGGTTCAGAGTTAAAGTGGTCTCTGATGCCAAGTGGCCTTAATACAAAGGTTCCTTTTAAAGGCTTGAATGAATTGAGAAAACACATTTTTATACAATTTTCGTATTTAATTTAAATCTAAAATAGCAATATTTGTCCTAGTTTTGTTGGCTTTTTTTTAAGATTTGTGCCATTCAGTGAATAAGTCACGAACCATTGAAAATTTTGAAATATAATATAGATTATAACTTAAAGACAGATACTTTGTTGTCAGATGTCATTATATGCATGAAATATGCAAGTTAAATGTTACATTATTGTTATCAGTAAAATTTGTTTCTAAGAACTTTTGTGATTTTAAGTTTGAAAATTTTGGTTGCTTAAATATACAATATAGTAGAAAACAATGATGGTCATTTAATGATGCTCTCCCTTTTTTCCACTTAATTTAACACGATACTAGTAAATGTGTTAGAATATAATACTGCATGGTACTATTATTATTACTTAATTGTATTTGTTTGATGGTTTGCTGATTGGAACTGTACTTATAATGTGAAAATTATGTCATATTTAACCAAGATCAGTTGCTTCATTGATCAATCAATCAGTAAACCAATAAATAAATCAATCAATCAATTAATCAATTAATTAACTTAGCAACCAAATAATCAGTCTTACAGAATCCTCTATTCTAATATAACTTGTATCATCAGTTTTTATCATTTATAAAATAATATTTTAGGATTTTAATGTCAGTAGCTTGTGCAAAGTTTTTATATAAATGGGTTCTCTCATGAATGGAAACAAAAAGTCTTGAAACAGGAAAGTTGTGCACTGCATGTCTTTTATAAATTATTACATATGCCTGCAAGTGTTTTTTGCTGTGTGTCTTTTGATGTAATATTTGCTTTATTTTTTATGGCTAAATAATTTCCATGGCAACAAATTTTTGATGCACTTTAACAGAATGATTTTGTATTTATTTAAAAATTAATCAAGTGCTTTGTTTGTAACAGAAGTTAATTTTTCTACTTATTAAATCTTTTTAGGACTGTATTTCATTAATTTAAATACAGAAAATCAACAGATGTCTGAAACTTGTATTTAAAGGAACTCCACTGAGATTTTTTGACATTTCAGGACGTGAAATATTTTTTTGACATTTATGTACCATCTGATTTAAGCCTGAGCCAATAACTTGTGTATGAAATTTCAGATCATTTGCCAAGTTATATGCATATCTTTCCGTTTTAAGTGCCTGAGAAAGTTGATTCATGTAAGAAATTCAAATTTTATATGTTTTAGGATTTTTGACTTTAGTGGAGTTGCTTTAATAATCATGATTGTGTTTATTTTGGTCAGTGCTTTTGTATTGAGAGTTACAATATTAGACCTCTATGGGTGAGTGGTTGAGGTTCCTGAATTCAAACCACTTGCCCCTTGCTGATATGGGTTTGAATCCCACTAGAGACTTTGGATACTTTCATGTTTGGATGTGATCAATCCAGTTTACATTATGTTAGTGGCTCTAGTCAAATACATACGTTGATGGTTTTTGATATGATGCAGTCACAGGGGCACCTGAAGTTTTCCTGTCCACCATGCAGTATCTGAGCTGGAAAGTTGCCACATTTCTTTAACATAGCATCAGTGTTACTTAAAATTATTAAAAAAATATATATAATTTATGTAAGTAATTGTAATATTTTTATTTATTCTAGTTATTTTAAACATTTTTAGCAGTTTTGCAATACATAACAATGTGTATTGCATGACAGCAGCTACATATAAGGAACATGTAAGAGGTAACCCTTCACAGAGGGTAAGGTTTGACACAAGGTCACTGGGCAAACCAAGGTCAGAAAATATCAACACAAAACCCTTAGTTTATATCCCCATAGCTTCAATTATGTTAGCTCAGTTTTACTTATCTTATATTGGGTTTATGATTTAAGTGGAAAGGTGTATTTCTAAAATGTCAGCTTTTTAATACATTTTTAGTCATTTCTACTTATGGCTTAGTATTTATTTACTGATTTATTATAATTTCATTTTTCTTTGGTTGGAATTAATTTGAGAAATTGTAGGTTTTAACCTATCAGTTCAGAAAAAATGGGGAAAATTCTTATTTAAGAAGCAAATAAATTCTGAAGAGCTAAGTTAAACAGAAGCAAATAAATTCCTAAGAGCTAAGTATGTGATTAAAACTTAAATGGTAACAACTAGTATCACTATTATTACTACTACTATAATAATCATAATTGTTATTACATGTATTGTTAAAATTTAAATTAGAATATTTTATTATCCCCGCCGAAAATTTTCGGCGGAGGATATAGAAATAGTCTCCGTCCGTCCGTCCGACCTTCCGTCCTTCCGTCCGTCCGTCCTTCCGTCCAACATTTTTGTCCGGAGCAATATCTCTAAAAGTATTTGAGTTATCAACTTGAAACTTCATAGGTGGATAGACCTCATTGAGGAGGAGTGCAGTGAACAAGAATGATAACTCTACCTTGCATGATTTTTGAGTTATTGCCCTTTGTTATTTTTCAAAATTGATTTTTGTCCATAGCATAACTCAAAAACCCTTTGAGATATCAAAATGAAACTTCATAGGTGCATAGATCTCACTCAGGAGATGTGCACTGCACAAGAATGATAACTCTACCTTTCATAATTTTTGAGTTATTGCCCTTTGTTATTTTTCATACCTAATTTTTCACCTGAGTGGAGCATAACTCAAAAAGTGTTTGAGATATCAACATGAAATGTCATAGGTGGATAGATCTTATTGAGGAGGAATGTTGTGCGCAAGAATGATAACTCTTCCCTATACAATTTTTGAGTTATTGCCCTTTGTTTTTTTTCATGCTATTTTGTCCAGAGCTAATCTCAAAAAGTATTTGAGGTATCAACTTGAAACTTCAAAGGTGGATGGATCTCATTGAGGAGGAGTGCAGTGCTTAAGAATGATAACTCTACCCTGCATTATTTTTGAGTTATTGCCCTTTGTTATTTTTCACAATTAATTTTTGTCCAGAGCATAACTCAAAAAGCCTTTGAGATATCAAAATGAAACTTCATAGGTGCATAGATCTCACTCAGGAGATGTGCACTGCACAAGAATGATAACTCTACCTTTTATAATTTTTGAGTTATTGCCCTTTGTTATTTTTCAAACTTAATTTTTCAATTCAATTTTTATCTCACAAAGTATTTGAGGTATCAACTTGAAACTTCATAGGTGGATAGATTTTACTGAGGAGGGATGCAGCACACAAGAATGATAACCTACCCTGCATTATTTTTCAGTTATTGCCCTTTGTTATTTTCAGCCATCAGTATTCACATAGGTTTCAAATCTGTAATTACTATAGCCATCAGTTTTCATTACCAAAAGACCTCTTAAAATGGAATTATTCTGCTCTACTACATATACATTCTTCCAATGAGCAAACACATTCGGCGGGGGATGGCCATGTTGACATGGCTCTTGTTATTACATGTATATAATATTATTTTGCTTTTAGCAACCCCAAGTTATAGATATTAAAGTAGGAAGTTTACAAGGGAGTAAAATGTAATAGATAATTTTATTTGAATCATGCTGGTGCCATATTGATGACACTGATGTGTAGCCAATCAAATGTGAAGAAATTACTCATCAAATGTACTTGGGAGTAAATTATAACAGCGCATTAGCATCATGTATAATCATAGAAATTCATAGATCTGCAAAAACACCTGTGTTAGAATTGAAATAGAAAGAAAAAGAATTATGAAGCTTACTTTGAAGAACTGTATGAGGAATTGGGAGAATAGATTTATTACAATTTTGGGGTCACCTGTATACAAATTTCTTTTCTTAAGAAAGAATAGAACAGAAATGTTCATACATAATTATATAGATCTATAATATTGTAGTCACCCTTTTCCCCATAATTATTTTAATTTCGTACAGCAATTATTTGGTTTAAAAATGATTTGTTCAACAAGTCTGAATTATGTTCTTATGTTCTTTGTTATTTTTATGATTTAACATTTTTTTTTATAAATTTCTTTGCTTCTTAAATTGCTTAAATAGTTTACTGGGGTAAATTAAATTATTTGTTGAATTGGAATCAAAATGAGAGAATCTAAAGAAATAGTTATGCCATGTTGACTATTCTTTATAGTCATGATGGGGGAATTGTATGAAATTCTCCAAAGAGCTGTCACGGTGTAGACTTTCTGAGAAATAAAAATAAAACAGGACTTTTGAAATAATGTTTTTAACAAATAGATGATTATCATTTGAATATTCTTGTAGGATATGAATGAGTTGAAATGAAAATTCCTGCTTTCAAATTGTTTTTTTAGAAATAATTTTTATTGTTATTTGTATTTATTTAAATACTTGAGTCTGCAGTGTATTTTTTAAAAAATATTTTGTTTTCAGATGCTTTAAAAGCAATGTTAGAGAATAATTGAGATCTATGTTCCATTGTTTTTCATCTTCTCTTTAATGTAGCATTTATATAATTATAAGATCTAATTTAGATCTTTCAAATTGAACATTAAACATTATTCCCCTCCTGGGGTTGATAAGAATTATGTTGTGCATGCAGTGCAGGCAAAATGTCTTTTACAATGACTAAAACATAGTTGAAAGGTAACAGCCGAACCTTCGTTAAAGACCATCTCTGAATACCTGGTCAATAACCCTCTAAATATAGCCAACATTTTGATAACCCTTCATTGATAAAATCAGAGGTGTAGATATCTATGTCTCTGATAAAACAGAATAAAGTTATCTCCAAAGAAAGACCTCTTGTCTACAGAAACCATGGTTTCTTTTTCCCTTGGGTGGCTTATGTTCCTATGGTTTGACTGTGTATGTATTAAAGAACAAATGTGGAGTAAAACTATCATTTAAGAGTGATTCTGTTTTTATTTGCAATGATATTATCTGCAGTAGTAAGTTGCTTTTTTAATCAATTTTTTTTCTGCTTTTTAGCCCAGATTTTAAATATGTTCTGGTAATATTTTATTATTTATTTAGTTATAGGAGAAAACAGGTTACATTTAGGTAAATAATGAGAGAAAAAAAAACTTAGATAAGTAAAAATTGTATACACATTTCTAACAATGTAGCCATCTTGTAGACATTTCTATACATGTATATATTCTAAGGCTATATATTTCTTTCTACTATATATAAGAAATAATTATATCAACAAAATGAAATCATTTGTTTATAATTATGTAATATCATGCCAATACATTGTTCTCTAGGTTCTGTTTTTCTATTCAACACCTGACTGTGACCCCATCCCCCTGAAAAATATAACATCTTTATACAATTCATTAAACATTTCTTTTCATTTACATTGTAAACTCTTTTGAGTTGAGTCTTTTTTTTTCTTACTGATTTTGGTGATGGCTGGTGTAATTCTAGTGATTTTCTACTACCATGTAGAACTATATTTTTGAAAATGACATTTATTTTGTTTAAATTTTAATGTGACAGTTTTTAATTTCAATTGGGACAGTTCAAGCATTCTAATTGCTTATTCACTTTGAGACATAGGGTTAATATATGTGTACAAATGGTGACTATACTAGTTTATATATTTTAAGTTATTTACAACATTTTAATTAATTTGAGCAATTAGACTGAGGTGAGTGAATAAGGCCATCATGGTCTTCTTGTATTAATTTTTGTTCCTTAACAGTTATCTTGAAAAAATGAAATTTACTTTTAGTTTAAGTTCAAAGATTTCAGATAAATTTTGTTCTGAATGGAATCAAATTTTGAACTTTTATCCTCACTTTTTTCCTGTCTGTGACTTGTGTCCTACTCAAGTCAATTATAATATGTGACCTTTGACATTCAGTTTGTCTGAATAGTTGAAAGGTAAAATGTGTGTTTGTCATGGTTCGAACTTACCTTGTTTATTGACTAAATAGAGAATACTTATTTATTATCTTTTGGTTAATTACATTTACATTTTTTGGTTATTTATATCTTGTTTACAGGAAGCCACTGTTCAAGTACTGCTATCAGTGTGGTCGGTCTGTGTTTGTGCGTCTGTCTGCGTGCACTAGATGTAAAGAGGTATATTATTGTAGCAAGGTGTGTAAACTGAAAGCCTGGAACCTTCGCCACAAGGAAGAATGTATCAGGATAGGTGGTGAGTAGAAGTTTAGTTTATTCAGCAATAAAGTACGGGATTATTTTTAAGCCACAAAAATTGTTTGCGAATCCCACCAGGGACTATTAATGTGAGGAAACTAATATAGCTGAGCTTACAAAAGGTTGTTGGTTCTTCTGTTAGGTGTCGGTTTGAAATTGAAATAAGAAGAGGGATGGCACCTGAAATCCTCCTCTACCAATAAAGTTAGATTGTCACCATATGATGTCAGGACTCCTAAATTTAGGTCATTTGGAGGTCAAGTGGTTATAGCTTAACTATGTGATATTCATGTTGAATTTCAAGCCAAAATTTAAAAAAAACTAAATTGACCTAAATGTACCATTCCTAGGAAGAGGCTGGGAGAGCCAGGAGCAAAGCAAAGGGAAGTAACTGATATGGGCCAATATGTACATCTAATATAATTATAATGCTGGAAAATAATAAAATATTAACTGCTTTCATACATATTTTGTGTCCAATATAGGGAGGTCTAGAAGTCCAAGTCCAGCAACCCGTCGTCAGCGTGCTGAGAGTCCAACGCCCGCCACAAACCCTGACAAAGGAAAGAAAACAACTGTATCTGAGCTGAACAAAGATAAACAATCACTGAGGATACATGTAAGTGCTGGGATGGGACAGTTTTATTAGATGAACTTCAGTAATGAGGGAATATTCTTGATAGTTGACACAGTTGTTTAATAATTACTTGTATGTTTCCATTCTGTAGGAGTTACTTGACCTGTTCAATAGTTCACATTTGATATGTGTGCCATGTGAAACGATGCCAATTTGTTGTATAATGAGCTTGAATGATGCAATATACATTATAAAATCAGCTAAAATGATTCTGAAAACCCATTGAGTGTTTGGCTTTTCTTGAACAATGAAAGTATAATGTCTTCAGTTATTATAGTATTTCTTGTACAAGATGATTTTTACAATTTTGAATATCTAAACTTAAAGATCATTATTTTTCACCCAAAAGGCATCTTTTCAAAAGACTAGCTGCCTGATATTTAGGCATGTCTCTTACCTTTACAGTCATGTACACATACCTCAGTCATCAAATTTTGTATTTACATTGACAACAGATTTATTTTTACTGAAAAAAAATAGTTAACCATTTATGTGGTAAAGCTTCAATGATTATTCTTTGTATGTTTTAAGAATTAAAAAAAAAAGATTTTAAATTTGAAGTGTTTTAATAATTTAAAGGAAAAGTCAACAAAAAATCTAGTCTGACAGGCTAATTTATTTTTTGAAAAAAAAAAAATCAATTTTGTACATATTATAGTACATGTAGATTTATATAAAAACTACAATTATAGCTAAATAAACATGTGTATTTTGTTGTCTGACAAAATGGGACATTTAGCATAATATGAGGGCTTAAATTTTTTATCAATTCAATTTCTGAGCTGACACAAGTTTTTTGTTTTTATTTTCCAACAATTACAGGACACTGTAGGACTAGGTGCTCTTACTATTTAATTCTCTCACTGTAGTGAACTTTCATACCACATTGCTCTTCTAAAAGGCTGTCAACCATTACTTTACAATTATGTATTATAATCTCACAAAAGGAAAAAAATCAGTTTCTTTAGTATATCTAGCTTTGATAATGAATATTATATCATAGAATTTGAGTTAAGTCAGGTTCAACCATTGAAATATAACAGACCTTGCTGAGTATAAAGACTGCTGGCTTGGTTTTAAACCATTGTCACAGGCCTTATTATTTTCTAAATAGTCAGTGATTTATTTCCTGCTCACTTTTATTACTTTAATATTAATGATTACAGTGTAATGAACAACTCAGTTTTTACTTTCCCCTTATTTTCTCCCCTATCTCTAAGGTAAGTTCATGGGGAAAATGAGCTGTGTTTAGACCATTCATCTGTCTGCCACACTGCATGGATAATGTGTGTATGGGGGGCAGAGTAGGGCTTGCAGCCAGTATTGTGAGGTTAAATGTTTTTCTAGAAGTGTTGTAGGGTCTTTACTATTTGACCATTCAATATTATTTTCTTTCGGGTTTTACTGGGGCTTAGAAACTACTTTTAACTTGAATTCCAATCATTCTACATTCTAGGTCTTTTCCGTAAGCTTCTTTCTAGAAGGTCGAAGTGTTTCTACTCAAATACTTGCCAATCTACTTACCCTAGGGACATCTGGGGACTTCCCTAATACTAATGAAGCTAGACAGTGACCTTACAACCTTGGTGCGGTTGATGTTCAATTTTAAAACCAGAAGTATAATCCCATAGTTGAGTAACTATGTATGTCTGTATGGTGTATCATTTTGAAATATGTAATACATCTATGATGTCTTCCTTAAGAAATGGTTGACAGCTTCATTGATCTTTTTCTGTCTTGAAATTAAGGTGCAAGGCTCAAAAGAACATGTTTTCACATTAATTTTCAACAAACTGCCACTGTGTATACTTTTTTCTTTAGATACACAAAATCACGTGTGACTGGTATTAATGTTTATAATTAGAAAAGGGTAGTTGAATATATATTTTTTTGTTCCTGGGCCTAAAACTAGGAAATATACCAACAAAATATAATGTTTATTTGATATAAAAAAACAACTTCATGATTTAATATGATACACTACTCGAATAATTTATATTATTTTACCAATATAAAAGAAAAATATAAACAAATTGTGTACTTTTTTAATGTTTGAAGGCGAAAAAAATTGATCTGTTTTCAGTCTTCTTAATTTTACAGAAGTACTTATAATAATTATAAGCAATACGTTGTATTTATATTACATGTATTTATGTTTAGTTTTATGCTATGGTTTTTCTTTACAATCAATTTGTTATGATAGATTAAACATTAAATTTATGTTAGGCCCTCAGACAACAAAAATCTCGTAAATTTGATGCTTTTTTAGAGAAAGCTTTCTAAAAACATCAAAATGTTTTGAAATTTCATTTCAGAAAAAATTGGGATATGCAGCACAAAGTATAAAAGTTTGTTTAAATTTCAAGATTATGATTAAATTGATTTGGTTTATCTGTTTTGAATATTAATTAGTATATTATGCAATGCTTACATTTATTTTATGCTTTTGAGTGGATTACTGATTTACACCACTCGTGAAAATACTGTTTTTAAAGTTCGCTCGATGAAATAAAATTTCATCTTACACAAAAACAAATGAATAACCTCTATGTATTTTTTTTCCATATTTCTTTATTTATAGAAGTGACTTAATAGAAGTTGTTCATTTAATAGAAGTTGTTCATTTTAGTATTTTTTACACTCCAGATTTAAACTTGATTGTAGACTGACTGCCATTTTATGAACTTTTGAACATAATGTTTCTTAATTTTATCATAAAATAAATCACTGATTAACGGAAGTAACTGCTAGTGTACAGAGCATTGGGGACTCTATTAAATTATTCAGGTTTATTATCATTTGTGCAGGTATTTATGTACACAGGGGCATGTGATGATGAACAGTGTACAATAAACTCAACTTATAATGATAATATGATATACTACTTAGTAACAATGTACCACTGATAACGATGCTGTTGCTGCAGTCCCGACTCTTGTCCTCATAACAGTATTTAATTTTGGCAGTCCCCTAAATATCATTTAAGTGGAGATTACTGTACATAGTTAAATTCATGCAGAAAGACTGACAATTGCTTAAAATAGCAGGTAGATTGTGAATTGACTGCAAAACTGCAGTAACTTATATGAAATAAAGAAGAACTTACAACAGTTTTGCGGCCAACACTCAAGATGCTTCCAAAGATATTTACTGAAGAAATTGTAACTATAATTGGGACAATATATGTATTCGCCAATGAAAATTCAAGAAATTGATTTGTTATAATCTTATGTACAGAGAGACGACGATATGGGAAGTCTAGGTGGTATGCTGGAGGAACTAGGATTTGATATAGATAAAACTGGTACCACTCGTGTTTACTGCTTCATGTGCAGATCATAACATTGCTCTATTAACATGACAATTATATGACATTAATATGACATTAAAATGATAATTATATTTAAATATGACATTTTACCATGGTTAGTCTTGTCTGAACTCACATTTCAATGTTTATTATGAATAATGAAATATATTTTGACACTGTTATATACCTGAGTATATATAAACTCAGATTGGACTAAATTGGTCCATTACTTACAAACTGGCCTCACAATAATTGCTTCTACCATTCAAAAGTCAATTTAAAAAAAAGAAGAAAAAAAATAACAATGTCATTAAAATGTGCTGCCTATACATGTGTACAAACAAAATCAAAATGGCAATGAAAATTATTACCTGTGTTCTGCACATTTAAGTCTTTGCAACATACATATTTTGTATTGCTTTTTATAGTTTCTAAGGTAACACATGATCCTTTATGGTCTTTTTTGTAAAGATGGGATGTGAGATCAGAGCATAATGCAAAATGTATGTGTTTTAAGTAACTGACTTAATATTTTGCTTGTTAACAGTTGCAGGGCCTGATATTGTCTGGGAGTTTTGCTGTTTGTTCTTAAATACATGTATTATAGAAATAAGTGTAGTAAACTGTGATAAAATGAGATCAAGTTGCCCATAATGTATTTCATACTGATAATGATTTTTATTGAAAAAGATGAAGTATTAGCCTTATTCAACATTTTGTCAGAATTTACAAGTCATAATACTGGATATTGTTCATTAGGTTTGCCTTTTCTTAGTGACATCTAAGTATATGTTAGTATTATAGAGAGATTCAATTTGACATTGACCATACAGCTAAATGTATTACAGTCCGGAACTTCGGAGCGCAACAGTCAAATAGCAAGCCGGGAACCGTCAGCCAAAGCCCTGTCAAGTCGGGTGTGCTCCGGGAGGGTTATGTCAAGCCGGGCGACCTCTGGTTATCCAAGGTCACATTGCGGCTCGTCTAGAGACTCTGAACGTAGTGTCTCTATCAAAAGTGGGCAGGTGATGTGCCCGATTATTTGACCTATAGATAAATGCACCTTAATCAAATTTGTACCTTATTTGGATATAATTACGCACTGCTTAAATTATGTTTTATACCTACACTCGCTTAACTTTAAATGTTCTCTCACAGTTTTAGCCTTTTCTAATGCGTATAATTTCAGTTTTTGAAATAATAAATGAACTGCCATTTTTATTTTTTATTCTATTTTTTTTTTAATTCAATTACACAATTTTATTGTTTTTTGGTGTTTTTTCTGTTGTTGTTTTTCAATTCACAATTGAGCAGTTAATTACCAGAACAAACTTTTTTTAACCCTATCTCAAACTGCTTTATTTGGTCAACTTTATTACTGTTTTATTGTTCTGAAATTTGGGGTTTTGTAATTCCAATTAGGTCAACATTTATGAAAATTCAATCACGCTCAGATCTATATATTTCTTATAAAAAGTAAATTATGTTATTGCTTGCTGTATTTTAGCTTGACTCTAGCATAATGTAATTATATTTCACTGCATTTTACATATTAATTAAGCATTTATACTTTAAAGTTGTCATTAAATATCTGAAGAATTGAAAAACATCAGAAAATGGATTACTGGAGGTCATGGTCGAATATTTATAAATCATAGTCATGGAATCTAGAAACTTTGTATTTTAAATAGAAAATACTTAGAATTGATTAATTAGCAATATTTAAATAATCTAATATAGATTCTAATTTACACAGCTGTAACAATATAATTAGGTGTTTTAATTAATGCATTTTTAACATTGGTAATGTTTCAGGTTTAGTGATGGCGTAATGATTATCACATTTATTGTTTAACTTTTTGCTATTTTCTAATTCTTTGTACCCAGATACTAAATCAGTTTGAAACAGATGTGTTCAAAATGAAGATTTGCAGTAGGCAAAGAATTAACAATTTCAACATTCTATAAATTGACAATTGACATTTTGAAATAAACATGGGAGATAATTGGATATTTTGAGTTATCAAAAAAATTATCATTAGAATATAAAAGCGAAGGATATGTCTTTCAAGAAAAGTGTCCAGCATTTTTAAACTGACAAACTGTTACCCTTCAGTCAATTAAATAGACTGTACAGCTTATGTACCATCAACCAGTGTAATATTCTTATCAGATTGCAGTGTCAAAATAATCGTTTAAGCTGTCAACAGTATGGAGGCATGGCCAAGTGGTTAATGTGTCAGACTAGGAATCAGAGAAATTTGCTATTCGAGTGGGTTCAAGACCAGTTAGGTACAATCTGTAGTTTTCTTAAGGAGAATATTTTACACTCATTGCTCAGTATTGGTTGGTTCTAGGAATGGATCCGAGAGTGTGTCTATAAGTTTCGTTAACTTGCTATAGAACGGAACAAAATAATTAAATTTAATTCTGTAAAAGCCAACACTGTATGGGAGTCTGAATAAGATTGCACTGGTGCACAGGCTGACATGGCTATATACAAGTGGTATTTACCAATCTGACTTAGTGTTACCAGATTTAGGTCAATGTGACTGCTTTTATAGGTTATAATTTTTGACATTATTGGAGGTAGTTTGGAACACATCTGTTTTCTTGCTGATTTAATACTTATACCTAGAGTGCTGTGCAGTTCATTTACAATTGGGGTGTAATAATGCATTATACATATTACATTTATGTTATTCATGTACTTGTGTTGTGGTTTTTTTTTTACTCTTATCTTCTGGCAATTGAACTTGTTACCAAATTTGTGTGAGATGGCAAATTCAGTGCCTAAGTGTTGTGTATTGTACTAGAACCTCAATGCAAAAATGTAGTTAATATTGCAACATGCAGTACAGATGCTGCATTGAACCTGTAAGATTATAATTGTTTTGTTGTTATACATATTTTATGATATTTTATTCTCACTTATTTATTTATTACAATAATATAATTACAATTATTGTTAATAAGTAGTTATAATTAATAAAGGCTTTATTTGCTACTTTATATGATAACTTAATTATATTGCTTACAAGTTGTAGGACAGTTTATAATGTTGAAGTGTAACAATATATTTTATATTTGTAATGAAGTTAATATACTCATAGTTTAATTCAGCATGCCATAATCTTTGTATAATGTTTATTTTGGTTTTCAAAAAAGGCATAATTATGGTTCTTTAAAAAGAAAAAAATATTTAAAAAATGTCATAATTGAATAAAATTGAAATAAAGCTTAAAGTTACAAGATGTATTGTAAACCAATCAAATTTAATGTCAAAGGTCAAGTTTATTTGTAGCAAGATATGGTAAGATCAAAGTGATAAAGTTATTTTTCAAGTGATGTTTTATAAGTCACTGGTTTAAACAATATTATCAAATTGCAGCTTCTTTAATTTTGCAATGATAACATCCATCAACTCAGAATTGGAGTTTATTTGTGTATACAGTGGTTCCATTGAAGAACATTTAACATAAGCATAACAGAAATGTGTTTGCCTGTCTTTTTCAGTGTAAAATTTGTTATAGTTAAAGTTATCTTGAGTCATATTTATGTATATTTACAGGTGCCCCGTAAAGGAATAAGACTAAGTGCCAAATATGGGAAGAGTGGTGGTGAACATGATTTTCAGTGGGGTGATGATGGCCGATATATCGATAATTACAGTTTTGAGTGAGAGAAACAAAGAACAACAAGCAAAAATGATTTTGGCAATACTAAAATTCACAAAATCACCATTTCGGACTGATTGACAAGGAGCTTGATTATTTGCTACATTTCTACACTCAGCTCTGTTAACTTCTTACAATACTTCTAAGATATTTAGCAGGCATTTGTTTTCACCAAAAAAAACTTAAATTCACAAAAAACGTGAGATTTAAATTTTCAGAAATCTTCCAGATTTTACATAAATTTGTTAGCATAGCCACTTGGTATGGCTGGTAGCACCAAAATAATGAGCCCAATAGATCAAACTGCTTACAGTTATCATTCTTATTCTTACTGTCTTGTATTTCCTTTCTTCACTGAATTTCAGTCATTTGTGTGAAAATATATGTATTCAAATACACTTATATTGAATGTATACTTAGTATTTATTTGATCTAAATATTATCTTCATGAGAAAAATTCAGTAACATAAATTAAAACTTTATATTATTACAGCTCTGTATACAGTCAAACATGTGAACAAAGGCCTGGTGACCCAAGGAAGATTTAACAAATAATTGTCTTTATAGACATGTGGTCTTTATTTTGAGGTTTCATTTTTTCCACTTTATCAATTAATTGTTATCAAAAGTGGCCTTTATTTGCAGGGTTATCTTTATTCAGAGTTGGCCCTTAACACAGGTTTGACTGTATTAACCCTTGACCTGCTGAATTTGTGTAATTTATATGCCCTGCCATTTTTAGTTTAAGGGCGTTTAACTACCAACAGTATAGAGTAAGGTTAGATAATCACAGACATGCAGGCTGGCCTGGCTCTATACTGGTGGGTAAAGACTTAGACCACCTTTGATAGTTAAAATGATGATCTTTAAATATGCATGATGTCTCAAAATAAACAGAATGTTAATGATGTTATTTAATATTTATATAATTATCCTATTGGATAAAACAAAAAAGAGGATGTAAATTGAATTGTTAATTTTTAACTAAAATATAATGTATATGATATTAAGAATGTAAACATGAATGATTGGTTTATACTAGTATATAGAAAGTTTTGTAATGATGCCTGAACATAGGGCTTTTGTTTAGATAATTACATTACCATAGGTTGTTAAAACTTGAAAAATATATTTATTGTAGCTTGTGTAAATATTTTTAATTCTATTTAAATATATCTACAATCAAAAGCTGTAACATCTTTGAAAAGATTTAGTTTTGTTACAAATATTAAGATTCGGAGAAACCTTTGACAGTTTTAAAGGATTTATTTGCAAAATGGGAACTTCAGACATCATTAAAATTCTAGCACTAATTATAATACTAGAATTATTGATATGCAAAAAAAAATTAAGTTTTAAATGACATATATATAATTATGTGACAAAATTTTGCAATTTGTTTACTGTTGTTTTTATTTGTGTGAAATGTGTTGTATCAATGACTGCTTGTAAAGCAACTGTGCAAACATTAGTGCCTTATAAGTTGATTTACTGCTGGTTGACTAACTGCTTGTTGAAAAGTGTACTGCTAGCAGTTTACTGCTTGTTGATTACTGGACGATTGTTACTACTGGTAGATTTATGGATGGTTGGTTAACTTCTTGTTGATCTGAATCCCATTTGATTTAATTATTCTGGCTAACTTGCTGCTAGTACTTTACTGCTTGTTGATTTACTGCTGATTGACTTACATGTACTACTGAATATTAAGCAGTTTTTTAATTCAGCATATATGTAAGATTTTGATGATGCCCATTTATTTTACATAGTTTTTGGAAAATCTTCTTTTTGAGTGTCTAAATTTTATGTGCCTAATGGATAATTGTATTTTAAATTTTGTGCATTTTACTGATTATACCTTGCATTAATTATACATTATACAAGTAATATAAATATGATACATTGTTTATTTTATAATTATAGAGGTTTTTATATACATTTGTGCCTTTTATCAGAATTCTTTATATAGTTTATGCATAATCCTGGTCACAAGGTATTTTATATATTATTTTATTATGTTAGTATGAAAATGATGTAATAATTATATACATTGTAATTACTGTGATATATTTTATTTATAATTTTACAGTATTTGGATTTTTATTTTTTATTTCATGATCATGTATGTTAAGAAGTTATAGTTACATGTATTTATTTAAGTACATAAATTTAGTAATATTTGTAATGTTAGACAAAACTGATTGATTTGTATAATGGAGTATCCCTGCTTTAAAATTTGGAACTGTTTAATTGTAGTTAATGAGGTCTCAGAATGAAATTAATTGAATTTAGTAGAAAACAATAAAAGAGTTATGTGCACATTTAGTTCACACTGGCCTGAGCCCTAGACTGGTGTACAAGTATCCATTCTTATAAGTCATTGTTATACCATGAGTCCCTAAGAGCCTTACATGTTGAGTATTGAATGTCACATAAAGTGAGAAAAAAATATCTTAATAATTAATCTTAAATTAATAATTATTTAATTTTTTATGTAAAATGTTAGACCTGTAGTTAATATTTAGAATATAAAATGCTCTACAAAATCAATTCAAATGCTGAATTTATTGGTTGAGATGATTTGTTTATGTTTTTTTTTCCTGCATTTTAAGAACAAGTTTTAATATTGTGGTTAAAAAAATGATTTTGTATTTAATTTAATGTTTTCAACCACTATTATTTCTTTAATCAAATATTATTTGTAACTGTTCTAAGCTTAATTGTGAAACAAACTTTATTTACCAATAATTAGGTTATATAAAAGGATATGTAACTTAGGAGCTCTGTGTAGCTGTGTACATTTTCTTGCATTTAGTACTATTTTGATAAATGGCAAAATTATACATATATTTTACTATAGTATCTTAGGACGTAACACATATCAAATTATTTTATACAAGTAAAACTAGTAAGTAACCTAATGACCTGAAAAGCTTGACTTACCCCTAACATACCCAAACCTGATCATCTTTGAATGATAGATGGATATTATGTAACAAGAAAGCTGATACTTTTATGAATAACCTTTTTCTTGTCCTTCAGTTAATCATTTTTTTTAATTTTTAGGGGTCCTGGGGTTTTAATTGCCTTGGAATCACTTTCCACATACCAGTATTGCTGTCTGAGTTGAAATCAGGCCAGAGACTTCAGACTATTTCATGTGAGAAAGTTATCTATCATGCTAGCTGACAAAAGATCTGTGGTTTTACTAAGGTGCCCACTTGTGCCTGACATAATGTTGGAGGTCTTCAAACTCCACTAGCAAAATTAAAATGTCACTATGACTTCAACATTCTCTGTTTGGCTGGAAATTTTGAATTGTATAACAGAAAAAAAAAATGGTCCCAACTTGAATTAAAGAAATTCTTTAAAATCTTCAATACTAATGTATGAAAATTCGCAACAGATGCCAAATATGTCTGCCAATATTTTAAGCCTGAAACTTACCAGCCTCTATAACCTTTTACTTCTTTTACATTCAGTTTTAATATGCAACTTGTATTATTGTACTGTTTTGTTTATACATGTACCTTAAGTTACTGAATAAACTGTTATTGCTTGTAGGGTATTAAAATTTTTTTGTTTTTCCTTTCTCCCTTTGGAAAAGTTCCGAACAGGAAAAGTACCGAACAGTTTGTTTTCCTTCCTACCCTTCAGAAGAGTATCAAACAAAGTTTGTTTTTCCTTTCTCCCTTTTAGCTCATCTGAGCTTGCTCAGGGTGAGCTTTTAGGATCGTTGAATGTCCACATTTGTTTGTTAACACTCTAGCGATCACTTTTTTGCCGCAGTCATCATCAACCTCGGTCAGGATGCTTGTCTAGGTATTGCTCGGATGAGTTTGAACATTGGTCATATCAGATGAAAAACTAGGTCTCAGGAGCTAAAAATAGAAGTCTTTTTAACACTCTAGTGGCTACTGTTTTGATACGAATATCTTGGAAATTGGTCTGAAAGTTTGTTTAGATGATTTCTAGGTCAAGTTCAAATATGGGTCACCTGGGGTCAAAAACTAGGTCACACCGCCCAAATATGGAAAACCTTGTTAACACTCTAGTGGTCTCATTTTTCCCTCAATCATCAGTAAATTTGGTCAGGATGCTTGTCTAGGTGATAGCTCAGATCAGTTTGAACATGGATCATCTCTGATGAGAACTAGGTCACAGGAGCTAAAGATAGAAAAGTCTTGTTCACACTAGTGGCTACTGTTTTGATCCATTAAAATATCCTTGAAATTGTTCTTAAAGTTTGTTTTGATGATTTCTAGGTCAAGTTCGAATATGGGTCACCTGGGGTCAAAAACTAGGTGACACTGCTCAAATATGGAAAAACCTTGTTAACACTATAGTGGTCATATTTTTCACTCAATCATCAGCAAACTTGGTCAGGATGCTTGTCAAGGTAATTGCTCAGATGACTTCAATGTGTCAGGTGAGCGATCTAGGGCCATCTTGGCCTTCTTGTTAAAGAGTACAAATAAAGTTTGTTTTTCCTTCCCCCTTTTGGAGGAATACAAGTTGTGGCAATGTAGAACTTTAAAGCAGTTAGCTTAATATTGTTGTTAATGAGCTGTGACAAAAGCCATGCTTGAAGTATAACTGACATATTCATCAGTAAGTTCAGAATTTGTTTAAAGTTTTGAGCTTGACTAATAAAATGTTAGTGGGTTATCCTACTCGCCCTGTTGTTGGCATAAAGTTTGGCTTGGGTTAATAGTGCTATTTCATAGGTTTTTAAAGTTTGGAGGGTATCAACTTGAATTAGGCAAAAAACCTCTATTTTAGTATGAACTGTTGCAGAAAATAAACCCCTTTGTGAACCACAAAGAAATAATGGCTAAGGTTTATCATTTAAAATCCCATCTTAACAGTAACTGATGGCATTTTTTTGAAACTTCACACTTCTATGATATCTTATTGGTAAGTCACACATGTGCCACCGCCTCCGTGGTCAAGGGGTTAGAGTCAATGACTTCTAATCCAGTTATCTCTGGCGTGGGTTTGATCCCCAGGAGATGCTTTGGTAGTTTAGCGTGGAGGAATTAGTCTAGTACTGGTGTAACTCTCCAGGAACGATGGTTAGGAAACTACCCGCCTATATGACTGAAATACTGTTGGAAAAAGGCGTAAAATCAAACAAACAAACATGTGCCAAGACCTTTAACTCTTGCAAGGATTTTCATTGAGTTATTTCCCTTTATGAAGTAAGAAAGCTCTTGTAAGGCCTTTCGTTATTAAGTATAAAGAAAAGAGGATAATCTAGTGTGCAGTCTGTAATATGCAGACTGTAATATACATGTATAACAAACTTGACAGAGTTCCATGTAAAAATATTCTGTATCAATGTGGAAGATGAACCCACTTAATGAGTCATAAATAAAGTTTAAACTACATTTGTACTTAGTTTGTTGCATTATTTCAAGCATCCAATGAGATCACTGCAGTTTTTAAGGACATATAAATATTTGGACAGGATCAGAGTGTCAAGTGTGTTGTACATCATGTTTTGTGATGATCCAAAATTAATATAATTATCTTTTACAAAGAAAAAAGGCTCTTGAATCTGTTATAGTAGTATGATAATCGAGAAACAAAATAATGCATTTGATGAAAGTTTTTTATTTATCTTGTCTTACCATTTGCCAGCTGGCAAAAACCTATTCTTCCTGTGACCTTTTGTCTGCTGATGGCAACTTATTCTACACATATATAGCCAGTGATTCAGTGCCGTCTGAACATGGTTTGCATTGTCAGTATATACATTTGTATTTTGAAATTTTGCCTTAAAATGATGTATAGTCTTGTTCACATTGAAAGATGGACAAGTCCATTTAAGATATTTAGTGTGGCTAGGGCTAAGGATCACATTTTCTTTGGTAAACAGTTGTTTTTGGGGGTCTTTTTTTACTTTATTTAAAGGGACACCACTGAGGTTTAAAAGCCTAAAAACATAGCATTTGAATTTCTACATAAATGAGCTGGGGTACTTTAAACAGAAATATATGCAAAGATAGTTAAGAAAATTAATATACTTTGAAATAAATTGAAAATCGTATTTTTATGCTTTCCTTAGCCCGATTTGAGTGAAAAGGGTTTAAACGCTTTTCATTTTTGGCCATTCTTTTACAATTTAAATTATTATTCTGGAAAAATGAAGTGCGCTAATGATCTGAAACTTTGCACAGAGATAAGTGGTCTAAACCTATATCAAATGGTATATTTATCTGCAAAAAATATTTTCAGTCCCATCATGTCAAAAAACCTCAGTGAAGTCCCTTTAAAATAAAGCAAAACAATTTTAAAAACAAGACACATTTGAGTGTATAAAACTTTATTTTTTTTCCAACAATGTACAAAAGATAATGTAAAGATATGAAAAATTGAAGACTTTTATGAACACATCAAAGTGATAAATGGAAATTTGATTCAATTTATGAGAAAATGGACCTGATCAGCAAATTTTAAAATGAGATGAAATGGGCAAAAATATCTTTAATGTATCCTGAGCTTAAATGTAACAAAAATGTCACCCATTTGTTTCCCATTGGATTATGGGTAAATAGATGGGAACAGGCATATACATAGTTAATAAGTAACAAATCGTTGATATAGTTGCATGTCTATTTCAACTTTAACACAATCTAAAGAGCTTATCAAGCCTGAATTTGAACACTTCACAAACATTTTAACCCTTTTGCTGCCAGAAGTACTTAAGTTATTATATAGAGGATATTTGTTTAGTTCAGTGTAAGATCGGAATATATTTCACCGAGTGAGCACCAAAAAGTATATTTCACGAGTGGCGCAGCCGCGAGTGAAATATGAACTTTTGGTGTTCACAAGGTGAAATATATTCCGATCTTACACTGAATTAAACAAATTTTCTTTTTATTATATGCAAAGAAACGTTTTAAAAAGACATTAAACCTAATACTGAATGAAAAGTGCGCCAAATAATAATACAACGTGACGTCATTTACGACGTCACGTCATTAAGTTGGTACCCAGTACTGTGCACGCTGGTATTTCACTGAAACAACGTAAGGGGTTTAAATTCAAAACAGTGAAATTATCAAAGTGGTAATTTCACTGTTTCAAACAGTGAAATTACCAGTTTTATATCACTGATATATTTCTATAAACCATCGAAAAGCATGTAATAAATAAGTATAATACATGTATTTTTCTGAGACATTTACGAAGAATTTCAGAAATTTATCATCAATGACATATGTAAATGTGTTCAACTTTGTATATAAAATATATAACCTATACTTTTATGGAAGAAAAATTAACAAAGTTAAGATAAAATGATTTTTCCAAACCTAAAAAATAACAGAAAAAAACAATAATACATCCAATAAGTAACTTTATATCCCATTAATACATGTTTGAAAATATATGATCCTGTAAATGAAATGGGTAAACATGATTTGCTTGTAGCTTAAGTGTTTATATTTCACGTTGTTACAACAGTAAATACTAAAATGCATAATGCACTATAATAAGTGATGAAAAAATGGCTACATGAAAGTTTTTGCATAACTACAATGATGACGAGATCATAAAAACTTGACATTTTCTTTGTATAACGACAAGCTTATAAGTGTTACAAATAATCCTCATTTCGTAATAAATCAAGGACATTCAATACGAAGATTACGCAGTCATTGTTAACTCTTCTCATTCAATGTTACATACAAATGAAAACTTAAACAAGTGGGCCATGATGGCCCTGAAATCGCACACCTGTATATATAAGGAAAATCAATGATTCCAGGGGCTGGGCCAATTTTAACCCCAGTGCCCTTAATTGAACAACAAGAGGGCCATGATGGCCCTGAGGTCGCTCACCTGTATATAGGCCCCCCAACCCCACCCCCCCCCCCCCAACGTTGCAGGGCCAATTTAACCCAAGGGATTTTATTTGCACAAACTTGGTAGACACCCATAAGAAGATGTTTCATGCTAAACATCTAAGCTCTAGCTCATTGGGCTTTTTAAAAAGAAGATTTTTTTAAAGTTTTTACTATACACATATAGTTAAAAACAATGACACCCCTGGGGCCGGGCCAGTTTTGACCCCAGGGCTTTTAATTGAACAAACTTTGTAGACACTTACTAGAAGATGTTTCATGCTTAATATCTAAACTCTAGCTATTTGGGTTTTTTCAAAGAAGATTTTTAAGTTTTTGCTATACACATATAAAGAAAATCAATGACCCCCGGGGCGGGCCAATTTTGACCCCAGGTCTTTTATTTGAACAAACTTTGTAGACACTCACTAAAAGATGGGTGTCTACCATTTTTAGCTCACCTGTCACAAAGTGAAAGGGTGAGCTTTTGTGATCGCTTTTCGTCCGGCGTCCGTCCGGCGTCCGTCCGTAAACTTTTACTTTAATTGACATCTCCTCATAAACCACTAAGCCAATTTCATCCAAACTTCACAGGAATGTTCCTTTGGTGGTCACCTTTAATAATTGTTCAAAGAATTTAATTCCATGCAGAACTCTGGTTGCCATGGCAACCGAAAGAAAAAACTTTAAATATCTTCTTGTAAAAAACCATAAGAGCTAGAGCTTAGATATTTAGCATGAAACATCTTCTAGTGAGTGTCTACCAAGTTTGTTCAAATAAAAGCCCTGGGGTCAAAATTGGCCACTTAAAAAATCTTCTTTTAAAGAACCCAAAGAGCTAGAGTTAAGATATTTAGCATGAAACATGTTCTAATGGGTGTCTACCAAGTTTGTACAAATAAAAGCCCTGGGGTCAAAATTGGCTCCGCCCCGGGGGGTCATTGATTTTCCCTATATGCATATAGTAAAAACTTAAAAAATCTTTTTTTAAAGAACTCAAAGAGTTTTACTATATACATAAAGGGAAAAATAATGACCCCCTGGGGTGGTGCCAATTTTGACCCCAGGGCTTTTATTTGAACAAACTTGGTAGACACACACTAGAAGATGTTTCATGCTTAATAGCTAAGCTCTAGCTATTTGTGTTTTTTAAAAGAAGATTTTTTAAGTTTTTACTCTATACAAATAAGGAAATCAATGACACCCCCGGGCGGGGCCAATTTTGACCCCAGGGCATTTATGTGAACAAACTTGGTAGACACTGACTTGATGATGTTTCATGTCAAATATTTAAGCTCTAGCTCTTACAGTTTTCTAAAAGAAGATATTTTAAGTTTTTTTCTTTCGGATGCCATGGCAACCAGAGTTCTGCTTGGAATTAAATTCTTTGAACAATTATTAAAGTTGACTACCAAAGGAACATTCCTGTGAAGTTTGGATGAAATTGGCTTAGTGGTTTATGAGGAGATGTCGTTTAAAGTAAAAGTTTACGGACGGCTGGACGCCGGACGAAAAGCGATCACAAAAGCTCACCATGTCACTATGTGACAGGTGAGCTAAACAAGAGGGCCATGATGGCCCTGAGGTCGCTCACCTGTATATAGGCCCCCGGAGTGGGGCCAGTTTTAACCCCAGGGCTTTTATTTAACAAACTTGGAAGACACCCATTAGAAGATGTTTCATGATGTTAAGTTTTTACTACACACATATAATGAAAAACAATGAAATTCCCGTCCACCCTCCCCCCCCCCGGCAGGGCCAATTTTAACCCAAGGGCATTTATTTGAACAAACTTGGTAGACACCCAAATGAAGATGTTTCATGCTAAACATCTAAGCTCTAGCTCATTGGGTTTTTTAAAAGAAGATTTTTTAAGTTTTTACAATACACATAATAAGTTAATACAATGACACCCCGGGAGCGGGGCCAGTTTTGACTCCAGGGCATTTATTTGAACAAACTTGGTAGACACCCAAAAGAACATGTTTCATGCTTAATATCTAAACTCTAGCTATTTGGGTTTATTCAAAGAAGACTTTTAAGTTTTTGCTATACACATATAAGGAAAATCAATAACCCCCGGGGCGGGGCCAATTTTGACCCCAGGGCTTTTATTTGAACAAACTTTGTAGACACTCACTAGAAGATGTTCCATGCTTAATATCTAAACTCTAGCTATTTGGGTTTTTTCAAAGAAGACTTTTAAGGTTTTGCTATACACATATAAGGAAAAACAATGACCCCCGGGGCGGGGCCAATTTTGACCCCAGGGCTTTTATTTGAACAAACTTGGTAGACACCTATTAGAAGATGTTTCATGCTAAATATCTTAGCTCTAGCTCTTTGAGTTCTTTAAAAGAAGATTTTTTAAGTTTTTACTATATGCATATAGGGAAAATCAATGACCCCCTGGGGCGGGGCCAATTTTGACCCCAGGGCTTTTATTTGAACAAACTTGGTAGACACCCATTAGAAGATGTTTCATGCTAAATATCTTAGCTCTAGCTCTTTGAGTTCTTTAAAAGAAGATTTTTTAAGTTTTTACTACAGTCAACAATCGTTAACTCGACATCGCTTTTCTCGATATTTCGTTATCTCGATGAAATTTTGAAAGTCCCGATTTTCTTCCTTCTTTATCTATGTTGGAAATATTTGTTTATCTCGATATTTTTATTTCGATATTTTCAGTATCTCGATGTAAAATTTCAGCCCCAACAGTTATTTTCACACTATTATCCTTTGTTTATCTCGACTACCGGTAATAGTTTTCTTTTGTCTGTTCCCTTCAGACTTGTGAAAAACACAAACCAGACGATAATTGCTCAATAGCGCGTGTCATAATGATGATCATGTTTGTAACAAGTTGAGGTGTTATTATAAAAGTTAATCTAATTAGCGTGTTGATTGACTTATGTCCAAAAATAATTGAATTTTACGTTCTTTATAAATGTTCGAATACTGTATCAATTCATTATGACTTTAAATGTAAATGAAATACAGTGAAAGTATAGAGACGTTATGGTTACAATATTGTTTCACAACATCAAAAAATCAGCGGCCGAACAACCTCGAGAAAGACCCGATAACTAACCCGGGAGGATATCCGGATCAACCACCCTGAAAACAATAATATTTTCACTGTATTGGTGTATTACTGAGTAAACCTCACTATGTGTTTTTATCACAGACACCCGTATTTCCGCTGGTAAACATCCGCTAATGTTACTTTATTAAATATTGACTAGGCTTACGAAACAAGACATGGGATATCATAGTTTATTTGACATAAGGTATGCACATGTCTTTTGTAAAAATCAGTTTTTGCCTTGTTCAAACCCTTATATGTATATGTTTATCTCGACATTTCGTTATCTCGATACTTTTTGGACGGTCCCGATGACTTCGAGATAACGAGAGTCGACTGTATATGCATATAGGGAAAATCAATAACCCCCTGGGGCGGGGCCAATTTTGACCCCAGGGCTTTTATTTGAACAAACTTGGTAGACACTCATTAGAAGATGTTTCATGCTAAATATCTTAGCTCTAGCTCTTTGAGTTCTTTAAAAGAAGATTTTTTAAGTTTTTACTATATGCATATAGGAAAAATCAATGACCCCCTGGGGCGGGGCCAATTTTGACCCCAGGGCTTTTATTTGAACAAACTTAGTAGACACTCACTAGAAGATGTTTCATGCCAAATATCTAAGCTCTAGCTCTTTGGGTTTTTTAAAAGAAGATATTTTAAGTTTTTTCTTTCGGTTGCTATGGCAACCAGAGTTCTGCATGGAATTAAATTCTTTGAACAATTTTTAAAGGTGACTACCAAGGAACATTCCTGTGAAGTTTGGATGAAATTGGCTTAGTGGTTTATGAGGAGATGTCATTTAAAGTAAAAGTTTACGGACGGACGGACAGCCGGACGCCGGACGAAAAGCGATCACAAAAGCTCACCCTGTCACTTTGTGACAGTTGAGCTAAAAAGATAAAACTAAAATAACAATGAAAACTTTTACAAAAGAATAACAGTATTACACGTGGCTCTTACACTGCAATGAGGCAGCAAAACATTTTGCTATTTACCAATGAGGAAAAGTTTCTTGACATTTGTACATGTGTATATTAAAAAAAGATATTACAATGCAAAGTATTATGGTTCTTTTTTATGAATTTATAACAACAGTAAATATATGTTGAACTAGAGATCTAACTACATTGTATATATACAAATCATGCAATAACAACAACAACAACAAATCATATATGTGTATCAAAATGACTCCAATAGCTATAAGAAAAATGACCTGAGCTTTGGTAAAGATAATCTCCAGACAGTCTAAAGATCCACATCTTGATCAGCAGTTCTAGTAACATCTTTCAGCAAAATATGAATCTTCAAATAGTTCAAACATCATGACCAATAATTTTTCAAGATACATGCAATGTTTTTTTTAATTGTTACTGACATAACACAGTTTCTCTATAAATTCAGCACAATAATTGTACTGACGATTTCAATTCTGGCTTTTGTGGCCAAAAACGGCAAAACTACAACCCTTTCAAAGTACATGTATTTGACAGCTATGTTTCCAACGAGGACAACCAGTTCACTACTACACCCTTGCACTAATTCCAGTCAAAGTCTGGATCACATGACCCACGATCTGCTTAGTGCTGATTATCTCTTTCATTTACTGATAGTCTGCCGACGGTATTTTGCCTCGTAACTGCCCACGTCAAACTTTCTCTTACACCCGTTGTAGTTCATGTACCGTATCTTACCAAACACTTCTCTCTCCTTCCAGCCCTGGTCGTGTATTCCACAGATCGACCACATGCAACCTGAAATATACGTAATATGTCAGTACAATCTGATTTGTTCATTTTTCTGTGTTGTTTTTTCCTGCCAATTCGAACACAGTTTTTGTCATAAATAACTAACAAAAATAATCATCGATTTCTCCTATATGACAGACTACTTGTCCTACATGAGTTTTAAGTCAGTGATGAGACTCAAAATGACCATTAAGACTTTATTGTTTGAGATCTGGCCTATTATACAGTTGGCAGCACAAATTTTGTAACTTTATATTTACCCTTAAACTTAAATATAGACTGCGCCAAGCAGGGCAAATCCATTATTATAATAATACAAATTCAACAGGTTAAGAGTTAATGGTTAAAGCCTGACTTACCCACATAACCATTGGGATCTCGTCCGTCCAAGTTGTATTTATCATTGAGGTATATAGCTATCTCTAGAGCTTCACTTGGACTACTTGTCCATTCAAGGATCTTCTTTGCCCAGTACATTCTCATAAACCCATGCATCTTCCCTTCATTTACCATCTGATTCTACAAGGTCAAAAACAAATCTTTAAACCCAAACCGATTTGATAAAACTACGCTAAGGAATTGATTTGTTGTAAGTTTGTTAACAACCTCGAATTTTTTAGCAACTTTCTAGGATGAGAGGATTGATAAAATGTGAAATGACATCTTTTTTGGTGTCTTAAAAATACCTTGTTTCAAATTATGTATAATATTATGGAAAAAAAACAGCCAAAAAACAACCAAAATACAACAAACTGGATACTAGAAAATACTGTGATTCTTAGTCAGTTTCAGAACACCTCAGAAGGCTTATTTCCCTTTTTTGCAAAATAAAAGGAGGATAAAATAGATAATATACCTAACTACATCTAGTGTATAATTGCAATAGAGAAGTAAAAGAATATTATTCTTACACTATTGTTTGTTGTTTTATTTTTTTCTCCAGATTTTATGCTGTTTTCAACACACTTCTGGTCATATCTTGGTGGTTAACCTGCCTAATTAGCTTTCTTGGATAATCAAACAGAAAAAAATCTTATTTCTCAGCAAGTGACTGACACATGTTTTTCGGAAGCAGCAAAGGAAGATAAAGGACCATTAGACTCAAAATGTGAGACCAATGGTTATGGACCCCTTGTGGCTGAGGGGTTGCCTTTAACATGTTTAAAGGTTGAGGCATCAGAATAGCAGCCACCACTTATATCTGCACACCTAATTGGGTTTGGATGTCTAGAGTCTGTGCATCTCTTAGCTCCAGCAGATGGGTTGGTTTTGACCACTGGTGCTGCTTTAAGTTTGTAACAACCGAGGTTAGTCAAAACCATCTTTCCTGTTTTGGTGCCCTATGGCTTAAATTGTGTTGGTGTGCCATAAAACCAAACAAACAAAATCAACGGTTATGAAGAAATTTCACTTTTTCCTAAATCAAATCTGATGTTCTCAAAATTGAACTAAGCTGGTTGACATTCCTTTACCAAATGTTACAGCCACTACAGAATGAAAGTAAAGAAATGTTAAATATTCTTACCTGTGCAGCATTCCACAGGTGATCATGAGTCTTGCCTTGTTCCAGTTTTTCCCTGCTATAAACATATTCTCTTTTATCTTTCTCATGAGCTTTCAAAGTCTGTTTAGCCCAATCATATGCTCCTGCAAATAGTGATACATGACCTTAAAGATATGCTATGCTCATCTTTGAGTAAAATATTTTTATTGCTGAAATGTATTGAAATCTGTAAAATTCTTACTGAAAATGTCTTCTATAGATTAAAGAATCTGCAAAATATCATGTATGTATGGGAATCCACCTTCCTTATTTCGAGTCTTTCTTAAACAAGAGGGCCATGATGGCCCTAGATTGCTCACCTGACCCATCAAACTCATCCAAACAATTACCTAGACAAGCATTCTGACCAAGTCTCATGACAGGTGAGTCAAAAATGTGACCACTACAGTGTTAACAAGGACTGACCATATTTGAGCAGTGTGACCTAGTTTTTTACCCAGGTGACCCATATTCAAACTTGACCTAGAAATCATCAAAACAAACTTTCAGACCAATTTCCAGGATATTTGGATCAAAACAGTAGCAACTAGAGTGTTAACAAGATTTTTCTATTTTTAGCTCCGGTGACCTAGTTTCACATGCAATTTCGAAATCATCTGAGCAATTACCTAGACAAGCATCCTGACCAAGTTTGATGATAATTGAGTCGAAAATGTGACCACTAGAATGTTAACAAGGTTTTTCCATATTTGGGCGGTGTGACCTAGTTTTTCATCCAAGATGACCCATGTTCGAACTTGACTTAGAAATCATCAAAACTAACTTTCAGACCAATTTAGTTAAATTGAGGATATTTGGATCACAACAGTAGCCACTAGAGTGTTAACAAGATTTTTCTATTTTTAGCTCCGGTGACCTAGTTTTTCATCCGAGATGACCCATGTTTGATTTGATCCCAGCAATGACCTAGACAAGTTTCCTGACCAAGTTTGATGACAATTGAGTCACAATTGTGACCACTAGAGTGCTAACAAGGTTTTTCTATTTTTAGTTCCTGTGACCTAGTTTTTCATCCGAGATGACCCATGTTCGAACTCATCCGAGCAAGAACCTAGACAAGCATCCTGATAAAGTTTGATGACACTTGTGTCAAAAAATGTGACCGCTAGAGTGTTAACAAGGTTTTACTATTTTTAGCTCTGGTGACCTACTTTTTCATCCGATATGACCCATGTTCAAACTCATCCAAGCTATCATCTAGAAAGCATCCTGATCAAGTTTGATGATGATTGAGGCAAAAATGTGACCGCTAGAGTGTTAATAAGGTTTTTCTATTTTTAGCTCCTGTGACCTAGTTTTTCATCCAGGATGACATATGTTCGAACTCATCAAAGCTATCACCTAAACAAGCATCTTGACCAAGTTTGATGATGATTGAGGCGAAATTGTGACCGATGGAGTGTTAACAAGGTTTTTCTATTTTTTAGCTCCGGTGACCTAGTTTTTCATCCGAGATGACCCATGTTCAAACTCATCCGAGCTATCACCTAGACAAGCATTCTGACCAAGTTTGATGATGATTGATGCAAAAATGTGACCGCTAGAGTGTTAACAAGGTTTTTCTATTTTTCGCTCCGGTGACCTACTTTTTTATCCGAGATAAGCCATGTTCGAACTCATCCGAGCTATCACCTAGACAAACATCCTGACCAAGTTTGATGATGATTGAGGCAAAATTGTGACCTCTAGTGTTAATAAGGTTTTTCTATTTTTAGCTCTTGTGACCTAGTTTTTCATCCGAGATGATTCATGTTCGAACTCATCCGAGCTATCAACTAGATAAGCATACTGACAAAGTTTGATGATGATTGAGGCAAAATGTGACCGCTGGAGTGTTAACAAGGTTTTTCTATTTTCAGCTCCGGTGACCTAGTTTTCCATCCGAGATGACCCATATTCGAACTCATCTGAGCTATCACCTAGACCAAGTTTGATGATGATTGATGCAAAAATGTGACCGCTAGAGTGTAAACAAGGTTTTTCTATTTTTAGCTCCAGTGACCTAGTTTTTCATCCGAGATGACCCATGTTCGAACTTAGCTGAGCTATCAACTAGATAAGCATCCTGACCAAGTTTGATGATGATTGAGGCAAAAATGCGACCGCTAGAGTGTTAACAACTAAATGAGCACGGACGACGGACAATCATCGATCCTAAAAGCTCACCCTGAGCATGCTCAGGTGAGCTAAAAACTGCCAGTTTTTTTTAATGAAACTATATATTCATAGTGTGTCCACTTACAGTGTACATAACATATCTACTTTGTGTGAAGTCAAAACATGTGTATTATATATGTACAAAAAGACTGTGTATGATATCAATATTTAAATATAAAATTTGAACATACTATATCTTTAAATTGGGAATTCTTTCCTTGAAATTGGGAAAAAAATCCATACTTTTTGACACTGGGCAAATGACCCAATATTGGCCATCAAAATGAGCCATAAAAACCTTGTCATAATAAAAGAAATCTTTTCTTTCAATTTTGCAATAAAATTAAGGTCTTTATACATAGGTAGCCTACGGGGCGTCCATGGCCGAGTGGTTAAGGTCGATGACTTTAAACCACTTGCCCCTCACCTCTGTGGGTTCGAAACAGGACAGGGACTTTGGATTCTTTCATGTGAGGAAGCTATCACGCAAGCTTATGGAACTTTGGTGTTTCTACTCAGGTGCCCGTTCATGCCTGAAATAATGCAAGGAAGGGCCCCTGAGCTCTTTCTCCACCAGTAAAGCTGGAATGTCGCCATATGACCTATACTGTGTTGGTGTGACGTAAAACCCAATCAAACAAACATACAAACATAGGTGGCTTCTTCTCGCAGGTTGTCATTGGACAAAGGTTTGACAGTTTGTAGATTTAAATCGTACCTTCTATACTATCATAGTGTTCATTGTAGTAGCAGAAGTTATCGGACAGTTCTCGTCTGATGACGGCCTCCTCTATGTAGGCATCTACCCCTTCCTTGTATTTCCCCCTGTACTGTTTCACCATGAGGACACAGCGCTGTACAGATATCTGACCTGGTGTCAAATAGTGAGTTAAAATTTGTTAAATTATGAAAAATAGAAGTAAACCAGTCAATTATAGATACATCAAGAGCATGGCATATGGTGTAAACATGTGTCTGGTAAAGTAACCACTTTTGAAAGAATGTATACAGCTTTTCATCTGGCTGGAATTGTGTCATAAAGTTATGTAATAAACAATAAGCTATAACATATCTATGACACAATAAGAAATGTTCACACAGTTAATCTAGACAAAAGCAGCATATATCAATACCTCAATCTCAGCACTATATCATGATACTGCATCATGAGGGCAATAATCACGATTCATTGATGCATTGATCATATGAGACCATCTCAAGTAGGCATGCATCTTTGTATTATAATTTTCCTCTAGTTAGCAACAATCAAACAAATATTATTTACCAAAATGTATCCATGGAGACAGGTTACTAAGTGAATTTTTGTTCGGATTATTCCTCTCACTGCCAAAATATCTCAGCCGTTCCTTACAGAATGATTCAAGCATTTTTATCCCAGCGCTGGTTCCAGGCTTTGCCCATTCTACCGGGCCCACAGTCTGGTTCACTTCAAGGCTTGCATAGGCCGAGTCCCAGTCTATTGGCTGCATTTCGAATAGGAAAATAAATCATTATTGTAAAAACAGTAAATCAAAAATTATCAAACAATATTACCAGCTATCTAAAAGAAACATAATGATAGGTAGGTGAAAAAAAATGAAGTTAAGAAAGTAAAGTTAATTTATTTATTTAGTTGGCACGCCCGGCAAACTGTCGCTCCACTTCAAAATTGTGGTGTACGGTAAAACGAGCGAACGGCATTTCCGAGATAGAGCGGAAGGCCGATTTAAACGCCTAATTGTAAGTATTGTTTATGTTTTTGTCTTGTTATTCATTTAAGTTGTATTTTTTTCGAAAAACGGAAAATGTAGTTCCGTGTAGGAATGATTTAGGCTTCCAATGATCTAAGCTGTTACAAAAAGAAAATTATATTAAGCCCGAGAGAACTTTTCTCCCTGACGAAGCGAACGATGATTTGTAGAATATTGAACTTCCCAACCATAGAAATGCCATACCCTTCGGATTTCTTGAAAAAGTGTATTAGTAAATTATCAACCCGTAATAAGAACTTGTCCTTCGTGCAAAATAAATTACTCCTGAAGGATTTCTTAAATTTGTAAATCAATATTTTTCGAAAGTAGTGGAGCGAAAGGGCAAGAGATGGAGCAAAAGGTTCGATGTTGAGCGCAAGGCGATATTAATTTGACGTATTAGGAGGAGCGTAGTCTATGATTTTTTACATATAAAAGATACCGAAGTTAATATAGACGTGATCAAGTGTTAAGACCGATATATATATACCTTTTAAAGACAGCTAAAAAAGTGTGATATCCTTTCAACGACTATAGGGTAATAAATGTAATCGCGAAGGTGTCGCCTATGGCTGCCGTGTAGATTCCAAGCGTGCATTATTTATGTTCGAAATTTGGATGAGGCCTGATCATTGAATCATACACATGTATGCATGGCATAATACAGGATGTCACTTATTCGAGGTCAATCATGATTTTTCACACGGTTATGTACATTTAAAAACGTGTGTCCGTGCAAATGCGACAAAATCGAATATTTTAGTTCTACCGCGAACAATGTTTCCGAGCAGGTACGGGTGTAACTCGATTGTTCACGCCAAAATGTTATGTTTTTCGAAAAGTTAGATATTCAAGGTGCAGATCAGAAACAAAATTATGCAATGCATGGAACACATTAAATTAAATGGGTCACTTCTACCGAGTTCAGTTCACAATAACTCTGTAATTAATAGCTCTAACGTACCTGTTCTGAGCAAAAACACAAATAAGCCACGTTTTCATGAATTTGTAAGGTGGGGAATCGCTATGAAAATGGTTGACAAGGTGTCAGTCGTTATAAGGATATAACACGTGTTCCAGTTATGTTTCAAGATACTTCCTCCCTTATTTAGCATTGTTGTTTAGTTTATTATTTTCCTCTCAAAGTGTAAATAGAAATGTTTACTTTTATAATCAAACACTGCAGTACAAATCTTGGTTTAAGAAAAAAATAAGTTAAAATAAATATCTAAGATTTTGTTTGTTTATCTATGAACAAAACAATCGTAGTAAAAAAGGCAGAGCTCAGTCGGTGTACGGACTAAAATTATCAATAATATAATAGACTTAGTTATAGGAGAAATTTCTATTTACACTTTGAGAGGAAAATAATAAACTAAACAACAATGCTAAATAAGGGAGGAAGTATCTTGAAACATAACTGGAATTATAACGACTGATACCTTGTCAACCATTTTCATAGCGATTCCCCACCTTACAAAGTCATGAAAACGTGGCTTTTTTGTGTTTTTGCTCCGAACAGGTACGTTAGAGCTATTAATTACAGAAAGTTATTGTGAACTGAACTCGGTAGAAGTGACCCATTTAATTTAATGTGTTCCATGCATTGCATAATTTTGTTTCTGATCTGCACCTTGAATATCTAACTTTTTGAAAAACATAACATTTTGGCGTGAACAATCGAGTTACACGTACCTGCTCGGAAACATTTGTTCGCGGTAGAACTAAAAATATTCGATTTTGTCGCATTTGCACGGACACACGTTTTTAAATGTACATAACCGTGTGAAAAATCATGATTGACCTCGAATAAGTGACATCCTGTATTATGCCATGCATACATGTGTATGATTCAATGATCGGGCCTCATCCAAATTTCGAACATAAATAATGCACGCTTGGAATCTACACGGCAGCCATAGGCGACACCTTCGCGATTACATTTATTACGCTATAGTCGTTGAAAGGATATCACACTTTATTAGTTGTCTTTAAAAGGTATATATATATCGGTCTTAACACTTGATCACGTCTATATTAACTTCGATATCTTTTATATGTAAAAAATCATAGACTACGCTCCTCCTAATACGTCAAATTAATATCGCCTTGCGCTCAACATCGAACCTTTTGCTCCATCTCTTGCCCTTTCGCTCCACTACTTTCGAAAAATATTGATTTACAAATTTAAGAAATCCTTCAGGAGTAATTTATTTTGCACGAAGGACAAGTTCTTATTACGGGTTGATAATTTACTAATACACTTTTTCAAGTAATTCGAAGGGTATGGCATTTCTATGGTTGGGAAGTTCAATATTCTACAAATCATCGTTCGCTTCGTCAGGGAGAAAAGTTCTCTCGGGCTTAATATAATTTTCTTTTTGTTACAGCTTAGATCATTGGAAGCCTAAATCATTCCTACACGGAACTACATTTTCCGTTTTTCGAAAAAATACAACTTAAATGAATAACAAGACAAAAACATAAACAATACTTACAATTAGGCGTTTAAATCGGCCTTCCGCTCTATCTCGGAAATGCCGTTCGCTCGTTTTACCGTACACCACAATTTTGAAGTGGAGCGACAGTTTGCCGGGCGTGGTTGGGTATGAAACTTATATAAGATTAATCTATAATCTATAGTACAAGTGGTTGAATTATTCTTCAATAAGTGCATGTGTGATTTAAAATGTTGTTTTTTCTTCATATAGGAAGAACAAAAGAGTTTCCATAAAGGTACTAACTGAAAACATAAAAATTTCCAAGTTTAAGAAATTAAAAGAACACTATAGAATTCACAATTGAAAGATATATCTTCATCGTTGTGCAATAACTGGCTAACTCTTAATTAAATTAAGAACTTAACATGTAACTGCACTAAGTTAACGATTATGTAATGTCCTTCAAATTCTATAGAAACAATAACTAGCATTGTTTCAAAACCTACCTTTGGTTCATTTTTAGGCTGAAACTTGTGTTTACAGACTGGTGGATATTCTGTGAGGAAACCGGACAACTGGTTATGTATTTTGTTACGTATTGTTCTGGCACCATACTCTAGCTTCGGTGAAGCTTCCCAACACGGTACAAGGTTGTGGGCATCAACCTGACATACATAATTATAATAAATACAGTAACTGTCATAACTTCTTGGCTAGCACATATACAACTACATGTAGTTATAATGATTTTTGACAGGATGTACATGTATGGCCCTATATAAACGATTGTTTGGAAATATAAGCCCAGCCGTTAGGCCATGTAATCAGTGTCAGGAATATTTAAATGAATTTATAATACAGCTGAGCAAATTTCACCTTTCAGAGAAAAAAGTTAAGATTTCTACATAAATTGACAGCAGCCATGTATATAAAACTGTCACAACTGTGCAGTTTACAATATATATCATTTATATGGTCGAGTGGCACTTTTGAAATTTTCCAAGTTAGTACTTAAATACATGACTGTTTTGGTACAAATTTTTATCTTGATCCAAAATTTAAAACTTTATTCCGTGCAACTGCATATGGAATTTGTATATGATGTTTTGTAAATTTCTATAAAATAATGACATGATTACATGGCATAATTAGTTTGTTGATTTAGTTGGGTTTTAACCGCCATATGAACACATCTACAGATGTTTCTAAATTCAAAATTTCATCATTTTCTTGTTTAAATGTTGAATTCTGCTAAAGCCAGTGCTAGGGGGTGTGGAGGGTAACTTGCATTTACCAGTACTCTTCGTGAACAGGCTCAAACGAGCCTGCAGCATTTTAAATTTTGTGGTGATGGACGTTCTTTAGAGATTCTGTTTTTTCCCTATTTTAAGTCGCCCTATCACAGATGAATTATTCACAATTAAGAAGCATAACACGTCCATGTTGCAATGTCAATAAATTTACAGGTTGTTTAAATAGCAGTTACTTTACAATTTACCTGGCAAACAGCAATATCCTTTGGTACAGCCTTCACAACATCATCTACCCATGCTCTTGGTACTCTAAGTGGACAGAAATCAGTGACCAGTCCACCAATAGAATGCTCCTTAACAAATGTAGGAAGAACTTCCTTGGCATGGCCTATTAGCAGATGGAAACTTATCCCAAGTTCTTTACACTCCTACAATATATAAAATATACCTTGGTTTATAATTCTCAGATGAAAAATCAAATTACACTTTATCTAAGAGTTTACTGACTGTATGTTTGTTTTGATGGTTTTAATACAATTTTAACACTTTTTTGGTCAAATCTCTGCCAACCATCCATCTGACCAGGTTTTCCGGATAACTTCCAAGTTACTGCAAATTTTCTCCTCAAGTGACAAACTACGTTCTGAATCAGTAGAGTGAGACAATTGAATTAGCTTATTTAATGTGTTTGAGAGTCACAAGATAAAATAGGAGCATAAAAAGCGTTGTAATAAGTTAGCAGTACCTTTTCAATTTCCCTTAGTCCTTCCAACATGAATGTGTAATGTCTGATGGTTGCCTCGAGGAATTTCGGAACCAGACAGAAACAAACATGAAGGGGAACCTCCAACTTCAAAGCCAATTTTTGAGCATAAAGTAATGCCCAGTTATCTGGAAATATGGAAATAATAAAATAAATTAATTTCATGTACTGTGAAGATTTGAAAACTAAACAGCACAAAAGACTCGAAAGTCATTATAAACATGTGTATCTCATATCAAAGGACACTCAACTTCTTGAATGTTATCAATAATCAGCTGGGAGGGGGGGAAGGGGGGTTTCACAGGCAAGGAAAAAGGGCTCTTCACTTAAAATGCGAAAGAAATTAAATAACATATATTTATGCCAAAGTGGAAGAAAAAACATTATGTCAATTGTATTTTAAGGGAAAACTGGGTGGGGGGGAGGAAAAAAAAACCTTTTAATAATAATTTACTCCATTTTAGGTCTCCCTACTAATCTATACATAAAAGCTATTCCTTATGTATCATCCACCTGGTTTTGTAGGGTCATAGACCAGAGACCAACATTTCTGTAACTATTATTTGTTATATGCTAAAATTAAGTTAAGCAAGCCTGTATGTAAGAGTGAACATATCAAATTCTGTTCTTTGGGTTCCTGGTTAACTTTGTTCAAATACATGTGTAATCTATAGAAATATCTAGAACTAGAAAATGAAAATTTTATAATGCTAAAAGTAGGGCAAATTAAAAAGAATACTGAAATAATGGAATGAATCACCATGCACTCTTTGATCTCTTGACATCCAGTAGACCACACCATTACTTTCATCTGGAAAATCCTGAGTCTTTGACAACACGCGTACGCGTTTCTTGTTGAATTTAAACTCTGCAACCGACCCACATACTGACATCCGCGTGTCTTTGATTTTCTCCTCAAAATCTTCAGTAGATGTTTTCTTAACTGCAGGTTCACCATTTTCCTTCAACTGGTCATCACTATCCAACTTCCTCTTCTTGTTGGCAGTGTCTTTATCACTCGACATGGTGGACATGAACCTGTTACACAACAATGGTAGAAATGTCTTTTCAAGAGTTGTAATTGAAGATTTTGTTTTCAAGTAGTGAATTATTGTTTCTTTACCCTCATATAATTCTAATTTGGGTTGGGCTAGTAGTTTTAATGTTCTCAGACGAACATTTCTTACCACTCTTATCATAACCTGTTAAAAATAAGAAAATATTGTGTAAATAAATTACTGATGCATTTTCGACAATAGTAGAAAGTTTGTTACCCTTCAGCCTGCTGGCAGAAAGAGATTTTTTTAGTGCAGATCAAGATAGCTGGCAGTCGTGGTCTGTTAGGTGAAGTGTTTGCTACTCAATCTGTACATATTTTAAATTTTCTCTAAAAGTGATAAATGGTTTTGTCCAGATTGAAAGATTGGCAAGTACATTAAAGATAATTCAGCAAGGTAAGGGTAAAAAAATTTTGGTCTAAAAATATAAATAGTAAAATGCCTGATGCCTGAAGGAAATGTTTCTTAGGATTAATAGGTCATACAATATCCTTGTAATGGCTGATGTTAACAATCATATTACATTGACAGAGGTATTTTATTATTTAGAGTTCAAATTTCAGTAAGAGAAAAGTTAAAAGCAATTATCTAAATGCATGTTAGTCTTTAGTTTTGGCTGGGAAAAACGTTACAGTTATAGTATGTCCCAGGTTTTGGTTTATACAGAATTTACTTTAATTTGGACGTGTAAGAAGCTATATTAAGCTAATAGACACACTTTCGAATCCAATCCTGGAACCAACCAGTACTGAGCAATGAGTGTAAAGTTTCTTGCTCAAAGAAACAACAGCTTGCCCCTGAAGAAACAACAACTTGCCCCTGACGAGGTATGAACACATGCTGCTACCAATTATTAGATTACTTGTCATGCCGCCACATCGAAAGTCTTTAGTTTTCAGATCATAACTGTCCAACAGGCTGGTGAAAATGCCCAATCGGGCTTATGACATAAAATACTATATTTCTAGAAAAATAATTAATATGTTTCTTTCCAACTTGTTTTGTTTATTAAGCCTTTATATTATATTAATATATGATACAAATCAAAATAAGAATATTTTGGTTATCTTTTATTTTCTTAGAATTATTTCCCTTTTTCCCATTTTTTGGAATCAAAATATTTGAAGTTTATAAAAATTATGTTGTAATGTTTAATTCTTAATTTAGAAATGTGCTTATCAACTTCATTTTGCTCTAGATTATTGCGCCAGTACCTTTATTATATATATTTAGATTAAATATTCTGTTTTTGGCATTTATATTTTGAAAATTCTTTGACACTGCCGAGATTTTTTTTGGCTTATTTTATAGCCGTTATTGGGTCATATTCCCAAATGAATAACCTTATCTACATGAAAATAGTATATTTTTTTCCCAATCCACAGGAAAAAATTCCCAATTGAAAGTTACAAAATAAAAATATTGAAAAAAAATTCTCTTATCTTTGAAAATAAGAGCTTCTTCACTCTTACAGTGCTTAAATGTTTATGATGCCATCCTGCCATTAAATCACTGGAAAATTTCAGTCATGCATTTTTTGCCCCAATTTTTAACAAAACACCACTGAAATTCCCAATTTCATTTCATGTTCCCAAAATTCTTAAAAAAATCCCTGCACTGAACATTATACTTTAAAGTTTTCTCTGAAAACTGAATGATATGCATGCTGACAGGTGTTGGCGCAATGAATAAGAGCATAAAGAAGTTTTTATTTTGTTTTACATTTTGCATATGTAACTTATTTTTTAAAGACTTCAAAAATTATGTGTTATAAAAACATGAAAAAGGGAAAATAATTCTCACAAAAGTGACAGTAGCCAATTATTTTTCTTTCTATTTTATGTCAAATATTATTCTCAATAAACAAACAAAGTTTATAAGAAATATCTGTATTACTTTTTTATAAATATGATTTTTTATGTCATAAGCCTGATCGGGCATTTTCCCCAGCCTGTTAAAGGAATATTGATAATTTTCAAACACATCATTTCTTTCACCTTAAACGGTAAAATAATGATAGAAAAATAGAAATATCATGTAACCGTGTTTTGTACTTCATTAGGTGTTATTCTCCAGAGCTACATGTATATCCGTAACATAACAGAAAACGGTGTTTAGCTAGGTTTTTTCGAAAAGGTCAATGATTTTTTTCAAAACTTGCTTTAAACAGTTAAAAATCACTTAACAGTACACATTTTTGTGTTTATGATAAAAATTTAAATAAATCTGTCTCGGTTGCCTTCAGTTTTCTTACAATCATTTTCTTTTTCCAATGTAAATGACAAGTCTACTTTAGCCCTGGCCTCAAACTGAATCAGTTTGAAACCTTTTCATTGCTCAGTGCAAAATTCTAGGGCGCAGTCTAAAACGCGGACGCCTTAAGCGGACAATATAAACATATAGGGAAAACGCTGACGATATAGACAAAGAGGAAAAAAGCGGACGATATAGATATATAGTGTAAAATGACTGAGCATAGTTAAATTCATATTAAAGGCTAATAATTGACTTTTATAAAGTAATATCTGAAAGGTGTAATTATAATAATGATTAAAAAAGACTTTAGTTAATTTATTTGTTCAAATTCTTAAATTTATGTTTTTTATTTGTTCATGTTAATTGACTTAATAACTTTTAATTAAACAGTACAAAACATGCAACAGTCACGTGCGGAAAACTGAATAAGGGCACAACAAATAAGTTTGAATATATTTGAACACTTTGCATACGCAATTCGCGGACATGATAAACAGATAGGGAAAACGCTGACAATATAGACATAGAGGAAAAAAGCGGACGATATAGATATATAGTGTAGATTGACATTTTTTTTCAAAATATACAATTTACTATGATTTGTAATTTACTTTTGTTTCTATATTGCACATTAATTGACATATTAGCCGAATCTTCTTTTGTGTACATATATAATTATGAAATAGTGGGCGAATGAGTATATTTTTGAAAATTAACGTTTACCGGTGAAAATACACGTGTTGCAAATTAACTTAAAGCATTACAATTAAGTGTGAATGACTTTGTCACATTATTAAAATTGATACTTTATACCATATTTCATCAAGTCGAAATAGAAAACGCGGACATATAGTGAAAAAGCGGACGATATAGATATAGAAGGAAAACGCTGACGAAATATAAATGTATAGAACGGGAGAATAGAAAACTGTTATAAATAAAAAAATATCTGGCTTCTACCATGTATATAATTAATTTATATCAATTAACTTTCTTTAATTCATTATATTTTTTAGTTTTATTTATATTTTATCCATAAAGTAAATAAAAGAAACTTTCTGCTATAAATACCAATCAACTAATTAAAGTATCCACGTGTCACCTGTGTATTTGACTTAATCACGCACCGACACTTGTATATTTCAAGTAATCATACATCTCACCCTTGTACAATTAATAAAGTCGCTAAAGAAAATGCGGACAATATAGACATATAGTGAAAAAGCGGACGATATAGATATAGAAGGAAAACGCTGACGAAATAAATGTATAGAACGGGAGAATAGAAAACTGTTATAAATAAAAAAATATCTGGCTTCTACCATGTATATAATTAATTTATATCAATTAACTTTCTTTAATTCATAATATTTTTTAGTTTTATTTACATTTTATCCATTAAGTAAATAAAAGAAACTTTCTGCTATAAATACCAATCAACTAATTAAAGTATCCACGTGTCACCTGTGTATTTGACTTAATCACGCACCGACACTTGTATATTTCAAGTAATCATACATCTCACCCTTGTACAATTAATAAAGTGGCTACAGAAAATGCGGACAATATAGACATATAGTGAAAAAGCGGACGATATAGATATAGAAGGAAAACGCTGACGAAATAAATGTATAGAACGGGAGAATAGAAAACTGTTATAAATAAAAAAATATCTGGCTTCTACCATGTATATAATTAATTTATATCAATTAACTTTCTTTAATTCATAATATTTTTTAGTTTTATTTACATTTTATCCATTAAGTAAATAAAAGAAACTTTCTGCTATAAATACCAATCAACTAATTAAAGTATCCACGTGTCACCTGTGTATTTGACTTAATCACGCACCGACACTTGTATATTTCAAGTAATCATACATCTCACCCTTGTACAATTAATAAAGTGGCTACAGAAAATGCGGACAATATAGACATATAGTGAAAAAGCGGACGATATAGATATAGAAGGAAAACGCTGACGAAATAAATGTATAGAACGGGAGAATAGAAAACTGTTATGAATAAAAAAATATCTGGCTTCTACCATGTATATAATTAATTTATATCAATAAACTTACTTTAATTCATAATATTTTTTAGTTTTATTTAAATTTTATCCATTAAGTAAATAAAAGAAACTTTCTGCTATAAATACCAATCAACTAATTAAAGTATCCACGTGTCACCTGTGTATTTGACTTAATCACGCACCGACACTTGTATATTTCAAGTAATCATACATCTCACCCTTGTACAATTAATAAAGTGGCTACAGAAAATGCGGACAATATAGACATATAGTGAAAAAGCGGACGATATAGATATAGAAGGAAAACGCTGACGAAATAAATGTATAGAACGGGAGAATAGAAAACTGTTATGAATAAAAAAATATCTGGCTTCTACCATGTATATAATTAATTTATATCAATAAACTTACTTTAATTCATAATATTTTTTAGTTTTATTTAAATTTTATCCATTAAGTAAATAAAAGAAACTTTCTGCTATAAATACCAATCAACTAATTAAAGTATCCACGTGTCACCTGTGTATTTGACTTAATCACGCACCGACACTTGTATATTTCAAGTAATCATACATCTCACCCTTGTACAATTAATAAAGTGGCTACAGAAAATGCGGACAATATAGACATATAGTGAAAAAGCGGACGATATAGATATAGAAGGAAAACGCTGACGAAATAAATGTATAGAACGGGAGAATAGAAAACTGTTATAAATAAAAAAATATCTGGCTTCTACCATGTATATAATTAATTTATATCAATTAACTTTCTTTAATTCATAATATTTTTTAGTTTTATTTATATTTTATCCATTAAGTAAATAAAAGAAACTTTCTGCTATAAATACCAATCAACTAATTAAAGTATCCACGTGTCACCTGTGTATTTGACTTAATCACGCACCGACACTTGTATATTTCAAGTAATCATACATCTCACCCTTGTACAATTAATAAAGTGGCTACAGAAAATGCGGACAATATAGACATATAGTGAAAAAGCGGACGATATAGATATAGAAGGAAAACGCTGACGAAATAAATGTATAGAACGGGAGAATAGAAAACTGTTATAAATAAAAAAATATCTGGCTTCTACCATGTATATAATTAATTTATATCAATTAACTTTCTTTAATTCATAATATTTTTTAGTTTTATTTATATTTTATCCATTAAGTAAATAAAAGAAACTTTCTGCTATAAATACCAATCAACTAATTAAAGTATCCACGTGTCACCTGTGTATTTGACTTAATCACGCACCGACACTTGTATATTTCAAGTAATCATACATCTCACCCTTGTACAATTAATAAAGTGGCTACAGAAAATGCGGACAATATAGACATATAGTGAAAAAGCGGACGATATAGATATAGAAGGAAAACGCTGACGAAATAAATGTATAGAACGGGAGAATAGAAAACTGTTATAAATAAAAAAATATCTCTATAAACGTGTATTACATTGTCTATTTAATATTGTTGTCTTAAGTAAGGGATTTAGTTAAAATATGTGATTGTTATATTCTTTATAGCTATATACATATATTAAGTTGTTACATTGATATTATTATTTGTATGTGTAAAATAAATTCATGTACCGAATGTGTTATATTGCTTAAATAAAATTGCAATGAAGTTCATCCTTTATCTTCGTTTTTATTACTGCACAATATTACTATACACTATCATTATCTATTTTATTATAATTTTATCTCACACATCATTCTACACTATATCTATAGCGCCCGCTTTTTTCCTCTATATCTATATCGTCCGCTTTTTCTCTATATATTTATATTGTCTGCAAAATATGGCAAAGAGCGGACAGGTTCAATTAGGTAGCATGTTGTTGACACTTAATTGTCGTTAATTTGCAACACGTGTCCGTCACAACAGTATACGTGCATGCCTTTTTCTTTTTATCAACGACCATTAAACTTTAAAATTACCTTAAAAACATGAATTTATAAATAAGCGTGTTTTTGTCCAAAAATCATTGTACAAATGTGAATGAAAGCTTTTATCCTTATTTTTTTTAATGTGGTCAATTTAGTATCATTCGTAATTTGAAAAAAATATATTATCTTATTTGCCATTAAGTTTTACGTATATGAATATATTATTCTATTATACAGCATTTCTATAAAGTTCATCGATTCCCACCTCATCATACTTAAGTCTACTCTAAATTTCTATATCGTCCGCTTTTTTCCTCTATATCTATATCGTCAGCGTTTTCCCTATATATCTATATTGTCCGCAAAATGCGTATCATGTTATCTCTAGCTAAGTGCCGACACGATTAATCAGTAGCGTGTTGTTCACACTTATGTAATTACCGTTAATTTGCAGCACGCTTCTGCTTATATTGTATCAATAAAAAAACAACAGCCTGTCATTACTTATTTATATCAATAATTTATGATTAAAAATTACTCTTACAAACTTTTGATTTTGAAAAATCAAGGCTTTTTTTTTTTGCGAACAAAAATTTTGTCCGCCTACTGCACATAAAGACAGACAAAAACAATGCCAAAATGAAATACATATCCTTAATTACATATCAGCTGTTGCCAATTTAGTACCATCATTGTAATTCTAAAGACATTCATTTGATCCATTTGTTTCATATATTAGTTTTCAATATTTAGAAATTCCGAAAATGTGTCATATAAATATAATATAAAATTCATTGACATTCAATCATAAATTACTTTAATATTTCTCCCAATTTTCTAATTTATTATATTTTTTTATATATTAAAGTATAAATCCAATTACACATCATTTTTATAAACTTCATCAATGCCCAAAATCATCACCAATTAGTCTACACTATATATCTATATCGTCCGCTTTTTTCCTCTTTGTCTATATTGTCAGCGTTTTCCCTATATGTTTATATTGTCCGCTTAAGGCGTCCGCGTTTTAGACAGGCCCAAAATTCTATAATAATAAACAACAAAATATTTCAATTATAATCACAGGAACCATTTAAGACTAGTAATATTTTTATTTAACAATTTAGGTGTTAAATAAGAAAAACTTCCACTAGATCTTTATTATAACAAAGAATAAAATTTATCCGAAATTTGATATATCCGAAAATAATCACTGTTGATTACATAACACCACATGTGAGAAATCTCAACAAGCTGCACAGTAATTATTAATGATAGATTCAACCTCATAATTTTATGTCTGACATTATGCTTTACAGTATTATGACAATGCTTTGATCATTAGTTACAAGCAAAATTACATTTAGCGCAAAAAATCTTACAGAACAGCTTTTCTGATGACTTAAAAAATTTACGCTCGCCGTTTTGTCATAGGACACTAAATTGAACGCTGCTAAAAGTCACATATCCTGACGAAAAATTAGTCTGGATTACCTGCCCTTTTCTCTTCGTTTAATAGTACGACAGGAACCAGACTAATGCAGTGTGTTCACTTATTAAAGCATATAACATTTTATGTTATATAGAATTGTTTTAAACTTCACAAAATGACTGAAAGTGAAATACATGTAATCTACTCGACATCACTAATTCCGCGTCATCACTTAATTCACGGTAATGGCATATTTTCATGTGACCAGTGTTAGAATTGGTCAGAATTGAGATATTTTATTCAAACACCTAAACAACAAAGTTTTTGTGCAAAATATTTCAAATCTATAGATTTTTACGTAAAACAGAACAACATTTTACAAACTTCTGCAAAAAGCAACAATAGTGCATACGTCTGAAACAATCATCATTTTCTAAATGTTCTTGTCATTTTCTAAATGTTCTTGTTTGCTGAAAAAATAATTTTTGAGTTACAATGTAAAGATACTTTTAATATTTAAAATTATGCAAATAACAAGTAGAAATTTTAAAGATCCTGTAACACATTATTTTTATGGTTTTATATACAAATTATGATGCTCAAATTAAGATTTATCGATATTGTAAGTTTCAAAAAACATTATTTAAAAAGATATTACCGAATTTGATATTTCATGTAAATAAAGGGATGTAATTAGAATTTAGTTTTCTATAAATTCTAAGTCAATTTTTCCAATAAATAATGAATGCATATAATTTAATGATTACCTTAAATATGTACAAATATTTGCAATACATATTTTACATATTCTTCGATGTTTGAAAATTGACCAATTTGCATAATTACATACCTATATAATTTAATGAAGAGTGGTATGCAATCTCAAGGGGGCCTCCGTGGCCGAGTGGTTAAAGTCGTTGACTTGAGATCACAGGTCCCTCACCACTGTAGGTTCGATTCTCACTCGGGTCGAAATCTTTCATGTGAGGAAGCCATCCAGCTGGCTTACGGAAGGTCGGTGGTTCTACCCAGGTGCCCGCTCGTGCCTGAAATAATGCCCGGAGAGGCACCTGGAGTCTTCCTCCACCAAGCTGGAAAAAAATCGACGAAAAATCTCGGCGGGACGCTGTAGGATGACCCGACTTGAGTGTACGGTCGCCCATATGGGCTTTCCGGCGGCAAACCTAAAATACCTATATGTTACAGCTTATGACAATTTTGTGCCATAAGTTTTATATGTTGTTTTCTTTCTTGTTTCAAAGCGTTGAGTACCGTAAGAGGAGCACAGTATAATAATTTGAAATAAATTAAGGTTTCGGTTTGTGTGAATTTAGATATATATGTTCTTTAATGTGACCTAAATGCGTATAGTGATGTCGTTCTATGCCTATGTAATACCTGGGAGTATATACTACCTTAATGTAGGAAATATCTTTATAACACTTTATAACATACGAAGATCGAAGTGTTCATGATAGCAATAGGGCTATTTTTAGTGCAAGTAACAACAACAAGTCTTTTTAAAGCGATGTTCATATAAAAAAAAGGAAGGCTCTCCCAACCTGGTAATGCTTAAAATGACATCTTTATCTCTTTTAAGTCATACTGTGAACAATCTAGAGTTAACAATACCTTTTTAATTTGATAGCATTGAATCGGAATATGACGTCTATTTCTGTAATATTGTGATTGAAACAGATATGTCTGACTAACAGAATAATTTTTTTTAAATGCCCATTGACAAACGATTATCACCAAATCCGGAACATCGCTGACGGGTAAACATTTTGTTGATAACTAGCGAACGCAACTTCTCGGAACTTTCCAGGACTTTGATCACAATAGTACAAATGTATAATTACACAGGATGGATACAGTATTTTGGTTTTACATACGCTAATTGTCCGTATCTTAGAAAGGGCGGCAACCAAGATTCCTTGAAGACCAGGCATAGCTAGTAAAAATACTTTGTTCCTGTTCGCCATATACGATAGTGACACATGAATCTATAATGGCCATTATGGACATCTTCGGGCCATTATCGCAAAATGATGAGCAACAACCAAGTATTAATTTAACCTCTAAATAAATGGAAAATAGAAAAGCTTCAAAAAACATTAAAGAAAATTTTATTGAGGGTTGTTCAGTTGATATAAATCAAAGTGTTTTAGATTTAAAGTGCTTGCTCGCTTATTTTCAATTGTTTCAAAATCTGCCAAAGTATAAATGCAAAAACTATAAAATTTTCTTATCCAACATTTTGCATGCATAGAATGGAAATATCGACATTTTCTTGTGATAAGTTAATCAAATTACAGCTGAAATGTACAAGACTCCAAATATATATGACACATTAACATACCGCATATATTTATCTCTTTAATAAAAGAATAAAATGATTGGAATTATGTGATACAGAAAGGCCTAAATTAATCCATCGTAAGCAGTGCTTTCAGCGCTTTGATCTAACTTGTAGTGATATTTTGAGCACTACAACTTTTATAGTTATTTAACCATCCAAGTTTTCAAATGAGACCTAAAATGTTTATTTACTTGAATTATGAGTGAAAACACACTAATTGTCTGAAAAAATGAGATTTTTTACAAGTGTATTTACGCTCTTGAAATCCCCGAAAATATCTCGTTTTCATTATAAATCTACAAAAGCATTTAAAAAGACAGTTGCGCCATCTGATAAAGTTTCGAATTCCGGATAACTTGCGCTTTATTTTTAAAATATTCATCAAGCAACTGCAAAGTTATCGATGAAAAGCATACCTGAATCGGGAGTAAATGAGTGACTAAGATACCCAAATAGGCACGTTGAATTGGCTGGCAACTTGCACAATGGTATCTTAAAAAGTTAAAATGCATATGCTACATGTTCCCCATACAACATACTCATGCTGGAAAAAATACCCATTCTCAGAAACTCGAGTTAAGACGCAATGTGCCGCAAACTTGCTGAAAAGTCGAAACAACGATGGCGAAAGATCGAAACTACCATGGTGAAAACTCGAAATTATATCGAGCTTTCACCATCGTGGTTTCGTTTAATATTTTGACTTTTAACCATCGTACTTTCGACTTTTCATCATTGTGCCTTGACTTTTCACCATCGTGGTTTCATTATTTCGACGTTAAACCATCATACTTTCGACTTTTCATCATTGTGCCTCCGACTTTTCACCATTATCGATTTTACCATTTCGTTGCTTCGAGTCATGTCTTGCGATGGCCCTAATGTCCCACCGTAGACAACAATCGTGAATAAAGATTATATTTAGGTCACGTTTTATCGGGTTACAAGTGTGCAATATTATATTTTTTAAGAGTATTATATTTTTTCATTTACCGAACAGGCGGTTATGAAAGCTCGTAAAACATAAACATGCCTTACTGACTCTGTGTATTTTGTAAATTACATACTTTATTTTGAAACTCGATGTTTTGAGATAAAGGTAATGTTATCTTATTTGAATTCCAACTATGAAGATAAATGTATTTTATAAAATTACTAACTGCTGAAAATAAGTCTTATATACTAACTTTTTTTTCCATTTTCTGTATCACAAACCAAAGATACTTAGAAGAAAATTAAAATAAAACATTTGAATGCAAAGTTTAAAGGTGCCTCATGTGTGAATTTCAGAAATGACAAGTAAAACGGGGAGGCAACTGGAGTGAAGAAAACATAACATACGCGTTCAATGCTGTGGAGTATTTCAGCAATGTCCAGGACATATCATGTCACAGATAGGGTTAATGGAAAAGTACAATTAGAAGCTAAAATAGGGTAAAATATGCAATAAATAACGAGGAAGTATAAGTTCGTTATTATACTCTACCGCAAAGTGGTTTGTTTGTTGCATTTTCATGTTTTTGCCCGGTGCCCTTGATGCAAAATACAAATCAGCCTTCATAAAATTTCTTATGTTGGTCACAGGTTTGAGTTCTGGTCAAGCTCAAAGTTTTTCTCAATCTGTGACTGCATATAAGCATGAGTTCAATTTCCTATGCTCTGTAACATAAGAAATTCACGGGCACAAATCGATATAGTGGGGAAATATGTTGTGGTTTAGAACTGTTTCATTATTAAAGAGAAAATGTGTAGCCGGCCGGATAGCTCAGTTGGTCTTCTGAAAGTCATGGGTTCGAGTCATGGTCAGGCAGTTTCAGTCAGGGTTTAGAAGTGGTTTTTCAATTGACACATGTTTGATTCATTTAACAGATTGCATTATTTGAAATGGACAAAGGCAGTATTGCATGATACTTTTAGATCTACAAAAGGCATTTGATACAGTTGAACACACTATACTGCACATGAAGAAGTTGTTTTTCTTCTTCTTCATGAAACTTCAAGCATCTGCCATATATAATGACATTCTTACATGGTTTAAGTCTTATCTCTGATAGACCGCAGCTGGTGGATGTGGCTGGTACTCATTCTACTACTGCTCTGAGTACCTATGGTGTCCCCCTGATGTTCATTTAAGGTCCTCTTTTATGTCTAATATATGTCAATGACATGTCTTCAACCCTAAGCAATAAGCTTTTATTATAATGCACAGGCACGAGTATCAGACCTGGGAAGAAAAAATATGGCCAGATTGATAAAAAAACCTGTGTTCATCTTAAAAGTGTCAACAACCAAAATAAAATGTAAATAATGACCCCCTTTAAAAATATACTTCAAGTTGATAGTATATTTTTAAAGGGGATCATTATTTACATTTTTTTTCTGGTTTTTATAAACACAGTTTTTTTTATCAATCTGGTCATCTGGTCATATTTTTTCTTCCCAGGTCCGATACTCGTGCCTGTGATTATATGCTGATGACTCAGGAATCCTTGTGTCTCGTAAAATAAATCTGAAGAAATTCTTTCTTATAGCATGAGTCTTATAAGATTGCTTAATTGACTATAAATTGTCTTTGCATCTTGGCAAGACAGAGTCTATTCTTTTTTGGTTTAAGTTTCAACTTAAACTGGCCCTAGCCTCCAGGTCACATGTAATGGTACTGCTATAAAGTACACATCTTTTGTTAAATATTTAGGTGCAAATCTGGATCAAATTCGTTTGGCGTCGCCCTTTGATGCTTTGCATCAATGCTTTTCTTGTACCATTACATAGAATATATGGCATGACCATTCAACAAATTTTAGGGTTTGCTTGGTGTATTGCCGAAGAAAAGGGTAAAAGCGACGTACGTCTTTAGTCGTGGTCTCATGTCCAAACTCTAAAGGGTCCGTCTCACCATGACGTTTTGGTCAACGCTCCCTGAACGTTTCAATCGTTCAATTTGTGAACGTTTGCGAATGAAGTTGACACATCTAGCGTGTGATTAACGTGCGTCTAACGAATAACTAGCGTGTGTCTATCGCAAGGGAAACGTGTAACAGCGACCAAGTAAGATACGTTGGAAACCCATAAGCGTGTGCTAACGTGCAACTGGCGCGGGACGAACTATTTGTCAACGCTTGACGAGCGTTATGAGCGTGTGACTAACGAGTGAATAACGACAGAATAGCGTCTTGATGGCGTGTTATTCTTACAGTCAAACGGGTGCAGAATGCTGAAAATTTCATAGTGAATTCAGTTGCTCTTGTGAGTTTGAATAGTAAGCATCATGACGCCAAGACAAAAAGAATAGGATGAGGGCTCCTACTAGCTACATTTGTATTTCCAAATCCTTGACGTCTTTATTTTCATGATTTAGTCCAACAGTCTCATGTTCGTCGGGGTTTTCTTCTTTATGGATGAGTGTCGGGTTCTTCTCTGTGGATGAATTCCCTCAATATGTTCAGATACATCTATACTTGATGCATGGCTATAGCAAAAATCTAAGCCTACCCAATCTTTCAGGATCTTCCATAGTAGGTGTTCTCTACGATAATTCAAAATCAAATGAACCTCGCTTTTCACATTATGCAAAGACGTTCGTGAAACGGTCGAATAACGCTCAAATGACGCTCAATAGACGCCAAAAGGACGTTTGTTTACCTTTAGTCACAGGTTTTGTGCGCTTGAAGACCGTTCAGCGGTCGTTGAAAGGTCGCAAGTGAGTCGCCAGTAAGGCGTTTACTGAAAAGCAAACGATTAGTAACAACCAAGTAGCGATTGAGTAACGACTGACTAACGATAGCAGTACGTCAAAAGTTAGTAAAACGTGCCATGAACGTTCTTCAAATTTAAACGTTGAAAAACGCTAGTCTGAATGAAAACTTTGGTGCATGTTCAAAACTTTTTTCCGGACCAGCGTTCTACGATTACCGACGTTCACTGGCATTCAAACAACCTTCTCCTGACGCTATCCAAGCAACCATGGGCGACTTTCAACGTTTCTTAAACCGTCGTAGAACGCTGACCAGAACGTCATGGTGTGACGGCCCCATAAATTGTATTTACAATTGTGATGAGGAGGCCCTGTTCCTTAATAATTCAACAGGACAGAAAGTAATTGTTCCGGTCCGATATAAACATGCACATTCTTTTTCTGTCGCCACCAATAAGCATATAACGGTCCACTGATGTGTAAACGCTGCAGGGGCAGCAATACCGCCTATGATAAGCAAGAGCTTGCCTGGTGGGCCTTATCACCATCAAGGGCCAATAAATGACAGTTACACGTTCTCCGAAAGCGGTTTCATGGACCAGATACTCTATAGGAAATGTTTATCCCGCACGCGGTGAAAGACGCAAACTGCTTCTTATAAGAGATGGTGCAACTTGCGACATGAGGGTCCGCTAATACAATCTGCCATTGCAAACGTCATGTCATTATGCTTTCCCTGTCGTCTAAAACTACCCACTTTACCAAACCACTGGACGTAGCGGTATTCCGTAACATGAAATTGTTCCGCCCACTCGTGAACGTGACCCGGTCATTCAGAACTTAGACAAAAGACGGTACTGACCTTTACGGGAAAATTTTATACCACTAAAATGACTAATAATTTACCTTATATAATTTGGTATATATAAAATTTTAATGCTTTTATTATATAGTTCAATGTATTATGGTATTTCAAAAAGTAACAAATAACTTCATTCATGCATTAATGATGCATAAAACGTTTGGCAAAGATCTTGTTATATTTCTCGTTGACTTCAAGGAAGATGTTACTGACAAAATATCATTAGTTTACAAATTCAAAGATAGATAAAATTGAAGTAGCGGAACTTATATATACATTTGTAGTAAAATATATCAATAACACAGTAACAGGTAAAGGTAAAGGTCTTGTTTATTATAGTGTCACCCCTACTGAAATTAAGGGCCAGCCATTTTGACTTATGAGACACCTTTTGCTTGCATACCATGTACCTCCCAATTCCTACCACTATGCCAGGCGCCAGGCGGATAGAAATCGGTAACCATTCATTTTAATTACCTCGCGGCTCGTAACATTTACAAATGTTTTGAGGGTTATTGTGCGAAATCAATTGTATATAATGCATATGTGCATAAATTGTAAAATTGAATGAGAACTTTGTAGTATGATGTATGATAAATATGTATATATGTACATTAGATATGCTTCGTGATAACATGCAATATTATTCACTTCAAAATAAGTTTCGCATACACCAGACCTCGGCTTTAAATTAAAACCGTGATCAGATATGATGTTATTGAAGCAGACGTATTTAAATATTTAATCTTGATTCATTGAGCTTTAATAGAAATATTTAGGTAGATAAGGATATATTCAAGACCTGGGAGATGAGTTATGATAATTCCAAGTTATTTCTAATATTATCTGTGCTATCAGCTTTTTATAGCTTGCTAAATTCTGTACCATATTTCCCCTAAATTCAGGTATTGAAATAAAAAAAAAAACATTAAGTTTTATTCATTTTGTATTTGAAACTTGAAAGTCAAAAATTCTTGATGACTGGTTAATTTTACAGACAGCCTAATCAAATTAAAGAAATATTTTGTTAAGACATGACATCCCCGTCTTATACATTTCAAGGGATTTTCAATATCATAACACATCATGTTGTTTATAGCAATGTAAAAATACATTTCATGTTAAGTAAGGAACGTAAAAACCTATATATCATCAACTTTTAATTGCAGATATCAGTCAAATTTTAAGATGAAGCTGAGACATATCTCAGGTCTTGAATATATTCTTCACTGTATATAGTGTAATTAAACCCTGTTGTTGATCAATTTATATCCAGAAGAGATTTTTGTAATTTAAATATAGATTTTAACAAGTATGTAGTTAATGGTACAATTTGAAGACATCTGCCACTATAGGAAAATCCTTCGGCCATATATTCGTGAAATGTTTACTAGTACAGATACCGAATCTTGCTGAAAAATCTATGAAATATGCATGAGGTTATATTAAGAAGGGTCTATATATTTAGCTATCTAAATGTGACATGTAAGAAACTTGACTAGGTGTAGACGCGGCCTTACCCTCGTTCACAGCGTGTACTTAGTAAAGGCAGGTAATTAAAAAGACTGGCGGTGAAAATTTAATTTCACCAGTTCACGGTTTTAAAGTAGCTTCAATACTGCAAAATCGGTCATTTAAAGCACGAAACATGTAAATTACTTGAATCTTGAATCTTATTTCTTTTCCTAATATATTAGAACATTTTTCTCAAGTTTGATTTTTCTCAAATTATTTAAGCTCATCTTGAGGCATGCAGCTTTAACTTCACGAACTGACGTTTTCTTACTTAAACGGTTTCAACTTAAAGGATTATCGTTTTAACGATTTTATATTTATTAATTCGTGATTTCAAATTCATGAATTCATAATGTTAACTTCATGATGTTGGTAAAGAACAAATCGTCAATTCATGAAAATTAAGTAACGAAGATGAGATTGTGAATTCAAAAATATGAATTCATGAAGTTGAAATTATGGAATTTGTATGGTTGAAAACGTGAATTATTTCAGATGAATCCATAAAGCTGAAATCGTGAATAAATAAGTTGAAATTATGAATTCATGAAATTAATAAGTTGACATTGTGTAATTGAAATGATAAGTTCATGAAGGCAGTATAAATATCACTGCTGACCTTTCGTAGGTACAGTAAATACACTTTTCTTGCCTTCTTATGTCTGAAATAATGCACGGAGGTGCACCTGAAATCTTCAATCACCAGTAAAGCCTGGTAGTCACCGTACTATTGTAGTAAGAAGTTTCAAGGCAGAAAAATGCATAAACAGAAAAATATTTATCAAAGTACTTGTATGAACCTTGAAAAAGTTGTGTTTATTATAAAGAAATGACGCACGAATATTTAACATGTTCTTTTGAGATTTTGAGATTCCACAATGAAATAATGATAGTAAGAACAATGGTATTAGCTCTGTTTCCGGCAGAATGAAACGAGAACCAATAATATACCGGAAGTTGTCATTGCAAATCCTGCAGCTAGAAACGAGGCCGTGTACGTCTGTGTTACGTCATACAGCAGTCCTAAAAAAAAAATATACAAAAGCAGCATAGTATATCATAACCATCATCAGTTAGAATTCGGCTCACCTAAACTCTTTCCTATCGATCTCGATAGAAATTGTTTTTACACAAAATAAAAATGTAAACTTTTTTTTTAAATTAACAAAGTCAAACAAATAAATAACTAAAACAAAGGAAAAAAAGTGCGTTCAGTTTTGTTTAACACTTGACCTTACTGTAGTGCTAAAGCTTGGTATTTAAATTTAAATACAGAAACAAAAAAATCATTTAAACTGTTAAAGCAATCGTTTATTGGCATAATTATATTTTTATTGCTCCTATCGTGGTTTATTTACTAATGACCCTTATATATTTAATATATGTAAATTCCTTTCTCGAAAAAGCCAATTTTAAAATAAAAATTGCATCCAAAACGTTATGTACAAAAGTTTGGTAACTACACATAATGAACGAGGGCAAGCTACATATGTAGTTGTTTAGGCCGATTTATTTGTCTTTTTAATTTTACTCTTACATCCTCTGGACACTGATTAAATGACCAAAAATATATCACATGAACATATTTTAAGTAAAACTGTCAAATATTTCGTGAAATTTCACAATTCAATTGGTGACCTCACAGAACGGTTGACTCCTAATTGTTTAATTGGTTCTTTAAGGCGTACTTAATTAAAACATACATTCTATAGCGAGATAAAATGGACATACACATGTAGGTATAAACTGTAAACATTCATCTCTTTATCAAGGCTGACTTGGTCTACTAGAATTTGAAACTTACCCGTAATTGGAGGTCCAAGTAAAGAACCAAATGCACTAAAAAGATTGTTTAGACCCATCGCATCTGCCAACAGATTGATACCCGTTATATCAGCCAACACAACTGATGTTAATGATAGAGTTATACCTGGAAAACAAATGAAAAACTAGAAATGTGTCATCATGCCACGGATGCCCCCGCATGCAGCCAAAATTTCAGATGGTGCATTAATTTTTTTTTTTCATTTTAAGTTCAAAGCCCTTAAAACTTTTCAATGTTAACACAAACCATTTCCATACAACGTTCAAGGCACTGAAATTATTCAGTCTTAACCTTTAGAAAGAGCATATTGCATATTTGTAGCCAAAATAATGGCTAAAAGAATGAGTGCTGAAACTGAAAGTTCAAAATTTTTCCAACATTCAGGAAAGATAAGTTTGTCTATATTCATTGAACCACAACCAAATTCAAACTTAAACTGCTTATTCCTTAGAAGTTAGATGTATCTATATTATTTTCAAAGTGAAAGGGACATAACTCTGCCAAAAAACCATCAAACCATGACCAAATTCCAACTTGACCTGCCCATTCCTTTGACATATCCATATGTCAAATTAAAATTGAATATGTAACACTGTTAGGTAGATAATGAACAGAAACTGTAAATTTCATATTATTTTCAAAGTGAAAGGGGCATTACTCTGCCAAAAATCATTGAACCATGACCAAATTTGAACTTGACCTGGGCATTCCAAAAACATATCCATATGTCAAATTTGAGTTGAATGTGTTGTACCATTGGGGAGATAATAAACGGAAACTGAAAATTTCATGTTACTTTCAAAGTGAAAGGGGCACAACTCTGCCAAAAATCATTGAACCATGACCAAATTTGAACTTGACCTGCGCATTCCATTGACGCATCCATATGTCACGTTTGAGTTGAATGTGTTGTACCTTGAGGGAGATAATGAACGGAAACTGAAAATTTCATATTATTTTCAAAGTAAAAGGGGCATAACTCTGCCAAAAATCATCGAACCACGACCAAATTTGAACTTGACCTGCGCATTCCTTTGACGCATCAATATGTCAAGTTTGAGTTGAATGTGTTGTACCTTGAGGGAGATAATGAACGGAAACTGAAAATTTAATATTATTTTCAAAGTGAAAGGGGCATAACTCTGCCAAAAATCATCGAACCATGACCAAATTCGAACTTGACCTGTATTTTCTCATGACATATCCATATGTCAAGTTTGAGTTGATTGTGTTGTACCGTTGGGGAGATAATGAACGGAAACTGAAAATTTCATATTATTTTCAAAGTAAAAGGGGCATAACTCTGCCAAAAATCATTGAACCATAACCAAATTTGAACTTGACCTATATTTTCTCATAACATACCCATATGTCAAGTTTGAGTTGAATGTGTCCAACCGTTCTTGAGATAATGAACGGAAACTGAAATTTCATATTATTTTCAAAGTAAAAGGGGCATAACTCTGCCAAAAATCATCGAACCATGACCAAATTCGAACTTGACCTGTATTTTCTCATGACATATCCATATGTCAAATTTGAGTTGAATGTGCCCAACCGTTCTTAAGATAATGAACGGAAACTGATGATGACGGAATGACAGAATGACGGAAGGACGGAAGGACGGAAGGATGGAAGGACGGAAGGACGGAAGGACGGAAGGACGGAATGACGGAACAGGGTAACACTATATGCCCCGGCCATTACATGGCGGGGGCATAAAAAAATGATATAAACTAATGCAATTGTCAGTATATTTTTGTTCTGATTTCTGCGCAGATTTAAACACATAATTTGGTCATATCTCTCGCCCTATCTATATCTCTCGCTCGATCTATATATAACCGCTGGTGCGCAGGCTGGTCTGTATTCATGCTGGTCGCAAACGCACTATGTGGGTTTTGTCGTGACACGGCTCATTAAATAGTTACAGTTGCAATTAACAAGAACTTCACTGAGGTCCAAACTCCTGAAAAGACAGCAGTTAAAAAAAATCAAGTGAAGCACAAAAAAGTATACCGGTATTAAGAACCTACCAAACATTCACTTATAGTTTCTCACATAGTACAACAAGATTAAATATGAAATTCTTTTTTACCTGAAGAAATGCCATATATAACTGCATACACGAGGAACAACCACAATGTTTCAAAAAGAGGCAAAAGAGCTGTACTGATTCCACTAATCACCAGGGCAATCTTAAACATTGTCATTCTGAAATAAATTTTAAAATCTTAAAGCTGCATGACTTCAGATGAGTTAAAAATATTTCAAGAAAATTAAACTTTTGAAATATGTACTAAGACTTAAAGAAATGAAAGTAAAAAATTCATGATTTTAGTAATAATTTACATGTTATATACGATTAATGGCTTATTTTGTGGAATTTAACCCCATATTTCTACTACGTGACTAACGCAGTAAGGGCTATTTTTGTATATTTTGACCTCTGTTTGGTACTTCACGTGGATTGTACGTGCCGTTTTGCAATATGTTAATTTCTTTCTTTGTTCACTTCACAATATTTTACTTTGAGATAAACTTTCAAAATCATCATCGCTATACATTCTCGGATTCAAAGAATTGCAAATCAAATAGGAAAAGGTTTGTTTTTTCTTTTAAATTATTATTATATTGACAGCTAAGCCTATCGTTATTAAAAAGTCAACAATGGGCGACTCATATTTTAGACTGCCGAATAAATGTATTAATCTTGTATTAATACAATGTATGAACATTATCATAACTAAACAATCCAAAAGTGTTAATTGAGACTTGTTTTGACTTGAAAGATAAAGGTGCAAAATTTCAGATCATTCGCCTCTCCGTTTTTACAGAATAATTACTGTTGTATGTAAAATGACCCACAATCGGGCTATAAATGACACAAATATACAATGTTCTATACCATAATTCTATGTATATTAATTGTCTTTTGCACAATTATCTTTCTATTTAAAGTGTTCCAGCTGATCAATGTATATAATTCAAATTTTATGTTTTAGGCTTTGTCCTCAGTGGAGTTCTTTTACCATAAAAACTGTTTTCATTAATCTATTGTCATTACCTATTTGCAAAAGGTCTGTCGGCTACATAACCCAGCACTACTCTACCAGCAATACTAGAGATTCCAATTGTAGAGGCAATCCAAGCTGCACTGTCACCATTTACTCCTTTTATATAGACGGAATTATGAAAGAATTACATATCATGATACAAAATTTAAGATAAGAAAACATCATGCACGAGCTAAGTACAATCTGATTAAAATCAGCCCCTAATTAACGTTACGCATTAGGAACTGACGACCACCAACAGGTTGTCACCTTCTCGTGATCTTTCAATCAGCTAATCATCGGCGAGACTTCACAATTTCGGACGCGATGCGGTATCAAAATCTAATCGCCAGAAAACCAATACTGAGTAGGTTATTTTTACGATTTCGATAATAAACATGCTGTTGTCCATGTATAACCGGCAGGTAAATTGGCAAAACAATCTTGTCAATCAAAATTTGAGTCTATTATTTCCGGCAGTTTTGTTAAACTTTTTTTTATGACAAAAATCAATTTTTTGTTCTACTTTCACGGACAACGATATTTTGACACCTCGTCTGATGCCTTTAAAGGACGATTTGATTGCACTGCTAAATAAAGCTGTCTCGGGAATTCCGGATCACAAATGGAGGCGAAACAAATACGGTAGCAATAAGATCTACGTGCAAGAAATAAGTAGAACTGAACTTTATCAGATTGGAACTAAGTTCATCATATGCATTGACACTTGCTATATTATAATTTATGAACACTAAGTCTTCTCATGTTTTATTTGTGTATCGGGCTTCTAATTTTGGAATAAAGGATTTCTTTAGTTGTTACAAAGCCTAATAAGAATGAAAAATACAAAAAAACCCTAATAATTAATGCATTTACAAGTGACTTGCCTCTTAATTATTGAAGAATATTGCATTATCCAGTTATTATTCACCAAGTTTTGACAAAGTTTACATATACATGTATAAATGTATGTCGGTAATCAATGACTTACCATCACTTGTTGCTTTATCAGGAATGTAAATAAACGGAATATAAAAACCAGCAAAAAACAGGAACTGTGTGAAGAAAAACACTACAACTTCTGTGCATCGAAAAAGTGTTTTATACCGCTCAACGATGCCATCTTGAGTCGATCCTATGACCTCATTACTGTCTTTTGAAAAATAAATGTCATTTGAGCAGTCGATTTGCTGAATATTCTTTCCGCTTAAAGCATCCTCTCGGACAATTTCGATTACAACCGAGTCAGTCGGTTCATCACGATAGTCACCATGACCTTGACCCGCTAGTTGATTCTTTGATCCCGATTTATTTTTAGCTTTGTCAAAATTAACGTCACGTGTATTTTCGTCTGTTGTATTTTCTCCGGTGCAATGACTATCTTTAACATTTAAAAACGATATCTTCTCTTCATCACAATTTGTCGTATCACCAAGAACTTGTGTACGGTTGGCACAGTTTTGTTTCGGAAGTGCGCGGAATATCAGCGCGCATGGTATACAGTTTAAGATAATTGCCGACAGCAGGAGTAGTGTCCCTTTCCAAGCATACGTATCGATAAGAAGGTCTATAAGTGGGCTGCAATGGAAAAATAAAAACAAAGCATTAATTGAAATAATAGCTCAATATCTATTTAATTATGTTGATCTTTATGCATTGCTACCTCTATTATTCATATACAAAGTTTCGCGAAACTAATTTACTTTGTGGTTAGTTTGATAATTTTAATTAATAGGTCATTTTTCAGAATCATCCCGAATCACGGTACCTTAGCAACAGCAACAACGTTACAATAACGAACAGAAAAAATAATTAGCAAAAAACATCAGAATAATCTGGGAATTAAAATAATGTGGGACTTACAATATTCATCATTTTAAGTCCCAGTAATAATGAACAGAGATATACAAGTTTTTTAAAAACTCAAACCGTGTTAATGAATAGTTGACATCATGTTAAACCAGACAGGGTTCTTACCTTAAAATAAAGGCACCACCACCTGCGCCGGATAACGCGAGACCACAAGCCAGTGATCGGTACTTGTGAAAGTACTTTGTAACTATGATGATTGATGGTAGAAAGACCATTCCAAACCCGGATCCTTAATAAATTGTACAAAATAAAAAAATGTTAGAAGGTCTAAATTCTTTTAGAAAATACGTTAACCCTTTGCATGCTGGGAACACTTTTGTCGCGAGCAGCATAACTGTAAATTGAAACATAATATTTACACTACATCGATGCAGAAAAAATAACTAAACAACAGCCATGTTAACATGGCCATCCCCCGCCGAAAGTGTTTGCTCATTGGAAGAGTGTATATGTAGTAGAGCAGAATAATTCAATTTTAAGAGGTCTTTTGGTAATGAAAACTGATGGCTGAAGTGATTACAGATTTGAAACCTATCATGTGAATACTGATGGCTGAAAATAACAAAGGACAATAACTGAAAAATAATATAGGGTAGGTTATCATTCTTGTGTGCTGCACTCCTCCTCAGTAAAATCAATCCACCTATGAAGTTTCAAGTTGATGCCTCAAATACTTTTTGAGATAAGCTCCCGACGAAATTGTATGAAAAAGAACAAACGACAATAACTCAAAAATTGTTAAGAGAAAGTTATCATTCTTGTGCACAGCATTCCTCCTCAATAAGATCTATCCACCTATGACATTTCATGTTGACATCTCAAACATTTGTTAGTTATGCTCCACTCAGGTGAAAAATTAAGTATGAAAAATAACAAAGGGCAATATCTCAAAACTTATGAAAGGTAAAGTTATCATTCTTGTGCACTGCACACCTCCTGAGTGATATCTATGCACCTATGAAGTTTCATGTTGATATCTCAAAGGCTTTTTGAGTTATGCTCTGGACAAAAATTAATTTTGAAAAATAACAAAGGGCAATAACTCAAAAATTTTGCTGGGTAGAGTTATCATTCTTGTGCACTGCACTCCTCCTCAATGAGATCCATCCACCTATGAAGTTTCAAGTTGATACCTCAAATACTTTTTGAGATATGCTCCGGACAAAAATGTCGGACGGAATGTCGGACGGACGGATGGACGGACGGACGGAGACTTTTTCTATATCCCCCGCCGCCTTTTCGGCGGAGTAACAGATAAAACGTATGATTTTTCGGACACCAATAATAAAACATCGGCTCTCCCCGAATACTTGTGTAATATTACTTAATTGTGGTCAATTTGATCATTTTAATAGATCCTAATCAAAATATTGCAAACACACTCAACAAATGAACGTCATTAAAGGTCTTGTTCGAAACTTACTAGCTAGATTCTTGAAAACTTTTCCTGATTACATACCTAAATAAATTATGATAATTACCAATTGATTAATTTAAACTGAAAACTTGACTTGAAAACGTGCATAAAATATAGATAAATTTAAATAAAATTAAAACTTTTACCTGCAACTATTCCCAGGGTAAAGTAAAGCACGAACAATTGTTGAACGAATATACTTGTAAGGTAACCAATACATCCAAGAATAGCGCCTAAAATTGTAACTGTCCGACATCCGTACCGATTGATTAAGATACTTGCTACTGGACCTAAAAGGAAACTGGTCATTTAAAATACATGATGAATCATTGGATGTGCAACGATGACAATATATAACAAACTCTTTTATATCTGTACGCAATACCGTTTGAAAATAAAATTTTGATAATGATCGTCAAATTTGTACGGGATGATTTTTAATTGATAATTGATAAATAATTTGATGAAAGTAAATAATACACAATGTGTATAATTATCATTATTATTATAAGGTATTATAAAGGTATTTAAAGGTAACTGCATGTAAACTTTGGCTTAGTTCATCGCTATTCATGTAACAAAGTCAAATAAAAACATTTTGCTTTGTTTTCATTCAACTGTCGTCTGCGCACACATTTAGTAACGTCATCACTTGAACTAGAATTGCGAATAGTTCATCTTATTAAACATTAACAAAGCCAACGCGTATATATTAAGCCAATACATATATTTCTGAGGTAACTAGAGTAACTGTAAAATTTAACTGTAACATTTAACTATTAACACACCGATTAAATAAAGGCAACCCGTTGTTAAGGATGGTATCCAGGATAGTTCCGCTTTTGTGCCTTTGAAATTTTCTTGCAACGTCAGGAAAAGAATGCCAAACGAGTAGACAATTCCATGAGTAATAAGATGGGCCAAAAATGCTGCCATAGCAACCACCCAGCTCCACCTTGAGTCAACAGCTGCATCGTTCTCCATTGGATCAGACGACAACCGCTTTTTAACGCACCTGAAAAAAAGTTTAACGTGAAAAACAATTACTTTTTATATTATGTAAACTTACACAAGCAAAAGTGGGTAAAAGATATACCTATCGTGAAAATATTAAAATTATCAAAAATATTTAAATCTGTATTTTTGGTATATTATCATACTTGTAAATTGCTTGCATACAAACTCAAAGCAAAGAATACACCGACCTTCAATAGACCATACCTACATTCTAGTAAATGTCTCAAAACTATGCTACAAGAATATATATAAATATACCTTTACACTTAGTTATGTATTCATGTACACATTAATATAACGCAGTAAATTCTAATGTTAAATTAAATATTCACTAGCGAAAATCAATTAAATTAAATTTTAACATCACACGAGTGTAAACTGGACGCTTCACTGATCTCAAATATCCGAGAAATTTTAACTTAAAAGATTATCTTTCCGATACTGCTGTAGATTATGTTGTAATATTTGCATGTACACTTTTCAGGAAGATCAAATCATTTGTATCATTACTCTAATTTTAGAATGACCAATGGGATTCTCTGATTTCAGTTTATAATTTTAAAATGACCAATTAAAATCCTACCTATACACAGTTTTTCCCTATATAAATGTTACAGGAAGTCAAATCGTTCTCAGAGAACTTCGTCCGAAAAAGAAAAAAAACAACACGTCTTAAACAGATGCAGTCGCTCCTACGTCGTTCATATTTTAGTTATTTAAATCTTTTAATTTTTGTCGTTTTTATACAGCGTTTAACTATAACAACTCCTATTGTCACTTTAAAAAATATCGGTATGCAACTCTTCGGTTTACAAGGCACCTTTTGGGATCATTTTCCCCGCTATCCCCGGGATTGTTTGTTTGTTTGTTTCATTTTTCGCCTTTTCCCCAACAGCATTTCAGTCATATAGGCGGGAAGTTTCCTAACCATCGTTCCTGGAAAGTTACACCAGTACTAGATTACCTTCCTCCACGCTAAACTACCAAAGCATCTCCCGGGGATCGAAACGACGCCAGAGAGGTAACTGGATTAGAAGTCATAGACTCTAACCCCTCGACCACGGAGGCGGTTATCCCCGGGATCAATTAAATCAATCCACGTGACTTTTTCGTATCTTTGTCACATTCAAGTAAGCTTTTTACCAACGACTCTGATGTTGTTAGTTGAATATTCTGGAAATAAAGCACAGTGTGACCGGATACCCCTAAAAGTCACGTGGGTAGGCCATCCTGTGGGGTGGGGCTGGTTATCATTGACTGATAAATAAGCTTCCTAGATGCACAGATGTTTCGTACCAGTTTAACTCAATGTTGCATTTAGATAAAAAAAACAGGCTACATTTTCCATAAACGAAACATAAAGATAATTCATAACCGAACAATAAACATGGTTCGTAAGGGAACTATAAATATGTTTCATAATGGAATCATAAACATGTTTCACAATGGAAACATTGGAATGGAAACATAAAATTGTTTCATAATGAAAACATAAACATGTTTTATTATGAAAAGATAAACACGTTTCATAATTACGGAATTCCGTTAGGGCCATCGTGGTTTCGTGCTGTCGCCCTAAGGGAGACATAGCGAAAACACGATGCATTGACGCAAAAAACACGAAACAAGATCGCGAAAACACGATGCGAAAAACATCGCGTTTTCGCGCTATTAATATCGTGGTTTTGCGTTTTCGCCCTTGATCTCCCATCGTGTTTTCGCCTTCGCGGTCAGTAGGGCGAAAACGCGAAAACACGATATTAATAGCGCGAAAACGCGATATTTTTCGCATCGTGTTTTCGCGTTTCATTATCGTGTTTTCGCTTTATCGCATCGTGTTTTCGCGTCAATATATCGTGTTTTCGCGATTTCGCCCTTAAGACGACAGCGCGAAACCGCACTAGCCCTAACGGAACACCGTACATAATGAACACATAATCTTGTTTCATAATGAAAGAATAAAGATGTTTTATAATTGAAACATACATTGTTTCATAATGGTTAATAAACTTGTTTTATATTTTAAACATTTATAATGAAAACATAAACTTGTTTCATAACTGAAAAATAAACATGTTACACAAACATGTTTCATAATGAAAACATTAACTTGTCAGTCGTAAACAATTTCTAAAGCAATATGTAAACAGGTACACACAACTATTTTACCTTATTTAAGTTTGTTTTGATGTTTCGAAATCCAATATACTGTCTGGTCTTAACGGTACATGGAAAAGTCCAAAAACGGGGTAATCTAGATTATTGTCCGATTACTTACATATACTATATAGCATAATTCTTACAGTATCGTTTGTGTATTACCCTTATAGATCGAAATTATTGTAACTTTTAGTGTTTTGTACTCATAGGTTCGAACCCCACGTAGTGCCATTTTATATTTTCTTCTTGCTCTGTTTTTTATCATTATTATTTATTTATATTTCGTTTTCCTTTTTGTTTTCTTCTTATAATATATTTTATAGTATATATTTATTTTTTTAATTTCTATTCTATTTTCTTTTTGTGTTTTTTTAAACGCAGTGTAATAAATATTCGATCTCATATTCATGTATGTATATAAAAAACGGTCAAACTTGTTTTCTTTTCTGAACAATTGACTGTTCTGAGGTAAAAAAAAAACAGTGTCTTACCAGTCTTCGAACTTCTGCATGTACGGTTAAAACACATTTCTGACACGGTGTAATAAGACATATGGTAACATGTAGTTTTATTTTCATTTTTATAGCTTGTGGCATTGATTTGCCTAACCTATTTTTCGCATTGTTATTGGTCTTTGTTATGTAAACAAAGGCTCAAGTTATCATCCTAGGACAGTATATGGATGTATGTATGAACATGGATTTAGTTGAAACAATATTTTTTTTCTATTTACAGCATAAATATATACAGTAAGCATATACAATCACACTGATATATATAGTGTATTGGAAAACAAGTCAAATGTGACTTATGTAAATTCCTTTCCACACATAATGTACTTGCAATAAAAAACATGCACATACTTGGTTAGAGTAATACAGAAAAGGGAAATCAGATAAATAATTAAAATGAATAAGTTTGTTATAACATTATTATCTAGAGTTGTAGAATAAGAAAAATTATGTTTCAAGATTGTTTCATAATATTGGGAGATTACTCCAAACAATTTCTATTAAAAGGTAAAATATTGTTTTTAACTAGTATTCAATTTAAGTAAGTTTTTTTCAAATGATTTTGTTTAGAATGTTTCGATATAAAAAGAGACTAAAGTATTTAAATGAAATTTTGAATTTAGATAAAGAATAGAGAATATATGTCTGCACACAATATTATCGGGAAGTGATGGACAGAAAAAAGTTGATATTAGTTAGTAAAACGTTTGGAAGCTAGGATAAACTGTTGTACTTTAAGAATGATTTTTTCGTTCGTGTTAAAGGTCAGGCGCTCGTCTCCGTACAAGAGATTGTTAAGTGTCAGGGGACATGGAAGGGGACGTAAATACATGCTTCTGATGATATCATAACGAGGGCATGAAAAGAAAAAGTGATGCACTGCCTCTATTTCGCCACATAGACATAATGGAGACTGGATAATAGACTTTCTATGAAGGTCAAAGTTCAGGGAGCTACAATCTAAACGAAGACGTGCGTGCAATATTTGGCCTATACGACTTCCTACATTAAATAAAGGGGAGGCTTTTGTTTTGTTTTTATTAAGGCACTGTTTAAAGGCAGCAACAGAAGATGAGTTTCTTGTATCTACAGGTAGTAAGTTCCATTCTCTTATTGCAGAAGAAAGAAATGATGAGCTATATATTTGTGTCCTTGAGTTTACTTGTCTGTGATTTCTGAGGTGGTAGGACTCGTTGTGTTGGGGTATGAGATCAGAGATAGTTTGGAGTAATTCCATTGTACATTTTAAAGAATAAAACTAGTTTATGTTGATTACGCCTTCCGGCCAGGGTATCCCATTTAAGGTCGTTAAGAAATTTACTTATATTGCATAATTTTGTTGCACCTGTTACTATTCTTGCTGCCTCGTTTTGAACTGCTTCAATTTCATTTTTAACAAGTTCGAGGAGTTATTCCATGTAACATCGGCATACTCAAGAATAGGGCGGATAAAAGACATATACATTCTTTCCAAGCTTGAACGATTGAGGAGAAATTTCAGTGATCTCATGATGCCTACTCCCTGCCAAGCTTTTCGCAGTATTATAGATATATGGGTATCCCATTTTACATTTTCAGAAAGGGTAACACCAAGATGTGTGTGATTTTGTACACGTTTGATTGGAATTCCATTCATTTGAATTGGGGGATGGTTTACTTGTTTTATTTTTCTTGAAAATATCATGGATTCTGTTCTGGACGGATTAAAAGTAACCAGCCAAGTCTTTGACCTATCATGAATTTTTTGAAGGTCGTCATTTAAATGCTTGGCTGCGTCTATGGGATTCTCTACAATGATATAAAGGCTCGTGTCGTCTGCAAAAAGTCGTATGCTCGAATTTACATCGTCAACGATATCGTTTATATATATCAAGAAAAGCAGAGGTCCGAGGATCGAGCCCTGGGGTACGCCGGCATTAATTGATGACCAGTTAGAGGAACAATTAGCGTATACAACGCGTTGTTTGCGATCAGAGAGATAGGAAGTGAACCAGTTAAGAAGGGAGCCGTTTATTCCAATTGAGGTAAGCTTATGTAAGAGACCTCGATGCCATACTCGGTCGAATGCTTTAGAGATATCGCAAAACACAGCGCGAACCTCCAAGCCTTCGCCAAGTGCTTTGCAAATATCGTTATATATGTATATAATTTGATTAATGGTGGAGTCACCTTTGATGAACCGGATTGATAAGACGTGAGGAGGTTGTTAGTAATAATATACTAGTAGTTGTACAAGACTTTGTGAAAACACCTCTCCATTAGTTTACCTATACAGCTTAAAAGAGAAATGGGTCGGTAGTTCGAAGGCTTAGATGGGTCATTCTTTTTAAATATAGCAGTGACATTGGCTATTTTCCAGGAGGTAGGAAAGGTATATTTTGAAAGTAATATGTTGAAAAAGTCAGTCAAAGGTTTAGACAGACCAGTAGATCCTTCTCTTAGTTATCAGGAAGGATCTACTGGAACACGGATTTATATTATGTAATTGGAGAGGTCATCATTGGAGAGGTCATCAGACCTCTCCACAGTGTTCAGACTGATGAACATTTTTGCGTATCTGATTGTAGTGAATGAATCTCATTTCAAGCGTAAAATCATTAGGAGCAGTCTACAATCAAAGCACAGATGGCGCTGAATTTGTTTGGGTCTCAAAATGTCAGAAAGGTGAAGGTTGTGAGATTATAAACCAATTTGTTTTTGTAAAGTGCCACCAATGCTTTCCAGTGTTTTAACTGTAGTAAATTGGCTATAAGACTAATTGCAACACTGATAGTCAATTCAATGTTTATTTGACTTAAAAAATGGAAAAAAAATGAGTTGCCTCAACTGGCATTTGGACTCCAGACCTCTCGACTCGTAAGCGAGCGTGCACGGTGGATATATATGTTATCGGCCTGAAGAAAACCATGTTGTTTGTAACTCTTATTATTTCGACGCTAAACCTGTTGTTTAACACAGATGTAAATAATGATGGAGCTTACTGTAAGCATGTATATCTATAAAGAATGAAACAATATTAGAAATATTCGACCATTCGGGAACTACTTTGCTTGAAAATTAATGCGCTTGTCATTTGACAATGTTTACGCATTGATCTCCCCTGAACTTTTCGGCGTTAGTGTACATATAAAGGGAAGTAACCGCTTCAAAAAAGTGGACTACTTTAGGCATTTGCAATTAACAGCATTCGACTCTGAAATTTCGCTACCATTATTTATTTGGTCTGACGACCCAAACAAATAAAAATCGTTTTACGCATGCTCCGTTTCAAAATACGAGTTAACTTAAACGAAAAATTAGCATCGAAGTGAACAAATCGGTACATGGAAAAATCGGAAAATATCATTTACGTTACTTAGCGCTACGTGGATGTTTCATTTCGTTTTTATCTTTTATATTGTATAAATTGATTACCGTATTGTTTTCTGAGTAGCGATTTACTATTTCATGTTCCGATAAATAGTAACAGTGAACATTAGAGGTACAATATCAGCATGCACTATTACATGACCGAGTGAACTGTGTACCAAAGTTGTGCTGCTCCGTAAATTTTGAACCGATATGACTAAATTACGTAACGGAGATTTTTTTGGCGCAAATGTACGGAATGCCGTTAGGGCCATCGCCTATGAATGTGTTGATCTAAAACGCGATAGTCGATAGTACGATGGTGAAAACGCGAAATCACGAAACTACGATGGTGAAAACGCGAAAGTACGATGATGAAAACGCGATAGTGCGATACTACGATGATGAAAACGCGATAAACTATAGTGTTTTCACCATCGTATTGTCGCGTTTTCACTATCGTAGTTTCATGATTTCGCGATTTCATCATCGTACTGTCGAGTATCGCGTTTTGAACAGATCAAACCATTCATATGCGATGGCCCTGACGGCATTCCGGAATGCCGTTAGGGCCATCGCCTATGAATGTGTTAATCTGAAGCGCGATAGTCGATAGTACGATGGTGAAAACACGAAATCACGAAACTACGATGGTGTAAACACGATAGTACGATGATGAAAATGCGATAGTACGATGATGAAAACGCGATAGTACGATGATGAAAACACAACAGTACGATGGTGAAAACGCGATAGTACACTGATGAAAACACGACAGTGCGATGATGAAAACGCGATAGTACGATGGTGAAAACGCGATAGTACGATGATGAAAACACGACAGTACGATGATGAAAACTCAAAAGCACGTAACTACGATGGTGAAAACGCGACAGAACGATGGTGAAAACACGATAGTTTATCGCGTTTTCATCACTGTAGTATCGTACTGTCGCGTTTTCATTATCGTACTTTCGCTTTTTCATCATCGTACTTTCGCGTTTTCACCATCGTAGTTTCGTGATTTCGCGTTTTCACCATCGTACTATCGACCATCGCGTTTCAGATCAACACATTCATAGGCAATGGCCCTAACGGCATTCCGTACAAATGGCACACATTTTACTCAAGATTTTCCTCAAATATTGTGGTGGGAGGCATGCAGCTTTATATACTGTTTATTCCAATCAAATGTTATAAACATTTTTATGAAATCTGGGTCTTAAAAGTGTTTGATTAACAAACTTTATGCCCGTTTTGGAAAATGTGTAGGAAATGTTTCCATATACTTACCAAAACATTAACCGAAAATGTGTTTATTGAATTTAATTAGAAATTTTATTTTGATACTACTTTTGATATATATACATGTGTATATCATTTATTTTAAATTTATTTTGATGACATAACATAAATTGTTCCCTTTTAGAAAAAATACCCCTAATGCGTCCAGAAAAAAAGTCTATTTCTCCGGCATATTATCATTCAAAACATTTATACAAGAGCTGTCGGTAGGACAGCAACGCTCGACTATTCTTAGTGCTTGAAAGTAAAAAGGCCTTGATAATGTAAAATTTTCTAAGTAAAGAAAGAAAAGGGCAAAATTTTTCTTAAAATCCATATAAATCCATATTACAGTTATATGCCTTGGAGAGAGTCCTATTATGCTCTCAAAGAAGAGTATACAATTTCAACTTGTTTCAAAGCCATAATTATGTCAAACTTTAAAGAAAATTCTAAGTAAAAAAAGGGGCATTATTCTGTCAAAATACTTTATACAGTTACCTCCTCCTGTCTACAGGTTGGGGTCATGATGGTAAACAAGTGTGCAATGTTTAAAACCCATATGTCAATGGACTTTGAAAATATTTGAGGTATTACAAAAACTTTAATGTAAATTCTAAGTCGAAAAAGGGGCATAATTCTGTCAAAATGCTTGATACAGTTACCTCCTCCTGTTTACAGGTTGGGGTCATGATGGTGAACAAGTGTGCAAAGTTTAAAAGTCATATGTCAATGGACTTTGAAAATATTTTAGGTATTAAAAAACTTTAACGAAATTCTAAGTCGAAAAAGGGGCATAATTCTGTCAAAATGCTTGACACCGAAGCAGACGCCGACGCTCGGGTGACTACAATAGCTTTTAATTATTCTTATCAAATAGTCGAGCTAAAAATGAAATTAAAACAAACTTTCATTATGATACCATATTCAATATATTTAATAACTTCTATTTTGTTAAATAATTGTAATTTAAAACCATTCATTGTATCGTTTATGCAAAAATATCCCAAAATATTTTCTAATTAATACAAGACCTCTCGCATGCTTCCTTTTAGAGAAGCAAACTAATATAAATCCGTGGTATGAATAACACCACTGTGTTGTCCACCGAAACATCGTGAAAGTCCGCCACATTCCGGTAAGTTCCGTAACTCATTTTATGAAACGTGGCGGTGCAGCCCGAATAATTGATACCGTAAGCAGATTTTTAATTTCGTGAATAATCTGTATCTATACTGTATAAAATAAAAAGGGGCTTTTATAGGCACATTGTGCCTCAGTAATCACTGGTAATGAACAATTTTTTCATTCCATATTTAATTATATAAGGGATATTATGTGTTTTATAATGTTGTAGCAACTGATTAGGAACATGTTAGATGCCTATCACCTGAAGGAAATAGCGCTGAATGTTATTCAATTATTGACTAGTGAGCCACTGAATATGATGTGATATTAACCGGTAAATGTCATATTGACCGAGGCGAAAGCAAAATCAGCCACTATAAACACCGGTTGTCGTAACAGACCGGAATATCTAGGTCTCGGATAATTGTTTAGCGGAAACTGGGCAGAGCCTCGTTACCGCCGTAAAAAGTTACCTTTGATCTAAATATTCCGGTGTAATATCCATAATTTTTTTTTCATCGGGTTGTTGACTTCAAACCGCTTGTCCCTCACCGCTGAAGGTTTGAATCCCGCCAGGGACTTTGTGGACTGTCATGTGAGGAAGCTATCCAGCTTAAGGATCGTCGGTGGTTCTACTCGGATGCCTGTTCGTGCCTAGGCCTGAATTAATGCGGTCTCCTTCAGAAGTAAATCTGGAATCGCCATATATGACCTCTACGTACTGTTGCTGTGACGCTAAACCCAACAAAAAGTATAAAATTAGTGCATGTCTTAATTATAGAAAAATATGCACATTTTTGAGTGTTACAACGTTTTTAAAGCAATAAATATGGTGACAAATCATGCAATATATAAATTGACTTACTTTCACCACTTCAGCTGCTGCTGCTACTACAATTTAAATTTCCGATGAAATAAATGTATTGGATAACATGCTGTATATCAGGTCTGCATAACTTTAAACAAAATCGATCATGTGCATCAACTGTGAATTGAATGCTTTATGGTGGCTGATTATGTACGCTTTTGTGCGTCTAGTTGGCGCTAGCGACAACACGACAAAGCGCCAAACGGCAAACTGTCGTCTTGTCGTCCTGTCTCTAGCGCGGCACGCCAAACGGCGCGTTGTCGTGCGGCGCTTTGTCGCGATGACACATTGTCGCTCGGTTCATATTGAAGGATTGGCTTATAAGCCAAGCGACTGGGCGACATCGCGACAACGCGCCGTTTGCCGCTTTGTCGTGTTGTCGCTTGCGACAGAGGGAGAAGACGAAAGTCCGACAACGTGCCGTTTTGCGCTTTGTCGTGTTGTCGCTAGCGCCAACTAGACGCACAAAAGCGTGCCAAATCAGCCACCATAAAACATTCAATCGGAATTCGGCGGCTATTGTCCGAAGCAAATCGGAACATCTCGGTTCTTGTCGATAATAACTTTATCGGAAGAATAACGGAAAGGGCCGAACAGTTTCGATTGTCCGAAGTTTGACGGAAATGGCCGAGAAGATGCGATTGCCAAACATTTAAATGAAATCTCGTTTTCAATACTTCCTAATGCAGACCGGTTGCTTTTGTATATTTATGATGCGTGTGTGGCATATATAATGACGTGTGATACTACATAATATTTATGCATTTCTTCGGAAACCGATAATTGCCGAGAGAAAATCATTAAAAAAAAATTAATGTCATTCTATGAGCCTAAATTATTATGTATGCCCCAGAAATGCTTTCATTTTTATTTCTCAAAATCATTTTATTTTTGGTATTTTTCTATTGTTTCCAGGTTATGAACTCTCTTTTTCTTCTGTTGCTTTTTGGTAATTAATATATATACAGTGATTTTAATAGTATTTCGTATGAAAGTCAAAATATTTCTTTGTTTACATTTTGCTACTTTTATGACATAGTTATTATTTAACATTTAGAGCGATTTTCTACATGTTACAGCACATCTATCATGCTCTTAAACCATTATTGTAATGTTATAAAACTTATATTGGACCTTTGTAAAGAAGCAAATATTTATTTGAGTCTTAAATATTTATTTGATAGATTCAAACGAACAAACATATGTGCACAAAACACAGATTGTGCAACAAATATCTGGCAATATTTCATTTATAGCAACAACAAATCCGTTATACGTGCCAATGTTATTACAGAATAATCAACAGTACCTGATAATGTCTAACATACATGTACTTATATGCTAACCTGCAAATTTACGTGCAGCTAAATCGATATAAAAAAGTAAAAAGCCAAATCTTACCATCACAAAATCCTTATCACTTTTTTATTACTGAATTTCATGCACTGTTAAGAAAACAGCTATCCCCAAAATTATACAAAACATGAATACAATAGTGTTAAACGCTTCAAAGTACAACCGTGGGAAGAGTATAAATATATCTACGGAAGAACGGAAGGGACATTGTAACTCCGTCAATAAATATTTTCAACTAGAAATGAATATACGATTTCAAACCCTCATGTTATCAACTTCATGAGTGCAATCGCACGAATTCAAAGAAAAAAAATAATTCAGGTGAAATCGTGAAATGGTCAAGTTAAAAAAGTAAATTCGCGAAATTGGTTTCCCAAAGTCATGCAGTTAAAAGCGTCAATTCTTTAAGGATGTCAAACATGTAATAGAAAGAGCATCAAAACACGAGGCTATCTGATTGGTAAGGCATACTGCCGAGTGTTTTGATGTTCGTTCTCTTTTGTATCATAGGCAGAAACAAAAACACTTTTCCCTGCCGTTATATCCGTTATATGAAATTCCCGAATAAATGAACCAATATAATAGTATTATAGGCATCTGAATCATTATTCTTTTCCTTGTCGCCATAATAAGTAAAATCCAATAAAAGAGCATGCTCTATTTCATCCCCGACAGAGTGACAGTGAGGTAACAAGAATGCGAGTAACTAACACCTGCATTTAGTTAACGCACCGTGAATTTATGGGTTGGTGATTTAAAGGCACACTATGCCTCATAAATGCATATTTTTTTTTTAATGTGAACTATGTGTTTAAAAGTTTTATAGATATATTTAGAGATAGTTTGAAGTTTAACAACCGAAGAAAGCAGCACAAAATGTGCAGTGATGTATGGTGGCTGATTTGTGCCATTCGCGTTTTCGCCCCACGACCCCGCCAAAAAAAAAAGATCAGTTTAAAATTAGCGGGGCGCGGGGCGAAGTTAAATAAATAAAGCTTCGTCCCGCGAGGGCGCGGAGTGAGATTTAAGAAAGAATACGACGGGGCGATGGGCGAAAACTAGCTAATAAACGTTGGCGCGGCGTGAAGTTTTATTTATTGTGCGTTTTTACGTTAGATCTATCTTTATCTATTTTCTAACGTGTTTGACGCGAGAAAATTTACCGACACACACGCCGCCATGTTATCATAACTTCGTTACGAGAATCAGAAGGTGGGACAAACATAACTTGTAAAAATGTGAAAAAGAATAAAGTAAGGAAGATGTAAACATATCAAATAATATGTAAACACATATAGATAGCAGGTGTGATTTCCACTCGTCAGATATAAGCAGACCTTTTACAGGTTATGTCAAGATTGTTGTCACTATATGGGTATAATCTATATGCCTTTATAAATCACAGCCTGTGTCATCAATAGAACAGATGATTCATACCTCTATTAATTCATTATGATACTGGGTGTTCCATATTGAAAATCTTTGAGATCCCGGAAGTAGGGAGAAAGTGATGGTGCACAATACGTCCCACTTAAAAGGGAGGTAAAACATACCCAAGACATTATGGTACATAAATAAGAACACCTGGTCGTGATTGCGAATCATAAAATGATAGTTAATATTGTATAACTCATAAATTAAACTCCTCAATAAAAGACATTGGGCATATATCATAAAACAGTGAATGTAAAATTACAGGTTTACATTCACTGAAAATGAAGCATGGGGAATATATTTTTAATAATAACAGTATATACCTTGTAATTTCAGAAATTTTCGAAGCTGTTTCAATGAAATAATTAAAGTACCATGTGGAGATTTTCTTTTTAACCTTGGAAAACTGATGTTTAAAATACATCTTTTTAGCATTTGTTTTTTTTTAAGCAAAGAGAGCTGACACATAAGGAAAATATTATCAGTCGAACAGTTTATGTCAGTGTTTGTGACTGAATTGTAATAATAATAACCCACCATGACATACTATTTAATCAATTAGGAAAAGAAATCTATAACTCAGCACATATTATATATTTTAAGACATTCTATATATGTTACAACTTATTCGTGATTGGATCACAATACAATTTATTCTAAAGGTAACATATTTTTTTCTGTTTAAATAAAAAAAAAACTAAAAACAAAAAGTATAATTTACCTTTAATAACCAATTAGTTATTTACATAATAAGATATAATGTCGTAGTTCAATCATATAATGTCATTTTGAGGAAAATAAAAGAAAGAACATTTTTGTCAATATCATGCCATTTCGAATAATTGAAATTTGGTCCTTGTATTTTGTTCAAGAAATTTTACTTGGTGTAATTAAAAAGTCTAGCCACGTCATCTGTAGGTTGATTTAAAACTTGCTTTAATAATATAAATTGATGACATTGATATATGAAAACGACACGATACTTTGTACTCTTCCCTATCACTTGGTTTTACGTAACTCTCACACTGTGAAGATATATGTGGCAACTTTCCTTGTCGAGGAAAACCTCATGTGCCCATCCTTGCCAAATTATTTTAGGCAGGACGGGAATCTGACTAAAACATACGCCCATCCGTAAGCTAGCTCGATAAATACCTGATATGGAAGAATCCAAAGTCCCCTGGCAGGATTCGAACACACAGTGCTCAAAATGGGACCAGATATTTGAAGCCACCTGCTATAAACACTCGGCCGCGGTGATCCAAACAGCAATATTGTATGTATGAATATTACAAAAACAGTTAGATGAAATTTAATGATCATAGTAACAAAAAGGTGAACTAATATCCGTTTTGAATTCGTCATTATATCCGTAGTGTGACAGTTGATAGCCTGATTACATTACCACGGGGGAGGGGGCGGGGACTGTTACACGAAGGATTGAGGTCTTATGATAAATTTTCAGGAGTTCTTGTGATAACTTTCACGGAGTTCGTCGGAAAACATTTGTACCCACTACAAAAACAGACGTCAAAAATTGTAATTTTCATCTTTAAAAAGTAAGTTGAAGGAGATTTATTAAACTTAAATAATTTTGTATTATGTGTCAAAACTAATTCATAGGCCATTTTTCATCGCCTCTTGCTTAAAATCTGGTAGTTTTGAGTAAAATTTCCAAATTATTTGCCAATTCGCAAGTATTGATCCTTGGCATAGATAATTACCTAATTATAATGGAAAATTGCAAACAAAAAGCCCCGGCTAACAAATTTATACCTGATTTTTCGAATGTCCTTGAGTTCTTATGATAACTTTTGTTACTTCCAGTGTGTTTTTTTTTTAAATAAAAATGTCTATTTCTCGCTTAAACTACAAATTTCTCGTGATTAACATATATATAAGCATACATATAGTGATGTGAACAGTACAATGACATCACAGTTAACCTTTTCACTGATATAAAAATAAAAATAAAATCAGTCTACTGTATTTCAAAAAAAAATATACTGTTTTGAGAGACATAAAAACAAGTTTTTATAGTCATAGTATCTTGAATTTTAAGTGATTTCAAGTATCAAAATACAAAAATGAAGCTGCAAACTAGGTTAGACACGTCACGTCTGTCTCTATCACTTTCGGTTCAAGCCGACGACGGGTTAGGCGCCAATTTTGCAGTAAGATTATATGTAACATATTTCTAACAGGTCATATAGTGTGAAGTTATACCATGAGGGTAAGAATTCCTTTTATTTCTTCAAGAAGTGTTATTGAAATTTCACCTTACATGTCTACCTTACATGTCTATCTGCAAACTGAAACTAAGAATCACGCTCATTTTACCGTTATATTTATGTTTAATCAAAGATATCAGCAGAAGTTTTAATTATTTTCATGCTATTCCAGTCATTCCGTTATTTTGTAGATACATAAATTAAGTAAAGATTAAAACAATATATTATATTTTTGTAAGTATACTGTTTTCCAATCAATATATATTGTGATGTTAAAATGTTACATGCTTGTAAAAATTGATAAATAAAATATGTTTAAACTAATTATACTTTATTTCAGTGTACTCGAAGTATATTTTCATTTTATGGTCAGATTGTCTGGGAGATTATATATCGACACTAAAAATATTACATAGGAATTTTGCCGGGATTGGGCGGTGAGTTCGAGCGAAGGAAGATATTATTTACTGTACTTTCTTTTTCAATTCAGTTTGCTTTTTATTAGATACTATTTCTGATGTTGAAGTTTTATAATGAGCGAAACGGTACGAGTATTTATCAGTTCATATGACATATAAAGATATTATTGATGGCGTTTCTGCCCTAGTATTAAATTTAAAACAATGAATACTTCCAAAGACATTCCTTTAACATTATGTAAAACCATATAAACGTCACGGTTATCCCGATAAAAAGCGACGTTACAAACGTGATGTATTATAAAAAAAAACTTTAAAATACTGCACGTTTGTAACGTCGCTATTCATTGGATAATGTGACGTTTATATACTTTTTTATAATACTGCACGTTTATTACGTCATTTTTCATTGGATAATCGTGACGTTTATATAGTTTTATATACACGGCTGCTGTCGATTCATGAAGAAATCTTACTTTTTTCTCTAAACATTATGCTTGCTGTATTATAAATTCGTTATAAAAATTGTTGAAAGGTTATATGACCGTATATAAACGGCTGTTTGCAATATAACCCTCGCCTAACGGCTCGGGTTATATTTACAAATAGCCGTTTATATAGGGCCATATAACCTGTCAACGATCTTTATAACTAATAATATACACAGCTGCTGTCAATTTATGAAGACATCTCACTTTTTTTAAAAAAAAAGATGCTTGCTGTATTATAAATTCGTTATAAATATTTCTGACAGGTTATATTGTCGTTTATAAACAGTTGATTGCAATATAACCCGAGCCGCTATTTCCAAACAACCGTTTATATTATTAGTTATAAAGATTGTTGACAGGTTATATGGCCCTATATAAACGACTGTTTGTAAATATAACCCGAGCCGCTAGGCGAGGGTTATATTGCAAACAGCCGTTTATATGCGGCCATATAACCTATCAACAATCTTTATAACGAATTTATAATACAGCAAACATCATTTTTTAGAGAAAAAAGTAAGATTTCTTCATGAATCGACAGCAGCCGTGTATATAAAACTATATAAACGTCACGATTATCCAATGAAAAGCGACGTCACAAACGTGCAGTATTATAAAGGGTCATATAACCATTAAAAAATATTATAACTCGTAGTATAAACGTCACTATTATCCAATGAACAGCGACGTTACAAACGTGCAGTACATAACGTCACGATTAGCCGATGAAAAGTGCAGTATTATCAGTATTATAAAAGGTACTGCCACAAATCCTGGCCAGCCCTGCATAGGTCATTAGGTTAGAATGCGAGACTTGTTATCTCGACATTAAAGGTTCGATTCCCTCGCCAGCAAACAAAAATTACTACAATAAACCTTCGGGTGAGACTTTAAACCTAAGTCCCGTATATATGAGTGCCTAAATACTTGGCACATTAAAGAACCAGGAAAAGCTTCTGGAAATATGCCAGTATCAGTATCTTGTAATATCCTCCATCATCTAAAATGACTAACACTCTTCTGGAGGACTCGTCTATATAGGCAACCGGGCGGTGGCGAGTATAAATAAAACTCAAAACACACACCTAGCAACCAACGGTTATTCACCGATGTCGTAAAAGGTGCAAAACCTCTAAACTAACCTAATTCATATTTCACAGGTTTCATCTTCTCATAATCAATGAAACAACCTGTATATTAAATATCATATATAAAATATAATATACCTGTATTTCGCAGCATTTCTGTTTATATTCTGGTGTTTTTCAACAGATTTTATTCCTTTTAATGAGCATGTTCTACTTATTAACTTGATTTAAACACCAAAGATGTATTGAAACGACACTTTATTGACTGTATTACGTTGTTTTTACACACATTATGTTATCGTGAGACACCATTAAAATAAAACAAGTCTTTCCGGGTACATGTAATAAGATATATTCGAAACCCGAGAACCTCGGCTCCGCCTCGGGTGATTTAAAATGTTATGTGTTATTCTGACTGAATTTCGTTATTCTGGATTTCTTCAATCGTATTATCTTGATTATTTCTCGTGGCTGTAGAAAAAAAGATCAAGTATTAGCAAAGTTCATTTTTTATTCTCGTGCGATGTAGTGAAATACAGAATTGAAGAAACGGAATACCTAAGGAACGCAGAAAACGTAAAAATTGTTACAAAATGAATAAAAATGAATAAATGAATGAATAAATAAATAATATTCAGTTTAAGCGCTTGAGTTTAAACTCTTTATTTTTACACTATACGTCACAGTATTTTTGCAATGACCTGTATATTTGGCTCCTCCTCCTAACAAGTCATTCAATCTCGTTCGCGCATGCTTAGTAGACTGGGTATATAAACAGAGCACGCTTCTGCAAATTCCTTTTCGATCCAGTCTCCGAGCTCCAGAAGCTGCCGTGAACTAACACGGAAAAATATTGGAGAAAAAATTATGTAGCGGTTCTGAACAAACATGGCAAAAAGACTTCATTTTTGTGTTTTTTAAAGTAGCCGAAGGTAGAGTTGCTTTTCTTTATTATCTTTAATAGATCTATTGTGTTAAATTTATCTAACAAACCAATTTTTCAAATTTTATTACGACCACGAGATTCAGACAATCTAGATCTATTACCGATACTGTAGGCTTAAGGGCAGAGAAAGGTCTGATAAAAAGTGATCCTACTAAAGACATTGTTGATACTATTTTGCAATACTGCAGTAGGTTTATTTAGCCTAATAAAAACAAAAATTATTTGATCACGTCATCACTAGACTTTATGACGTAACAAATACCTTGTGACTAGTGGAGTACTGTATACTAATGTATACAGTGTAATAAATGCCCTGACAGTATGTTATTGTGTTAATGTTTATAAAGTATTGATAAAGAAACTTTATCTACCCATAAATTATGTTGAATGATTGTCCAGGTAGATCTATCCTTTAATATATTAAACTTTTCACGTAGGGATGCTTCATAATGGTTAGTAATGTCATTCGTAGACATTATAAGTCGTGATAACGTAATTACGTTAACCTTGTATTTGTTGTAAACTCAGCATTTTAATTCTGATTTTATTCTACTTTCTTTTACAAATTGCTGGGGCCATGCCAAACGACAACCTAACCTGACAAGTTTTCTGGCTGTCAAGGTTTCTTTGAAGAGACTGGTCAACATTATGTTCTAGGCAATGGCACCAGAACAGAACACAGAAGTCGGTAGAACCAGCAGAAGTTGTGATGCCTAAATCAAGCTAATTGTTGATACAGATTAACCGATAGACAGGTGACGTCACTGTTTTTAAATACAAATTATAGTTAAAATTTAATCTATGCTGTTTGTGACAAAAATGACATTATCAATTAAATACACATATATTCCTTATTACAGAAGAGTTCTTCTAAAATGCAGAATATTAACAAAATGTCGGTATTTAACATAAAATATTCTTAAAAGCAACTGTCACAACTGTAAGAAAATGTTTTAAACTTGGGCGGATACCTTGGAGTGATGGAATTTTGTAATTTTGCACATTAGTAATTATCTATTACTGTATCAAATAATACGATAATTAATTAAAAAAAAAATATTTCCAGTACTGTCATGTCAAAAATCTCTTCAGTCGAGTACTTTTAAGTTATAAGACATCAAGGACCTTTATTTCATAAAATGACTATAATAATAAAATATTGGGGGAGACAGGAAAAAGAAAAGTCAATTAATGATTTAAAATGGACATGTGACTATTGATACACTTACATCTAGTCATCACAATATTATTCTTTAACTGATGTAAAATTATGTCTATATTACAATACATTCGAGTTAACATGAACTAGATCTACGCTCTTGGTTTTGCTCTTAAATATAGTTTAAATCTAGGGAATATGCCTATTTGGATATTAAATCTGCATTCATCCTTTGCGGGAACATTAATTGTAAATAAACATTTGCCATTTTAAAGGGTCGGGTTGCACAATTTTCATTTTCAAAGTCAAGCAATAATTTCTAAAATTTTATAGATATCGTTCAAATCGCAGTAGTTTAAACCTATGACTTTCTGTCATTAGGTTAGGATTTTGGTTTTCTTACATTATAACATGTGACGTTTAGTTAAGTATTTACATATTAAGTGACTGAAATCGACGCCGAAAACTAAGCCATCCGAATTCCTCAGCATAATTTGCACAAATTCATGGTCTTGAGTGTGAGCATCAGTTTTGAGTTTTATTACTAAATGCAAAAAAAAAGAAAAGAAAAAAAGTAATAATAATTATTATAATAATACTAATAATAAGAATGACAATAATGATGCAATGGTATGGATGCTATTGCTCAACGGTTTCGTCGTATCAATTTTAATGAGTTAAGGTTAAATAAGTTTTTGAATTTTATATTAAAGGCGATCATTGGTAATTAACGGCATGGCTTATGGGGAGAATAGCATTTCTTGAGAAATTTTCTTTTAAGAATTCGTACCAAGTGGAATTGTTGCATGTATACATCTGTTAGGAAACGATGTGAAAAATAAAAATAATATAATTAATACTGCTGAGAAATATGAAATTGTCAAATAGACAAAATATATGGATCCATGAAGAATAAATGAACGTGTGATGAAATTTGCTTTCATCTAATATTGTTTATCTTAGAAATAAACACTAAAATAAAAAAATAAAAAAAAAATAAAAAAAATAAAAATAAAAAAAAATAATAATAAATATATGCTCAATACAGAATACTATTGCTGATTCAATGACACGTTTTCAATGGTCAAGGTTATTTCGGGAATAGCCATTATGGCTATTCCCGGATTAACCACAACAGGCATCTAGGCTTCCCTCCAATACCATTAAAGATCCTGTTTCATATTTTTTTCATGGTTTTATTTCATAAATATGATGCTCAAATTAAGATCTGTCAATATTGTAAGTTCCAATAAGTATTATTTATAACGATATTACCTAATTTAACATTTCATGTAAATAAAGGGAGGTAATTAGAAATGTATTTCCTATAATAAAGTCAAATTTTCCAATAAGAAATGAATGCATATAATTTATTGATTAATTATAATATGCACAAATGTTTGCAGTACACATTTTACATATTCTTCGATGTTTGAAAATTGTTTTATTTGCATAATTATATAGTATATATAATACATATATAAATTTTTGCAAGTGTGGTATACACTCAGTAACAATATCAATTACAAAACATACAGGATCTTTAAGCATTTCTTCAGATATTCAACCGGAAGTAGAAAGATTAGTTTATTATCAATTAGTTCGTCACCCTCGGGCTACAGAAAATCTGGAATTGAGTGATATGTTTATTTTCAGTTCTGTTTTTAATATAGCCACCCTCAGTCTTACATAAACTGATACAAATGCTTTTGCAACAATACGCACGTCACTAACGTTGTTGCATTTGCCTCAATTACCTAATGTAAACTATAAAGCTTTGTTTATAATACAAAGCAATTCATTGTGTGACAGAAGCATATCAAGGTTGAAGAATACTAGTTTGGACTAGAAATTAAACGTAAACTTACTTAGAAAATCTAAAAAATTACTTAAGAAATATTTATGCCTTCAGTTTGAAGAAATTCTCTACTTTTTCGTCACGTGTTACTGACAATATCCAAATTTCCATCTTGAAACAACTTACTAAAAAGTACATGTTTGACTATAATGATATATTTATTAATTAACTATAGGCAAAATGTCCGTTTTTTAACCGCACACAAATGATCTACATTCTAGAGTGTATTGGTACGTTTAATAGCATCGCTTAAACGACAAAATAGAAAAGGAAACGTATTGATGATATACAATTGTATCTTTAATAGATATCCCAATACAAATGATAAAGCTTCAATGGCTGTACTTTCATGCCATTTAATTTAAAACAGCATGCCTCTAGATTCATGCAAATTTTCATGAAAATTTAAAAAAAAAAAAAAATTCATGTTGGATACAGCACTTACAACCTATGTAATTCAGCAAAATAAAAGAAGTCAAAATATGCAAAATAACCCTCATTGCGTTAGTAACGCAGTAGAAATATGGTGGAAAATACTGCAAAACATATTGCATATTATAAAGATATTAATTCAGTTTTGAATCTTTTATTGTTCTTATAAATCAAGTACTTTTCTTTTGTTTGATTTTCTTGAAATATTTTGATTTCATCTGGGGGAGTGCAGCTTTAATGTAAATTGCATTAAATTTATAAGCATATGTTTTTAATAACATTAAACCCAACTCATTCAGAATAGGCTATGTATCCAGTTGTACATGTAGTTAAGTAAAAGGTAGATAACCGTCAAATATTCGTTCAACTCGTATGATTCTTGTACAGTATATGTTTATAGTAGTATTTTAAGTGAACTTGATAACAGGGTGTTTCTAACTAAGGAAGACACTGCTTTCAAAATTATAAAGAGAAACAAAAGGTTCTGCCAATTGCCCGTAATGATATATTGGGCCGGCAGTCCGCCTTTGGGTTTAAATTTGCAGTGTCTATAATAAATATAATTATGGGTGCAGTTTACCCACATTTAAATGTATTTGTGATACCGTCGACGGATTACAATGCAGTAATTTAATTTCACTTAATAATTAATATATCACCCTGGGAAAAAAAAAATCATGGGTGCAGTTTACCCAGATATATTTTATAATGGGTGCAGTTTACCCAGATATATTTCTATCAGATTATCATATTGAACATGGGTGCAGTTTACCCAGATATATTTTTATTATGGGTGTAGTTTACCCAGATATATTTCTATCAGATTGAACATGGGTGCAGTTTACCCAGACTTATGGCACTTTTGGGTGCAGTTTACCCAGATATATTTTATTATGGGTGCAGTTTACCCAGATATATTTCTATCAGATTATCATATTGAACATGGGTGCAGTTTACCCAGATATATTTTTATTATGGGTGTAGTTTACCCAGATTTATTTCTATTATCATATGGGTGCAGTTTACCCAGATATATTTCTATCAGATTGAACATGGGTGCAGTTTACCCAGACTTATTGCACTTTTGGGTGCAGTTTACCCAGATATATTTTTATTATGGGTGCAGTTTACCCAGTTATATTTCCTAATTTTGAACATATATGGGTGCAAATTACACAAGGATATTCATGGAATTTTGAACATTTATAGCTGCATTTTCCCAAATACAATAATGTAATTTTGTACATTTATTGGTGAATTTTGGCCAAGTATTGGTATTTTTTTTTATTGCAAATAATTCACGTAAAAATTACCAATTAAAAATAATATGTTATAAAATTGTATCGTTGTGAAGAACAAATTCGTTATAACAATAACATGTTTAAAAATAGGTTTTCCGGTGACCCAATTCCTTGCATGGTTGGTTGGCTCATCTCTAGTAAAGACACTTTTCATTAGTTTTTCGTTTATTGTGGCATGTGCTCTTGTATGTGAAGTTTTTTGTGTGACATGTGCATTTCATTTCATAGAGCCTACAATTTAGTATCTTATTATTTAAATCTACCTGCATATTTGCTTGAACATTACGGTGTAATTCAAATGGGTTCTTCTTCGTCAGCGACTGCTGATGAAGAAGAAACTTTCTTTTAAGCCTAGATAAATACAAATTTTCCTATGATTGTGCAACATCTTTCCAAGCACTTAATTAATTCAGTCTCAGATTTGTTTGCGACATTCTTATAGATATATGGCTGTTCTCTTTGGTGGAACGTATCTATAGTGACATACAAACTAGTACAAACTTTATTAGAAATAGGGATTGTTGATAAGTCTTAAAACCCCGTGATCTTTTTGAGTAGTAAGTGCCATTAACTCCTGTCTGGTCACAATACTACGTTAATTAATTAAATTTCGTTCGTGGTGTATGCTTAAACACACCAGTATCTGCAATTAAATCGTCATGACTGAGTCATTTATTTTGGTTTTATGTTAGCCCGCTGTTGGCGGAAGGCTCTCTCAATTCTTCGAGATCCTTTTGGCGAAAATCTAACATAAAATTACAGGTTTTTGCAATCGATGACGAAGCAAAACCTATTTTATAATATTCTATTTTATATAAAGGTTCAAACTCTATTAACTTTATGTTACTTAATGACCAGTCATGACGGAAATTTTATGCCAACCATAAATAAAATAAGTTAAACATATATGTTGCATTTATTATCATTTGTTCCTTTAAAGTGACTATGTTGGAAAAATAATATTCAGTTTAAGCGCTTGAGTTTAAACTCTTTATTTTTACACTATACGTCACAGTATTTTTGCAATGACCTGTATATTTGGCTCCTCCTCCTAACAAGTCATTCAATCTCGTTCGCGCATGCTTAGTAGACTGGGTATATAAACAGAGCACGCTTCTGCAAATTCCTTTTCGATCCAGTCTCCGAGCTCCAGAAGCTGCCGTGAACTAACACGGAAAAATACCCACCCGCCCTTCCCATTTGCTTTGCTGTTGTCTCTTTTTTTCTGTTTTCAGGTAATTATGACCGCCGCGATACTTAGCCCTTCTTCGTCATGGCTGGAATTATCATTTCAACAGTCAATATTTGTTTTGTGACATCCGGAAATTTACCAACGTCGACTGCCAGACCCCTATCATTTGAATCCGACGTCGGTTCATAATTTACATTTAACTGGCCTGTACATAACCATAAACATTTCGAACACCTGTGGGATGCAACTGACTTTCGGATATTTGTAGAATAGTCATTAGATAACCTGTAACCGATGTCGGTACAAAACAAAACACTGTTAATTAACTTAACCTATGTGTAAATAAAACACATATTGTCTTTAAAAAAAAAATAAAAAAATATTGATATAATGGTTATTATCATATCATTACATTGTTATACATGGTTTCAAGCAAGTTTACTTACATTATATATCACACTACTATTTATTTAAAATTATAATTTTTCTTATAAAGAACGTTTCTCTTTATTGAGCTGTATGTATTTTGTATTTTATATGTTTACTGGCATATCTGAGCAGGTCCGTTGTTCTATATTCCGAGGAATAGTCTGAGGAGGTTTCCTCCGTGCATGCCAACGGATGCTACGGTTCCTCTTAAAAAAGGGGTTTTACGTAGGCGGCCAGTATTCCTAAGACGAATATACGATCAAACCTGTTGAGTAATTGTTCTGGTTTGGAATGTCCTAGACATTCTATGGCAGTTTTGATCGTGATATGCTTGATAAATGTATTTATATATACAAATGGCTGTATCAGTCTTTTCAAAATTTAACTAATTTTTATTGATAATATTTATAAAACATATTTTATAAGCTTCGGATATCAAGTGTTTATCATATCTGGCATTGTCAGCACATTGTCTCTTTTTCGAAACATAATTTTAATTGATTATATCTGAATAAACATATTAAGCTACCGAAGCATATATAAGCAATATATAAAATGTCACTTCCGACTGTTAGGATATGAGTATTAGTCATATAATATTATAATTGATATACATGTAATTGTTAATATTATTCTATAACAGATTGTCTGGAATATTTAATGCTCTTATTCAGCCGTCGATATGGCGAAAATCTAACATAAAATTAAACAAACATATAAATAAAATAAAAAATGAATGAATGAATGAATGAATGAATGAATGAATGAACGAACGAACGAACGGACAAACGAACGAACGAGCAACCGGCCAATCGAACGAACAAACAAACAAATAAACAAATAAATAAAAATAGAATAAATAAATAAACAAATAATAATAAATTAAATAAAGAAATAAATAAATTAATAGATAAACAAACATCATATAAATAAATAAATAAATAAATAAATAAATAAATAAATAAATGAACGAACGAACAAACGAACGAACAAACGAACGAACGAACGAAACAAACAAATAAATGAATAAAAAAATAAAATAAATATTACGTCATTAGATTGCCTTACGTCATTATTATAGTTGCAACAAATGAACTTTTTTCACTCTAAAATTAATAAAATTCGATTATTGTCAAAAAGCATTTTTTCAGAAATAACTATGATCGCAAATTATCAAGGATGTCGTGATATAATGTGACGCTTCATCTTGCTTCAGTTTACTGTAAAAGAAACTTGATTCCTAGCGGACTTTAGTCTATAAAAGGAAAAGTCACGACTATCTATTGTCAAACCTACAAGTCATTAATAACAGAGGATATATCGTATAACTGTTCGCTGGCAGACGATTTTTTTCCAAATACTTCTTTTTAATAAAAAAATTAATGAACTTTTCTTCTTAAATAGGACTACTGGACGAGTGTTAGAAAAAACTTAAAGGTAATTATGCATTAAGTACATGTTTACTTTGTAGAAAAATCGAGTTTTGCTGTGAGTTTTATTTTACTTATTACATAAATTTCTGTAGAGCAGGAAGATAAATTGTAGTTGATTATTATGATGGTAATTTTATTGATTTTAAAACATACAAGACTTATTTACTATAAATGATTAATATGATTTACTGATTTAAGAGACTTAGTCTCAGTTGTTATATATAACCGATCTTTAGTTCTAATTTGAGTTTTTTTTTTGTTATGTACGAGTAGTAATAGATACTTTAGTTCTAGAAGGACTCCACAGATGTTCTTTTTTTGACATGACGGGACTTGAAATATCTTTGGTTTTTTTTTTAAAAATTCAAAATAATATATAGCAATAAGTTGTTTTTTAGAGTTTTTACCACAAAATCATATTTATTGTGCAAAATGACCTAAAAAAGAAAAAAAAATCAAACGCTTTTAAGTGGATTGGTAAATAAATGGCATATTTCCTATAAGCATTTTAGATATGGATACATATTTTATTCACAATATTTATACACATGTAAGTAAGAACATCACAATACTCTGTATCCGTTTGATATTTTCATAGTTTTATAAAATAATTTTATATGAAAATTGTTGGAAAGAGCTACGAGGGATGATCAAAAATTAACTGGACTGAATGTATTCCCTGAATGATACAAAAATACCAACAAGAAATATTAACAAAGAGAAAAGCTATGCTGTTATTGGCACATACATGTAAGGCAATACGGCGCACGGTATAACTTTAAAATTAACGTTAACGACGTCACAAGCGTATTGTCCTCAACGGAGCAGCTGTTTACTCATTCACGGAGTAGGCCAATACGTGGTACAGTCATGTTATTGATGCGGCGGATCCACTGCCTATATATATTTCTGTACAAGTGGGTATCATATTGTATTGTAATAGAACGGATGATGATAAAGAGCTCCTGTAATTACGCAAACTTCCGTTCTTTCCTTCTGTAACTTGATCGCTGGACAAATCGCACATACATTAAACTATATTATGTATTACAAATAATGTAAAGTAATGTTGCTTAATGATAATGTATCATACATACGAAAAGAATAAAAGAATAATACAAGTATGAACAAAATAGTCATTTTTTTTAAATAAAAAAACCGCATAGTCAATCTTGAACAGTGACACAATTTCCCCATAAGCCTACTGCGTAAAATGAGAAAATAATTGATACAATTGTAAACCAAGAATACAATATATGTAATTAAGGCATTAACTATTATCATTTTAAAATTCTTAGAGTTGACTGCACCGTCCCGTTGCTACTGCCGAACATTGTTGACAATGTCCGCAGTCAATCGACCGTCCTTTTTCAACGTCTTGGCGTTTGACGTCACCAACGTCTTGAAAGTTTCTTTTTTTTGTCCCTCCCTTACTTGTTTTCTATTTCTCTATTACCCTTCCGTAATCCTTTTACTAATCAAAATATACTGTGGCTTCTTTAAACTTTTCCCTTGATAGCCATAATCTTTTTCTACGTTCTAAACAGTTTCTCGTCTTACTTTTGACAATTTTTTCTGATTGATCGATTTTCAAGACATTCCGACGACATAGTTTTAAGTGACGTTTGAATGGTGATTGCATACATAAATATGGTTGAAATGAAGTCATTTTTACTGACATCGTCAAAGATATGGTTCATGACGTTTTGACGTATTTTGAAATCTAAATGTGCCATATTGTAAAATATACGCAGCATAAAGCGCTTAATGTCAAGGCGAATTTACGCACTGCGCCGGGTGTGCGTTACCAAGGTGTTTGAATTCGCTGTTACGGACAAGCTATTTTCGTTATCAGATTAAATATAGCATCAGTTTACAGGTATTGTTTTCCGATTAAGTGTGATATATAACAATAAGTGATAGGTTGAAAAGTCTTCAATTAACGGTCACAGTCCGGTTTATTTTTGATCACCCCTCGTATAAGTGATTCTGTATGAACAGTTATATGAGGAAATATAATATCTTGCTATTAGCTGTGTCATATGGAATCTTGATCTCACACTTATAATACGCACCTAAATGTATATGACAGCATAATTATTTCGTGAATTGGTATCACATATTAAACAATATACGTCACAATTATTGATTTTTGAGCCTTTGAATATAATGTGATATTCACCGGCAGATGACATATTGACCGAGGCGATAGCCAAGGTCAATGTGACTTTCTGCCGGTGAATATCAAATTATATTCAATGGCTCACTAGTCAATAATTGCTTTACTATATGAATAGGCGAAAAGCACAACCTTATATACATATACAAATTTTGCCTCGTTGAAGCTCGGGAGAAAAGACGCACGTGATAGGCGTGAAACGACTATGCGACGCTGCGCATACAAAAGTAATTCCAGTTTATACTCATCATTGCGGTGAAGTCTTTAAGTAAAGTAGTAAAACAATGATATTTTAATCGAGAAATATGCTATAAAAACCAAAAACGCAACAATTGTTTTTTAATTAACATGCGTGTATGGTCATTGTATATGTGTCTCAATCTATTTTTAGACTGGGAAAATCCGATTCAGCCAATGAATATGATACTACACCCACTGAATATGATTTTATAAAAAGTTCAGTTGACTACTGTTTGGACCAATGATATTCCAGCTATATTTAGATAATATAATAACGAGCATTGTTCGATGTCATAGTGTATATATGTGTACGATATCTCAAAAGCAGTCGACTCAAATAGTCAAAGATTTTTTTTTAGATTTTATTCAAGTAAAATCCAGAAGGTCATAAATCCATGTTTCCACGAATACCTAGCTTGATCATTTTTAACCATAAATTGTCTCTGACTTCATAACCAAAGACTTTGCTCAAATCAATAAATGCACAAAAATGTTGTCTCCCGTTATTTAACATATGACAAATAGCATAAAAAACATTGTCTGTGGTACCCATTTTTTACCTAAACCACGATTAGCCTCAACATAAACACCGAATTTTTCGGTCCATTCTGTTAACCTAGCCTATTATTCAATACCCAAATTAAAAGTGTTATACCTCTATAATTGCTTTCATCGTTAATATTGCTTTTTATGAAATGGGACAACATATCCCTCAGACCAACTTTCAGGAAAACGTGTTAGTTATTCAAGCTGCCTACGGGATAAAGGGAGAATAATGCTCGAATGAATTGAATATGGCCCGAGTCACTATCCGAGGGTTGTATTAATATCAGCAAAGCTATATCCTCCCGTATATATATCCATTCAAAAACTTGTTTTATTTATAATAATGCAAATTGTTTTTGATAGGTTTACAAGAAAACACAGCACATTAAGACTGTTTTCATAAAGACACTCGTAAATAAAATGACGATAAACGGAGGCTACGCGAACGCTGCACAATAAAATGTAATTAAGCATAGGTTTAAGATTTTCAGTACGTATTTAGCCGCGCGACAAATTTAATTTTGTAAATACGTACTAATACATTTTAACCAGCTAAGTGTTGTTTGAAAATATTTTTATTTTCATTCGTTTTTTTAGACTGATTAACACCAAAGTAAATGTGAAATGATTCATTTGAAATACTGCAATCATATATGACAAAAATAATTAAATAATAACTATACATAAAGTATGAAATAATTATTGCGGTGTAACTTTAAGCCATTTTCAGGACCATAAAGAACAAAACCACAACAATCAATTAACTACACACAGGAAGTTAAACACCTATGATATAGAAAAAACATTCATCGATTTGTATATAACTGTATATACAGCATCGTATACAAAGTGCTTAAGCCTATCAGAACTCGAGAAATTCATTTTCATTTTTACAAATCATTCTCTAAAAGCAAAATCGTGTCTAAAGTTGTACATAATTTTACTTTCTGAAGTATTATTTTAATAGGTATATAGCTTGACGGCATATATGTTATCTTTGACAGATGAAACGGAAATATCAATATCCAAACACTTGACTGTAATATAAATTTCGGGTCAAGTTCAAGTTCGCTTTTCAAGAAATGCAGCTACATGTATATTCAAAAAGCGGTTATGAGTTGAAGAAATATGTATACATAATAACATAAATGAGATAAATATTCCTCCCGAACTCTAAAATCCAATACAAACACGAATATTTTAAATGCAACTACTAACTCGAACATTGTTTTAAATATAAATATCTGTTGGATTCCTGAAATTTTCGGCAATTTTTTTTTCAGAAATTTTATAAACTTGATTTAATAATACATTTATTTCAATTTCTTCTCTTTTTATCAGATATGGAAAATACAACAATTGGAATCCTTAACCTGTTGAACAGTTCAAATGGGGGAAATAATGGAACCTATGCGTATCCCATGTCACCAATCGAACCTGAATATTTCAATATATACAATATATATCTGTACTTGATGATCATTTTTGGTGTGTCCGGCAATATAATCGTGCTTGTCGTGTTCATCTACAACCCTCCTTCTAACACTACCGACTGGTTCATATTCACTATAACAGTCTGCGATTTCATATCTTCGTCTGTCAATGTTCCAGTCTATGCAACTTTCACCAACGGGTTTTGGCGAGTGTATGGAACCACGCTTATATGTAGACTTCACATGTTTTTAAGTCAGTCAATTGTTCTCTCATCGTCATTTCTGATTTGTGGACTGGCTTTGGACAGATATTTAAAGGTTTGCAGGCAGCTGTCATCGTTCACAACAGCTCGTGCACGTAATGTTTGTGTAGTAATAAGTTTACTTACAACAGCGTTGTCCGCACCGGCTTCTGTGATGTATGAAAATCGAGCAGGGCGATGTGTATCGATAGTAATGGATAAAACACTGTTTGCATATTATCTCTTGGTGTTTTTGATATTCATATGTGCGGCAATTATTGTTGTATTTTCTTACTGTAATGTAACAAAGACAGTCATAGATAGCGAGGCCAATGTTGCAAGACATGCTAATAGAACTTATAATCTAAATAGAAGAAATAAAACTTTCTGCTGTTGCATACCGTCTTGTCGCAAAGGAAAAGTAGCACCTTCACTATCCCAGATGTCTCGTAACAGGCCTTCCCGAGATGGCGAACAATCTGTTGGCGCAAGACATGTTATAATAGAAGATAATAAAGACATCATACAAGATCAAAGACAAATACACATGCAAACTATTTCTGACGGGCAAATAACGGCAACTATTAATCAGTCACAACCACCAGACAGGACCACAGATAACAGCATAACGCGTTCAACAGCTTCAAACAATACAAGTAGACAAAGAAGAACATCCAGTCAACGTACTACCCAAATATCATTTTTAGTGTGTACTGTGTTCATTCTCTCTTGGATACCACCCTGGCTTTGCTTTGTTCTCGCATCTATTCCTGGTATGCGCACTGACATCAATGTTGTTAAATTCATGTTATTTGGTAGAATGACTTACCTGGTCAATGGATTTTCAAATCCGATCATATATACATTGCTGAACAAAAAATTTCGGACCCGTATACTTGAAATCTTTTGTTGCAAGAGAATGTAATGATTTGGTCCACTTTATTGAAAGAGAAAATTCATATCCACAATCATTGCTTTGACAAAAGCATTAGTTAATACATTGCATACGATGCTGGTTTACAAATAAATAACTCTGTTGTTGTCTTGTACGAAACTTGTGACTATCAGTATTTATTTTTTTCAAAATAAATAACATCTTAAAGTAATTATAGATATGATATACCGTTCACGCGTAAATAATTTAACCAACGTTCGGCAACTTGTAACTGTCGAACAAGACAATTTAAAGATATATCATATTTCCATATGTGTGTTTTATACTTATTGGTTTTGAAAGGATATTGACTAGAAATACTTTTGCAAGTAGCTTATTGATTGTCATTCAAAACAAAGGTTTCTGTATATGTAATATATATGTATATTATGTTACGACATTTTCATGGTTTACCCTTTTCCATGCTTGTAAAAATTGTCATCTGCTGAAAATATCGTTTGCACAAGAAAAGGGAATGTCTTAAATTGGGACCTGGCCAACCGACGATGCACTCATCACCTGGTCTGGTACCATACTGTTTACAGACTTAAGCTTAATATGAGTTTGAGAGCTACGTACTTAAATACCTTTCATCCCTTTCGCAAACTGTGTTATATTGGTTATACAATGAATCAAAAATAATGTCAAAAACAATATGTGTAAATAAAATGTGGACACATGTCTTTAATTCTTTTTTTCTTACTCTTGTATTTTTGTTCCAATAAAGGCGCTTTCTTAAATTTTGTCAATCTTAGTTCATCAAGTATTTAATATTAGTTACTCAGTCAATCTAAGTTCACAAATTTGTCAATGTTAGTTCATCAAGTATTTAATATTAGTTACTCAGTCAATTTTAGTTCACCAATTTGTCAATCTTAGTTCATCAAGTATTTAATATTAGTTACTCAGTCAATCTTAGTTCACCAATTTGTCAATCTTAGTTCATCAAGTATTTAATATTAGTTATTCAGTCAATCTTAGTTCACCAATTTGTTAATCTTAGTTCATCAAGTATTTAATATAAGTTACTCAGTCAATCTAAGTTCACCAATTTGTCAATGTTAGTTCATCAAGTATTTAATATTAGTTACTCAGTCAATTTTAGTTCACCAATTTGTCAATCTTAGTTCATCAAGTATTTAATATTAGTTATTCAGTCAATCTTAGTTCACCAATTTGTCAATCTTAGTTCATCAAGTATTTAATATTAGTTACTCAGTCAATCTTAGTTCACCAATTTGTCAATCTTAGTTCATCAAGTATTTAATATTAGTTACTCAGTCAATCTTAGTTCACCAATTTGTCAATCTTAGTTCATCAATTATTTAATATTAGTTACTCAGTCAATCTTAGTTCACCAATTTGTCAATCTTAGTTCATCAAGTATTTAATATTAGTTACTCAGTCAATCTTAGTTCACCAATTTGTCAATGTTAGTTCATCAAGTATTTAATATAAGTTACTCAGTCAATCTAAGTTCACCAATTTGTCAATGTTAGTTCATCAATTATTTAATATTAGTTACTCAGTCAATTTTAGTTCACCAATTTGTCAATCTTAGTTCATCAAGTATTTAATATTAGTTATTCAGTCAATATTAGTTCACCAATTTGTCAATGTTAGTTCATCAATTATTTAATATTAGTTACTCAGTCAATCTTAGTTCACCAATTTGTTAATCTTAGTTCATCAAGTATTTAATATTAGTTATTCAGTCAATATTAGTTCACCAATTTGTCAATGTTAGTTCATCAATTATTTAATATTAGTTACTCAGTCAATCTTAGTTCACAAATTTGTTAATCTTAGTTCATCAAGTATTTAACATTAGTTACTCAGTCAATCTTAGTTCAACAATTTGTCAATCTTAGTTCATCAATTATTTAATGTTAGTTATTCAGTCAATCTTAGTTCACCAATTTGTCAATCTTAGTTCATCAAGTATTTAATATTAGTTACTCAGTCAATCTTAGTTCACAAATTTGTTAATCTTAGTTCATCAAGTATTTAATATTAGTTACTCAGTCAATCTTAGTTCACCAATTTGTCAATCTTAGTTCATCAATTATTTAATATTAGTTACTCAGTCAATCTTAGTTCACCAATTTGTCAATCTTAGTTCATGAAGTATTTAATATTAGTTACTCAGTCAATCTTAGTTCACCAATTTGTCAATCTTAGTTCATCAAGTATTTAATATTAGTTACTCAGTCAATCTTAGTTCACCAATTTGTCAATCTTAGTTCATCAAGTATTTAATATTAGTTACTCAGTCAATCTTAGTTCACCAATTTGTCAATCTTAGTTCATCAAGTATTTAATATTAGTTACTCAGTCAATCTTAGTTCACCAATTTGTCAATCTTAGTTCATCAATTATTTAATATTAGTTACTCAGTCCATCTTAGTTCAACAATTTGTCAATCTTAGTTCATCAATAAGGAAAATTTAGTTCACCAATTTGTCAATCTTAGTTCATCAATGAGTCTGTTTTGATTGGTCAAATTCTCGTGGTTGTCTTGCAAAAATATTTATATCTTTTTATATACAACTCATGGAATATTGTTGCTCAAGCATTATTTCAAAGGTAATGTGAAATTTGAATAGTCTAATATATCAATTAACATTTTGTAGTCAAAGAATAGGTCTGACGCATAACGATTGGTTGAATTGAATGATTTAAATCACTTAATTGAAGGCTGTTAGAACGTTGTACCTCGGGTCATAATAACAATGTATTATACTAAATTGTAGAGTCACTGTTCCTGTACTATGTAACTCTTTAATGACATTTTATACCCTGAATTAAAATGCAGTATAAAAATACCAATATCTCCAGAATTATGCAAAGGTGTGTTATTGTTCTAACACATTGCCTCTCGCTTATATGTGCCCAATACAAATACTAGTATCAAGTATGAAGAATTGCGAAGTGCAATAATTCCAATTCTAGGTAAGATGGCACAACGTCCGTGTACTAAACACGTGTCACACATTTCGTCCAATAATTTTTACATCTAAATAACTTGTCATTCGTTCTCTGGCGCCACAGAACTCTTTATACCTTTCACCTTCTTTAAAAAAAATCCATTACTATTTCATACTTTATTTTGTCAATCAATGACACAAGAAATGTATTTTCTATGTATTATAATAAATCTGAATATAGTAGCCTTTCTATTGAATGTTTGGCTATCTGGTAACTTAATCATATTCCTGTTATAAAAATGTTTTATTTGGGCATGCACCTAAATCTATTTGCAATCGTTTCAACTGCTTTGCACATCTAGTTTCAAAAATTCATTCCGCATTTTAATCACAAACGTATTTTGACTACAATAAATTGTCTTGTGTTGATTTTAAAACACACGTAAACCCGAATCTCACACATCTACGTATCTTGTATATTTGTACGTAATTATGTCAACCTACAAACGAACCAAACAATTTATAATTATGTATTTACCGATGATCGTTTTTATCTAGGTTTTGTTTGTTTGTTTGTTTTGGGTTTTACGTCACATCGACACAGTATAGGTCATATCGCGACGTTCCAGCTTCACTGGTGGAGGAAGACCTCAGGTGCCCTTCCGTGCATTATTTCAGGCACGAACGGGCACCTGAGTAGAACCACCGACGTTCCGTAAGCTAGCTGGATAGCTTCCTCACATGAAAGAATCCAAAGTCCCTGCCGGGATTCGAACCCATAGCGGTGAGGGGCAAGTGGTTTGAAGTCAACGACCTTAACCACTCGGCCACGGACGCCCCTTTTATCTAGGTATGTTTGATTTGAAATTGATTTTCAAAATGTTTAAAAATATGACTTCACTTCTTTGACTATAACATTGTGACATCGTATAACATCGTACAACATCGTATGACATCGTATAACATCGTAGGACATCGTATATCATCGTATATCATCGTATAACATCGTATAACATCGTAGGACATGATTTAATATTTTATATGGAACCCTAAACACCACTTTGTATACATTTTGGTTCTTTCAGGACAATTAATTTCACATCCAGTGCTATATTCGTCAAGTGATAAGCATGAAACACTCTCTGAAGCATAACGTGCCTTTCATGAACGTTGCACTTGAAGAAAGACTTTAACAGAATTCAGAATTTTGATGTAAATATGAAATATTTGATTACTATGCAGCGACGCGCTTTCTGCTGAGACATTAACTTTAACAGTATTTCACATTTACATTTATTTTTTCAGGAATCTATTTTTTAGTAGTTGTCTTCAATTCAAAACAATAATAATTCAAGTAGCAGATTTCCAGATTAATGCTTATTTTCATGAAAATTTTGATGTTGTGGCGAAGAAGTAAAATACCTCTTATATGCATGTATGGATTTCATATATAAACAATTTTCTATTATGAAGATACTAAATTGTAAACTAAGCAGGCGTAGACTGTCTTTTTAGATATACATTTTTTTGTAAATAAGAATTTCTTCCCTCTATAATTAGATATTTTCTTGATCTATATTTAAACAAACATAAATATTCCTTCGTAATTGCTTCGAAATAACATACATCACTGAGATAAAAAAATCTTAATTAGAAATTTTCTCTTAAACTTGTCGGCATCATGCTTGAAAATGACCAGCATTGAAAATACAAAAGAAAAAAAAAGAATTGAAGATAATTTTGAATGTTTTATCAAAGTAAATTGGTTCATGATGTAGGAAATATGAAAGACATACATAATTATATTGTATATTTTACGACAACAAATCGCAACAGAAATATCTATTGATGTTGTTGGTGAGAATCAGACAGCTGATCTGATATTCATTTGTTTGTTTGTTTTGGGTTTTACGTCACGTCGACACAGTATATGTCATATCGCGACGTTCCAGCTTTACTGGTGGAGAAAGACCATAGGTACCATTCCGTGCATTATTTCAGGCACGAAAGGGCACCTGAGTGAACCACCGACGTTCCGTAAGCTAGCTGGATAGCTTCCTCACATGAAAGAATCCAAAGTCCCTGTCGGGATTCGAACCCACAGCGATGAGGGGCAAGTAATTTGAAGTCAACGACCTTAACTACTCGGCCACGGACGCCCCATAGCTGATCCGATATGATATACATGCATATTCTGAAATATTCTAGAAAAAAATATATTATTGTCACCAAATAAATTATCATACTGTTTATTTAGAACGCTATTAATTATTTGTTCAAGAATTACCAACAATACAGTTTTACTGTATTATAAATATTTAAACATCTACTAATGGAATAAAGTGTCAATTGTAGACTAAACCACAGTAATGACTTTCAGTAAATCTGCATTATTAGAGTCTTTGTTTAGTATTTTCTTTAGAAGAAATTCTTTGTATTTCTAAAAAATCCCCGCGGATATATTATAATCTCCGATAACGGCACGTTGTATATTTAATATCTTAATAAAAAGTAATTATAATAATATTATCTCTCTGAACAATCACAAAAGCTGAATATAAAGCATCTTTCGCATTAATCATAAGCTCAACAAAACACTCGCTGAATATTAGAACTACAAAGAATAATAAAATCAATCTAATGCAAACCTATGCTGTTCAAAGACTTAATCGGTTTCCATAATTAATTTCGTTTCCTAGTGTAATGAAAAAATAAGGACAAAAGCATTAATTAATGGCATATAATTATATACTTTCCACATGTAATAATACTACATTTGATAAATACAATTCTAATATAAACGAATTTAACATTTGTACATTTTTTTCTGATTATTAACCTATGAAAACGAAAACAAACTGTATTTTACATTTTCAACAGCATTTCTCATTCTCTTTTTATTGTAAAAATAATAATATGACAGTATGTGGCAAAACAGTTCTTGTGGAGGTCGACCATTACCATTTGACACCCACAAGAAACCTGAACTACCTGATTCGAGGAGTGTTCAAATATGAATGCAACTAAAGTCTGTCCCATTGAAAATGGAAATGAACTTTTGCCTGGTATGAATTAACAAAACGAGGTTGAATAAAAATTAAACTATTTTTGTAAACTAAAAAAAAGTCACCCTCGAGATTTTCAGGATTTTTTTTCTACTTTTCTTGTGAAAGCAAATTTTGATTTCTCTATAGTAAATTTCTGTTGTTTATTTTCCGTAGCTATTGCCGAAGTACTCTTCATTTGAAGATGAACGGGAGAAAGCACGTGCCATGTTTCTAAAATATACATGAGGTTCTCAGGGTCGTTTCATGATTATTTTACAAAGCTGGATCGACAAGATGTAACAGTTTAGTGGCAATGCATGATGTAAAACTTTAAAAAATGAAAAATAAGCAACAAGAATACCGAGTCACATGAATTGCACTAACTTTTAAGCTGAAAAGAATCTCTATGAACTTTCGAAATAGATCTTTATAAACGTCACAACAAATTTGCATTCTGAAGATTCCTTTGTGGCAGGACTGGTCTGTACGGTTTAGCATACAAATAACACTCTGCTTCAATCAAATATTTATTCACGGTTTTGTACATCAAATTGACATTCTATAGGATCTCTTTTATTTATGGTTCTGAAAATTTATAAAAAAACATATATGAACAGAAAATATAAATTATCAATTCAATTCATCACATTATTAATTATTACATATATTATTATTATTATTTACATAAGACATATGCAGCTCAGTGGTACCTTTAATCATAAGTCAACCATACTCATTTATTAAAACTATAAGTTATGTTATCAAAATACAAATTACATAACTTACACACGTCCCTATCATACATAAAACTTTACAAATTACACAGGTTACTCACCAAACTAAAACCCCAGTCACACTAGAGCTGACGATTACTTGCGATCACCAGCGACTTGTAAAACTGACGATCATCAGCGATTGTCTGCGACCAAAACCATTTTTTGCACATATATATTTACTTTTGCTAGTATCATCATTGACAATCGCACGACAGGTCATAAGTAAGCGTACGATGGTCTCAAGATTGCCTGGGATTACTTACGACTACCCGTGACATAACATGCGAACACATACAACTTGTCGTACGACCATCACACGATTACTAAAGACTACTTAAGATTATCAGTGACTAGTGGCAATTTGTAAAGACTGTCGTAAGATTGTCGCACTTCCGAACGACCATCGTGCGACAGCCTTAAGACCTTATAAGATCACTAGCGACCTGTCTGATCGCAAGGAGGTTTTTGTGCAAGCTCAAAAACCTCTCTACGACTGAAATTGGTCGTGGGACCTAAATAAGATAACCTGCGACTGTCAAAGATCACCGATGACCGTCGTAAGACGTTTAAAGATTGTCTGCGACCAGAGGTCACTGGTGATCGTGAACTGGTCTTCACTGGTCGTAAGCTCTAATGTGACTGGGGCTTTAAGGAGTCTGTAAACCTTTATATTTAACTTTCTATCACACATATCTTTCTTCTCAAATACTAAAACTGGTGCTGTTAAACAGGAACAAATTAGATATTAAGTATTATGCATTTAAAGATTTGAGATCCGAAACTAGTTATATTAGTTAAATTAGAAGAAGAATAAGAAGTTCAGTCATTGAAAATGCCATCACAAAATGTCAAACATTTACAAGTATGAATGTAAATAAAAAGCCAAAATAAGTGAACATTAAAATACAGGAATGATTTAACAATACAGTATGATATATCTTATGTAAGAAATTATCCTTTACTTAAACATTTAACTACATTTAAAGATAAATATCTAATCCACGCCAAAATACCGCCTTTTCCTCACGCTGACCAAATTCCCGCTCTTCCTCCAAGTAGAAGAGTATTCAACATTACTAAAATTTAGCGAAAAAAGATACGAAAAAATCAGAAAGTAATAAATAACAAAAAGATGTATTTCGGACCCTACTACACACTTCCACACTTCCCCTGTCTGTGAAATGACGTCCCGTCATTTACTTCCTTCAAGCTTACTTCCTTAAAGCTTATTTAAAAATAGACAAAAAATAGCTTGTACAAGAGAAAACATATTTGTTCAAAGCTTCTATTCACAAAGTCTGTATGCCAGATAATATTCTCTTCAGTTCTTATCATAAAGTACAACAATATCATAAGAACAATTTAAACTGCATGTTTGAAAAGACAACAATTATATATAAAATATTACGCTCACCTTCCCTGCTAGCAAAAATTGTGTCCCACAATTTCAGTACTTGATAAAAAAATACTTGATTATGAACCTCAAGAAAATACAAAAAATAATGAACAAAAATGAAATAATATACAAAAATATGAATGATATATATGAATGAAAATTCAATTTCACCAAAATGTATTTAAAATAAACATTCAATGAATAGGTTCAAAAATGCTGTACTGATACACATGTCTAAAGAAAAATATCTATCTTCTCTAGGCATTTTAATCAAGTTTCAAAGAAGGAAACAAAAAAATAAGCATTCTTACATTAATACTTATTGTCACATGATAAATGTACAATATTCATAAATGACCTATTACTGCATTATAGACTGTATAATTTCACGTGTTAAATCAGGTGGTAGTTTATCGAACAATCCTGAAGGCACTAAGTTGTTTATAATAGAAACCTTTGCTTCTGCAAAACTATCTGTCTGTTGATAAAGATGATATTCCTTAGTCCATTCAGGTTTCTTTCTTGATCTTGATGATCGTCTGGACATTGGTTCACTCTCTTCTGAAACATCAGTCCTGTTTTCTGGTGCAATTCTGTCTTCTAGAGTTGAAGTTTCATTGACAGGATCTTCGACAAAAAGGTTCTGTACTTATCTCATCTGTATGTTTTAACTCTGGGTCAATCTCTTCTGAAACATCAGTTCTGTTTTCAATTGTATCCCTTTCTTCTTCTATAGGTGACGTTTCTTTCACAGTTTCTCTGACAATAGGTTCTGTCTTAACGTCATCTGCAAAGGTAATTTCTTCATCGATTATATCTTCCTGATCTTTCTCCTTATCATCAACCGTAGGATTAGGCTTAAGGGCGTCCCCTTTATTGTATGTTAGTGATACAGACTCACCTGAATCCTCTTCTAAATCCGTGACATCACTTTCACTTCTATGCACATTCTTTCTTAGCTTTCTATACTCTTTCTTCCTAGTACAACCGGCCGGTTTTAAATATATATCAACTCCATCGTGAAATGAAGTCTTCTTTTCCAATACTTTTGTAGAAACCAATTTCTTATCACTTTTCCTTTCTTCATTAACTTCCTTTTTAGAACTGTTGTTAACATTCCCTACTGGAAGTAAATGATTTCTATGTAATTTCCTAACTATTCCAGATGTTTATCTTACTTCATAAACAGGTTATCCATGTTTGGTTGTTCAATAACTTGATATGTCTCAGAGCCAAACTTATCCTCTATTTTGTGTCTTCCATCAAATGCCAAAGTTTTAACTGATACAATATCACCAACTTCCAACTTGGAAGCCTTTACTTTTCTGTCGTAGAATTCTTTCTGTCGTGTCTTTGCCTGATTAGAAATTTTTTTTGACAATATCTTGTGTTTCTTTCAATCTATGCTTAAGTTCTTGAAAAATATTCTTTTGTTGATCTATTGTTGCTATTGTTGGTTTCTTGTGCCTTGTGGCGGCTGTAAAAAGTCTCCCCGTACATTTAATCAATGATGTTATAGTTTCGATCCTTGAAGATCGTTCAGCACGACATTATTGTTGTGCTTGTGGTATTTTTAGTTTCAACTTTTCGGCATTTTCTAGTTGGGTGGTTCCAATATTCCTACTTGAATAATGTTGAATCACCCTTAGGATATGTTGCCTGCTTTCTAAATTTGTCTTTTGACGTCTTATCTGTGATTCGCAGGCTTCATATCCCCTTTTAAAATTCCATTTTATTTAGTTCCGCCCATTGTTTTCTCGTTTAGGGCACACGCTTTTAATTACTTGGGGACCATACGCCGCTTTTCATGGAATGGCACAGAAGTGTCACATTAAAGGTTCCATGATAACCACCGGATAAACACATCTGCGGATGTTTCTAAATTCATAATTTTACTATTTCGCGTTTAAATGTTGAATTCTGCTTAAGCCGGTGCTATGGGGCGTGGACGGTAACTTGCACTTTCCAGTACCGTCCATGAACAGGCTCAATCAAACCGACCCTGCAACATTTTCAATTTTGCCGTGTTGAGCTTTCTTTAGGGTTTCTGTATTTATCTATTCTATTTCAGTGTCAAATTTATTTCCGGAAAGAAAGTGATCCCTCGGAAGCATTAATCACAAGTTATTCACAACAAAACAACATAAGAATTGCAAGCTCGGTTTGATTGAGTCTGTACAATAGGGATAATGAATAAGTGCAACATCCCTCACGCCCCCTACCACCGGCTTGAGCGGTACTAAATTCTCAATACTTTATAGTGTTTGCATCAATGATCCCGAAGGACCAGAAAATATAACAACACTGAAGTGAAGTACGGGGCAACTTTTTACGGCTGCCACACGGCACTTGACACCGGCTGTTGTGAAGTACAAAATTCCGGAAACAAAGAATCAATTTGCAATTTAGCTGCTCGACCAAACATCAACTCGAAGGGCGATATTTTTGTAGTTTCATGTAGTTTTTTGTAGTTGCTAGGGGGCGTGAGGGATGTTGCACTTATTCATTATCCCTCATGTACAGACTCAATCAAACCGAGTCTGCAATTCTTATGTTATTTTGTTGTGATTAATGCTTCCGAGGGATCACTTTGTTTCCAGAATTTTCATGAATGGTGCAATTATAGGCATAAACGTGGGATGGTATATACTTTTTCAATCTTTTTTCTGTTCTGATTTCAAACGTCCAAGCATATTGAGCAATGTTCGGTTATATCGTTGAGAATAATCATTCCCCATGGCATGGTATGGTGTAGTCCGAGATTTTTTGATTCCCATGATTTTTCACAATTCCTGAAAGATTTCTGATTCGAAGTTTGCATCCTGATCCGAATGTAATCTTGTTGGTATCCCATAATTTACTATGAAGTTGTTGTATATGGCCTAAGCTGTAGTTTTTGCTGTTTGATTTTTGCATGGAATGGCTAATGCATACTTTGTAAAATGATCGGTGATGACAGGAATATTTTCAATTCCTCCTTTTGATGGTTCTAATGTTAGAAAATCTGTTGTCACAAGTTCTAATGGATATGTTGAAATAATGTTTACTAATGGTGCTTTGATGTTTACTGATGATTTTCTTTTTATACATCTGTCACATTGATTTATCCATTTTCCTATATCTGATGATATGTTTTGCCAATAAAATCTTGATCTAAGTAGAAATGTAGTCCTATCACGTCCTTGGTGTCCAACATCATTATGAAGTCCAGGTAATACTTGTTCTTTATATATATCTGGCAAAATAAGTTGTTTAATTCCTTTCTCACAATCTTGAATAACTCTATATAGAATTCCCCTGATAATTCTCAATTGTTTAAAATGTCTTTTCATGATATGGCCCTCTTTTTTGTATACATATATATATCTTGTCTGGTAATTGTTTGTCTAATATCGATCTATACCATGATCCTAAAATCTTGTCTTCTCGCTGTGCTTTCCTTATCTCTCTCTTATTTCAATCTGTGCAAAAGGTGCTCCTTGACATTCAGTTACATCTACAATATTGATTAAGCAGGATAGAATAACCTTTATTAGTGACTGTGTCTGTGTTGAACATATAGCCTTGATGGTGCTATCTTCTAAAATGATTTGTCTGTCGTCGTTAGTTCTTATATTTCCGTGTGGATATCTCGACATTCCGTCTGCATCTGCATTTTTAAGACCACTTCTATAAATCAAATCACAGTTGTACTCCTAGTGCTGAAGCCCACTTTGCCCGGTGGCATCAAGTTTCGCTGATGATAAGACATATGTTAATGGGTTTTTGTCTGTGTAAACTGTAAACTTGTTGTTGAGAAGATAATCCGAGAATTTTTCAGTTATAGCCCACTTCAAAGCAAGGAATTCCAATTTGAAAGCTGAATAGTTCTTCTCGGATCTGGAGAGGCTTCTACTTGCAAACTCTATTACTCTTTTCTTGTCGTCCTGCAGCTGATAAATGATAGCTCCAAGCCCGTAAGTACTCGCATCTGTGTGTACTTCAAAAGGTTTTGAAAAATCAGGGTATGCTAATACAGGAAGGTTTGTCAATTTGTTTTTAATGTCTTCGAAAGTCTTTTGTTGTTCTTCTCCCCAAATCCACTGCTTCTGTTCTTAATGTTTCTGTTTCTTCCTAGCTAAAGTTGGTGGTAATAAATCTAATAAGGGTCTTGTTAATCTAGAAAATCCTTTGAAAATCTTCTATAATATCCAGTAAATGAGAGGAAAGATCTCAATACATCTGCATTGTTTGGTGTAGGCCAATCTCTGACTTTGTTGATTTTGTCTGGATCGGTTTCTATTCCATCTTCGGTGAAAACATATCCTAAGAATTTTACTCGTTTCTTTAAGAAGTAACACTTGTCTGCAGATAGTTTCAAGTTGCTTCAAGTCTTTGAAGAACCAAATCTAATCTTTCAAGGTATTGTTCAAAACTGTTGAAAAATATGATTAAATCATCTAGGTAAATGATACAGGTTTTTAAGTTATAGCCGCCCAAACATTCCTCCAAAAGTCCAAAAGTCATACGAATCCTGTCAAAAAATCCAATGGCTCCAACTGTAAATGCTGTTCTTTCCTTGTGTTCTTCCTCAATTTTAACCTGGTGGTATCCTGACTTCATGTCTATAGTGCTGAACCATGATGCTCCATTAAGAACGTCAAACATTTCTTCAATTCTTGGAAGTGCATATGCATCTTTCACTGATTTATTGTTAAGCATTCTATAGTCGACACATAATCTCAGCTTTCCGTTCTTCTTTCTAACAAGTACAACGTTTCAAGCGTAAGGTGACTTTGATTATCTAATAAGTCCGCATGCTAATAACTGTTCAATGTGTTGCCGTACTTCATCTACCATTCTTGGCGGTATTCGTCTGTGTCTCAGTTTAAATGGTCTTTCATTAATCAGATCTATTCTATGTTTCACTTTGTCACAAAATCCTATGTCTGCAACATTCTTTGAGAAAATGTCTTTATGTTTTCCCAGTAATTCTCTAACATTTATATCTTAATGTGGAGTTAATGATGATTCTATTGTTACATCTTTGAATATGTTTTTAAGTCAGGTTCATGCTCGATCCGTTCATAAACATTTTCATCAATTGTTACTGGTTTCAAAAAAGATATATCTTGGGTTTATGTGCACAGTGTCAGTTGTCAAATTTGATAAGTTCACTATGAATTCTCCATTATGTTTATATCTATAGTTTCTAATTGTAGGAGTTACATCAATAAAGTCTGGAAGTGAAGATAACTCTGATTGTTGTATAATTGCACATGTTGGGTTGTATTCTATCTCTTTGTCTAAATATATTCTAACATCAATTCTTTGATTTGGACCTAATGTAATTCTGTTTGATTCTGCAGATCGTACAACAGCTAACTTATTCTTGTTTCGACGCAGTTCTCTTTCACGCAAAGTAATACATCTTAATGCTAAATACCAAGGTGTTTTCAATGAAGCCTTTTGAAGAAAGTTTGTACCATATGTATCCATACAGTAAGTAGTTAATTCTTTTAAGATGTTTGTTCCCAGAAGTATAGGTATCTTTGTATTATAAGACGTCTCAGGTACAATGAGAAAAATACATGGTTGACCCTTTCTAATTTTTGGTATTGCCATCTGTAGAAAGTTCAGTTTTCTATGTATCCAAGGGTAAGGGAAGTTCTTTCCAATCTGCACATTCTATCCTCATTCTACACTGGCTGAAGCTTTATATCTGACAATAAGGTTTGATAAAATGTTTGACTAATAGTTGAAATGCATGATCCAGTGTCTAATAAGGCTGTAGAATTGACGTTGTTTATCCTGACATTACACTCATTGGAAGAACCAATTAATTCTGGACCGTTCTTGTCGATACTTGTGCCTCTTTCAGGTCCTGTCATAGAAGCACTTATAAGTTTTCCTGACAGTTTCTGGCAATATGTCCTTTTTTTACACCTATAGCATCTTAACACATTAGAAGGGTTTACTGCTCTATATGCTGGTCGAAAGTTGTGAGTTCCAAAAGGTCTAGTCGGTAGATATGGAGTACGTCCTCTATTTTGCTGAGTTCCTCGATTAAAATTTCCTCTTTGATGACCTCTGTAAGTTCATCTATATTGATAAAATGGATATTTTTGTTGTTGGATAAATTGTTGCTGTAAAAGTTCTTGTGTTTGTTGATCTCTATCTTGTTCTATCTTTTTAATTCTGGTGTTCATCTCCTTTTAAAGATCCTTAAGTTCTCCTTTTTCTGACTTACTTTCAGTTGTTGATTGACATTTAGTTGTTGTTGTTTTCAATTTATCTTTGGCAATACTGTTTCATTTTCAATTTTTCTCACTTCTATCTTAAAATCGTCATAATCTTTTAAAAGTTCAAATTTCAAGTTTGTCATTTGTTTTAATGATTGTTTCATACCTTGATACACTACACTCTTAAGAATTGTTTGTTGTGATGGTTTTAATGTTTTCAGTTTAATGGCTCGTGTGAAAAGTGTCTCGACTCTAGCACAATATTTTCCAAATGATTCTCCTTCTCCTTGTTCACACGCATACAATTTCTTAAGCACTGTTTCTATTGAATCGATTTGTCCGTAAGTACAATGAAATTGATGGAGTACTTCACTAATGTTTGCTTTGGTCCCAAGTCTGCGTAAAATGTCAGCTGCTTCACCTCTCACTGATCTTCTCATAGCTTATAACAAAGTTTCCTCTGGATGAAATTTTTTCTTCAACTAAACACTGTATTTCATATTTCCAGGTACTGTAAGTATCATCACCTTTATTTTCTTCACCAAAAATGTTGAAATTCTAGGAAATGATCTTTTATCTGGTAGAGGTGTACCTCCTTTAAAAGTATGTGTCAAAGTTTCATATTTATGCATGTAATCCTCAAATTCTTCTTTTGATGAAACTCCTTCTGGTTTAATTCCAAGAGTTCGAATAGCTCCTATAAGTTTTAATTCTTCATTAGAAATGTCTTCTTTAGTTGCCGGTTTTGCCATTTTTTTCCTTTTGTAACTTCCTTTCACGAATTTATAAAATCTGACAATCTGATGTTGATGAGAATTTAACTTGACTTTATTCCTCCAAATTTAAGCACCAAACATTTTTTCAAAGTTGAAATAAAATATTTGAAAATTCAACTATTACAATATATTTATGTTTATCTATTAATTCTGATCACTAATTAATGTGCAGAACAACCTTAATAGTTGTAAAACCTTAATGAGTCATCAAAGATTTAAAGATGTACAATGAGTGTATGTATGTTTTTAAATACAACAATGTTACCTAAAATATCTGTATCTGAACTTCAATCCTTCCAACTCTAGATGAACAAAATTTATGATGTAACGGTACATAAATTATTGAAAATAATAAATAATTCAAATGTGATGAAGTATCTTTAAAAAATTATTTTATTTAATAAACAACTTTCATTAATGGTAAAGTCACCTTAAGTAAAATGTGAATGTGTAGAACTACCTTAACTTTATCACATATATGTAGAACCACCTTAACTTAATTACATATAAGCAGAACCACCTGAACTTAATTATGTAGGAGTAGAACCACCTTAATTATCTTAACTGAAGAGAACTATCTTAACTTCAAGAAAAGAAGTGGGATATGTCACCTTAATCAGATATGTTATATAAATAACCTTAACTAAGTGAATAATAGGTGAACTTCCTTAATGTGAACAAGTGGGAAAGATTACCTTTACAAAGATGAAAAACCTTAACCAAAGTGTACAATTGATGACACACCTTAAACTATCAGTGTCACCTTAAAGATAACTTACTCTCTAGTATCAAATTAAGACATTTTAGATAATAAGAGAAATAATAACTGAAACTGGAAGAAGAGTAATTAAAAAAAAAATATGCAATTTAAATCCATCTTAATTGATTTTTTAGAGCATAAAAATCCCCTAAACAATGAAACTTTTTATTTTAAACAGTCCCAAAAAAATATAATTAACTGGCTTGCTAAATCAGTCTTATATTTCAATTGATTTTTTTTATATATATTATAAACTACTTTTTATATAAACAATAGCACTTTCAAAAGAAGTTTTAATTCAAAGAGAAAGAAAGTTTATCATGCAGAGTCCATCACCTTTGTTATGGAAGTGTTTAAGTGAAATATTCCTTTCGCACTTACTGTACAATGATACACAATAATATTTGATGGTTTTTTTTATTATTATAACTTTAATCACTCAATATGATATATTTATAAGAGATGAAAAATCAACTCGAATATCAGATCAATTAGAAGAAAAAAATAATTATGAATTTAGAAAAACAAATTAGTGATTAAAGTAAAATGCCTTAATTTCACTAACCACCTCAATGAAAACTGAAGGACCACTGGCTGTTTACCACTGACAAAACTTTTAACACAGTACACAATGACAGACGTATTACTCTAAATCACAGTCGATTCCATCCTTGCACCTGAACTAATAATATTCTATGAACATTCTGATACACAAAAGTTTTGTAGATGAATATAATAGAATATAAACACTTAAAAAATTTAGTCGCATTATTTGTAGTAATTTAAAAAATAAAAAATAATAAAAATATTTTCAAAAATAAAGTTCTGTTGTAGATTTTTCTCAAATAGCACAGCGAGTGTTCTCGGAAGTAGAAATGATATAATTCTAATGGGTTGAAACTTTAAACAATGTGAATCTCCTTAATAAGTAATGTCATATCGTTGAAAGTGTAGAATCAAGGTCCGAGTTGATTAATGAATGTAGAAAATCTATGGCAATAAAATTGCTTATCATATAAATTATAGTATCAAGTGTATTAATATTTTTGAACTAGTTGAAGATTATTTATCACAACTTCTCTTTATAAAAGCACAACTTAAGGCACCATGTAATTTAAATAACAAACAAATATGGCGGGTAGAAATTATACACAGTTTCACCTCTTTTCTACTTTCTTCTTGTCGTTATCCTCACTGGGGGCTCCATTTGTGGCAGGACTGGCCTGTACGGTTGAGCATACCAATAACACTCTGATTCACTCAAATATTTATCCACGGTTTTATACATCAAATTGACATTCAATAAGATCTCTTATATTTATGGTTCTGAAAATATATAAAAATACATATATGAACAGAGAATATAAATTATCAATTCAATTCATCACATTATTAATTATTACATATATTATTATTATTTACATAAAACATATGCAGCTCAGTGGTCCCTTTAATCAAAATTCAACCATACTCATTTATCAAAACTATAAGTTATGTTATCAAAATACAAATTACATAACTTACAGACGTCCCTATCATACATAACTTAACAATTTACACAGGTTACTCACCAAACTTAAGGAGTCTGTAAACCTTTATATTTAACTTTCTATCACACATATCTTTCTTCTCCAATTCTAAAACTGGTGCTGTTAAACAGGAACAAATTAGATATTAAGTATTATGCACTTAAAGATTTGAGATCCGAAACTAGTTATATTAGTTAAATAAGAAGAAGAATAAGAAGTTCGGTCACTGAAAATGCCATTTCAAAATGATAAACATTTATAAGGTATAACCCTTAATAAAAAGCCAAAATAAGTGAAAATTAAAATACAGGAATGATTTAGCAATACAGCATAATATATTTAATTTAAGAAATTATCCTTTACTTTAACATTTAACTACATTTAAAGATAAATATCTAACCCACGCCAAAAACAACCTCCTTTTCCTCACGCTGACCAAAGTCCCGCTCTACTTCCAAGTAGAAGAGTATTCAACATTATTAAAAATTAGCACAAAGATACGAAAACATCAGAAAGTAATAAATAACAAAAAGATGTATTTCGGGCCCTACTACACCTTCATTGCCAGTTTCTATCCAGTTCCGTAGATCCCATTTTTTTACTTCAAAACTCCTGAATGACATGACTCCTACACTAATGATGATCCAGATTTTTTAAACTGTTAATCCGCCTTATTATTAAAACTTTGTTCAATTTTTGGAGTTATCCGGGTTAGGAAATGAAATATGTAAATGAAACACATCATATTTCAGTATGTTCCAAATCCATAATTCAGGAACGGCCTATCAATTTTAGTTGTCAACATCACAATGTTTATAACTGTTGAAAATGGATTTCTGACGAAAAAAAAACTTTACTGTATTAAGTCAACAACAATTTACGAAATATATGACGTAACAAAAATGCCTCGCGCTTTTTATGGATGATTCAGGGGGCCGTTTCATCAACGCGCTACGACACGTCGTAGGCTATTTCTTGTCGCAGACCGGTAAGGACCGGTAAGGACCGTTTTATTAACGTTTGTCGTAGCGTACGACGTCCTAGAAAATGTCGCAGCTCTACAACAGGGTTGGGGCTGTCGTACGACGTTGCTGTGACGTCAAGACTGGCGATCACTGTTTACATGTATAAATGCTCAACACATTATTTTTATGAAATAACATTTTTCAGAATAAAAAAGAACAAATTTAAAAAGAAAAAAGGCAGTCAATAAAATATAAAAAATATCAATAAGACAAGGCCACATTAACTTTCCGTGGATGAAAAGTACTAATGTTTAAGTTATCAAAATTAATGGTAAAATGCAATATACAGTATAGATATAATAATTCACTCTGCACAATCTGCATGGTGTATTAATTATGCATGTTTATTTTCAAAAAAAAAATCTAGAATCCGAACTGTAACTACGGAATTTGCAATCCCGGGGGGTGGGGAGTTATTTAGTATACTACAACTACATGAGATATACGTATATCTATGAAAAAAAATCGGCTTTCCGAAAAAAAAAACACACACACAAAAAAACAACAAAAACAACAACAAAAAAATAAATTTTAAAGTGAAATATTTCATATAAATAACAAGTTTAATATAACTTTACAAAAATATGTCAAAACAGCAATTCATTATTTGAATACATTAGCAATAGTAAATCTACAAGATTTATTATATATATATTTTCAAACAACGAGGAAGAACAGAACTTATTAGAAATCTTGTGTGTACTGAATTCCTCGGAAAATAGGCAAAAATGTGCGCCACACGATATATACTATCATCTGGTCATTAATCTGTAACGATGAAATAAATTGTTTATATAATTTGATACTTTCTTATTATTGATTTAAAATGGTTTCCTGATTCCTCTAAGATTAGAAATAAATACCATTCATCGCTTATTCAAGTACATAAAGTTTTATATTCTGATGCAAAAGTTGCTGTTTTTATTTTGAAAATAAAATTTTTCCAAATAATTATGTTGTAAAGAATACATGTAATACATATAGTTTTTCTCGTACAATATTACATACAACATGCATGTATGTTAAAAGATAAAGACATTCTATATATGTAACAACTTGTCTGTGTTTGGATCACGATGTTCGAAAGGTAACTTTATTTTTCTGTTTAAATAAGAAACAACACAACTAAAACAAAAAGTATAATTTGCCTTTAATAACCAATTCGCCAAAAACATGATGTAATATACTATTGTAGTTCAATCATATGTCATTTTGTAGAAAATTATACAAAGTACATTTTTGTCAATGTCATGCCATTTTAAATAATTGAAAAATGGTCCTTGTATTTTGTTCAAGAATTTTTTTTGTGTAATAAAAAAGTCTAGCCACGTCGTCTGTTGGTTAGTTTAAACATATTTATTTCAATATTTTACATAGATTACATTTTATATATATATAATTGTTACATAAATTGAAAGGGATTAGAACGAAAGAAAACTTAAATAGTCCCTCTCCCTAGATAACAAATGATATTTACACAAACATATATGGCAGGATAGTTATTTCATTTAAATTATTAAGTAAGAATATTGCAAGATTAAGTTTAAACATAAAATGAAAAAAATAAATAAATAAAAAGAAATTAGAAATGCAATTAAATAAGACAATTTTCAGATAAGTACTAAGCAATAGAAAAACAGACAAAAATAAGTATTTTTACATTTAAACTGGCGCTTAAAGCACATTTAGCAAGAGTCTCGAAAAAAAAAAACTTGTTCAAGCTAACCAGAAAAATATTATATGTATATTATATATATATTTAAAGAAGAGAAAAAATATTGGAAGGACCAGACTAACGAACAAGGGTCAAATTGGAGATATAGCAGTATTTTAAATGTTGGCAGTATAAAAAATACATCTAGTGGAAACGTCCGCTGCTATTTTTAAATTCAAATACTGCATCTAATATCCATGTGTTTGTTTGATAATCATTTGACGGATCTCCATATAGAAGGGTTCGAAGATCAATGGGACATATTGGAGTCAATGTTTGAAAAAGTGCATTTCTTATTTGTGTGTAATTCTTGCACATAAAGAAAAAATGGTGGTTGTCTTCAATTAGGCCACAACTACAAAATGGAGATGATTCAATATTTTTTAAGAACAAATTGTGATTAAGAGAGCTGCATTTCGTTCTAAGTCTTGTATGAAGAATTTGTGACCGTCTATCTCCATAATAGAAGTGTCGGGGAGTTTTAATTTTGTCTACGTTCAAAGAGCTTTTGAAAGAATTCAATGACTGTAGCTGACGGGTTTCAACCATCATTCCATTCACGAAGTGCCGTTGGTAGAAAAGAGTTATAGTATAGAGTTGTTCTTGTACGAATAGTATCGATATTTTTAGAATTACGTAAGTTATATGTAGTGTTTAGACCAACAAGATCTGGTACAATAGACGATAGATAGGACGACTTGAGACAATTTTTCATTTTATAAAGTTGGATAAGCTTATGCTTCCTTCTTCTGTCATAAAGTGATTCCCAATTTACATCATTGTATAAATCAGCTAACGATTTCTGCTTTGCACCCGTCACAATACGTGTTGCTTCATTTTGAATTTTGTCTTATTCTTGTTTTTCGTAGGATGTACATTTGTCCCATATAATATCAGCATATTCAATAATAGGACGAATGAAGGGTGTATATATGATTTCTAGAGCCCTGCGATCTAGTTTGAATTTAAGTTTACACATTATGTTTATTCTATTCCATGCCTTTTCCTTTATATAATTGATATGGGAATGCCAAGAGCCATCATCAGAAAAAAACACTCCTAGATGTTTGTGATCAGAAACCTGGGGGATTTGTTGGCCATACATGGTGAAAGGTGTGTGATGTGGTTTATTAATTCTTCTTGATATAATCATTGACTCGGATTTGGATGGATTAAAGTGAACAAGCCATTTATCTGCCCAAAGACAAATTTTTTGTATGTCATTTTGCATGGTATCATGTGTTTCTGTAGGTGTTTCAACTATCAGATGGAGACTAGTATCATCTGCAAAAAGATTGATGTTGGAACCAATATCTTGAACAATATCGTTGATATAAACAAGAAATAGAAGAGGCACAAGTATTGATCCTTGGGGGACTCCAGATGCAATTGTAACACAGTCCGACATGGTACCAGGAAGAACAACCTGTTGTCTACGATTTATTAAATAATCAGAAAGCCATTGATGTACATTTCCACGAATTCCAGATTCATGAAGTTTCACTAACAAACCTTGGTGCCAAACTTTATCAAATGCTTTACTGATATCAAAAAATACGACCCTCACCTCCAGGCCATCATCTAAAGCCTTGCAACAATTATTGTAAAGATACGCAAGTTGGTTTACAGTTGAGTCACCTGGCAAGAATCCCGACTGAGATGGAGTGAAGAATGAAATGTCTCTGTAAAAGTTAAAGATATGTTTAAAGACTACTCGTTCAAATACTTTTTCAATAGTGTTGAGTAAAGATATAGGTCTATAATTGTTTACAACAGCAGGATCACCTTTTTTATATACAGCACAGAACATTTGACAACTTCCAGGATGTCGGCATTTTCTTGGATCTTAGTGAGAAGTTGAAGAGCTGGTGAAAGGGATAAGAAAGTTGTTGGTAGGCCTCATATAAAACTCGATAACTGATAGTGTCAGGTCCAGATGCTTTATCGGTGTTTAAAGATTTCAGTACATCCTCAATTTCAGAAGGAGATATATAAATAATTTCTAAGGTCTGTTGATTGTCAGTGTTTGAGGGTCTGGGGGGATCCCTGTTAGAGTCGTCAACCATTGTCTGGTTCCTGAAAAAAGTGTTTAATAGATTAGCCTTTTCACGTTCTTCAGATACAATGGAATTAGTAAGTGGATCAATAAGAGAAGGAATACCTTTTTTTGATGAATATGATATAAAGGATTTGAGGATTTTCCACCAATCTTTTGATGATATGGAAGTTGATTTAAGATTGTCAGACAATGAAAGAAAGTAACGAGATTTGCTGTCTTTGACTAGCTGAACTGCTTCATTTCTGAGTTTGCGAAATTTTAACCAATGATTTTGACTTTGAGAAGTTTTTGCTTTTCTATAGGCGCGCTTACGTTGCCTTATTTTTGTTTTTATTTGATTGTTCATCCATGGAGGGTCATTAGGCTTGATTTTTACATTTTTGTTTGGAATACAAAGTTTTGATATGTTAATGATAGTGTTTGTAATATTCTCAACAAAGGTGTCAATATCATCTGTCTGTTGGTTGATTTTAACTTGCTTTAATATCAAGATTGATGACATTGTAATATGAAAACGACACGATATTTTGTCTCTTTCCCTTTCACTTGGTTTTACGTAATCTCTGTGGCAACTTTCCTTGTCGAGGAAAACCTCAGGTGCCAATCTTTGCCAAATTATTTTAGGCAGGACGGGAATCTGACTAAAACATACGCCCATCCGTAGGCCAGGTCGATAAATACCTAATATGGAAAATCCAAAGTCCCCTGGCAGGATTCGAACACACAGTGCTCAAAATGGGACCAGATATTCGAAGCCACCTGCCATAAACACTCGGCCGCGGAGATCCAAACGGCAATGTTGTATGTATGAATTTTACAAAAACAGATGAAATTTAATGATAGCATTATTTCATATAGTAACATAAAGGTAAACCAATGTCCGTTTTGCATTCGTTATTATATCAGTAGTGAGACAGTTGATAGCCTGATTGCATTACCACGGGGGAGGAACTGTTACATGAAGGATGGAGGTCTTATGATAAATTTTCAGGAGTTTTTGTGATAACTTGCATGGAGATCGTCGGAAAACATTTGTACATCTACAAAAACACACGTCAAAAACGGTTATTTTCATCTTAAAAAAAGTAAGTTTTAGGTGACTAATTGATCTGTTAATTTCTGGTCTTTATCCTTGCCATACATAATTACCTAATTATAATGTAAAATTGCAAACATAAAGCCCCGGCTAACAAATTTATACCCGATTTTTCGAATGTCATAGAGTTCTTATGATAACTTTTGTTACTCCCAGTGTGTTTGTTTTTACATAAAAACGTCTATTTCTCGCTTAACTACAAATTTCTCGTGATTAACAGATATATATAAGCATACATATAGCGATGTGAACGGTACGATGATATGACAGTTAACCTATTCACTGATATGAAAATAAAAAAAATACCAGTCCGCTGTATTTCAGACAAAAACACAAAATTCCAAGAGACTTAAGAACACGTCTTTTTACACCTTTCGAGCCAACTGAGTATCTGTTATAGAGCAGTCCAGTTGAATTTTAAGTGATTTCAAGTATCAAAATACAAAAATTAAGCTGCAAACTAGGTTAGACAGGTCTCTTCATAAAATGGCACTTTCGGTTCAAGCCGACGACGGGTTAGACGCCATATTTACAGTAAGATTTCATGTTACAAATTTGTAACAGGTCATTTAGCGTGAAGATATACAATGAGGGTAAAATATATATCTTATTTCTTCAAGAAGTGTTATTGATATTTCACCTTACATGTCTGTCTGCACACTGAAACTAAGAATCACGTTCATTTTGCCGTGATATTTATGTTTAATCAAATAGCAGAAGTTTTATTAATTTCATGCTATTCCAGCCATTCCGTTGTTTTGTAGATACATAAATTAAGTAAAAATTAAAACAATATATATATTTTTGTAAGTATACTTTATTTTATTGTACTCGAGTTATATCTTCGTTTTATATTAAGATTGTCTTGAAGATTATATATCGACACTAAAAATATTTACATAGGAATTTTGCCTGGATTAGGCGGTGAGTTCGAGCAAAGGGAGATATTATTAACTGTACTTTCTATTTCAATTCAGTTGCTCTTTATTAGATACTATTTCTAATGTTGAAGTTTTATAATGAGCGAAACGGTACGAGTATTTATAAGTTCATATGACATATAAAGATATTATTGATGGCGGTTCTGCCCTAGTATTAAATTTAAGACAAGGAATACTTCCTTTTACATTCCTTTAACAGTTTGTAAAACCATATAAACGTCACTGTTATCCGATAAAAAGCGACGTTACAAACGTGATGTATTATAAAAAAATCTTTAAAATACTGCACGTTTGTAATGATAAATGTGACGTTTATATACTTTTTTAACTGACCTGAGCTTGCTCAGGGTGAACTTTTGGGATCGTTGAACGTCCGTCGTCCGTCCACACGTGTTCGTTAACACTTCATTTTCCCGCATTTTGCATTATTCAAAAGGAGTGCATGAAGATTTTACGAATATAATGTTTACGAGCTCATACGTTTTGTTTAAGACATACGTCTAGTTACTGAAAACCCCAACAATATTAAAATATATATGTATATATATATATTTGTGAGCTACACAAGCATGTGACGCTATGCATGTGCATTTGCTTATCTAGTAGATAGCTCGGGTGAGTTCGAACATGGGTAATCTCGGATGAAAAACTAGGTCACAGGAGCTAAAAATAGAAAAACCTTGTTAACACTCTAGCTGTCAGATTTTTACCTCAATCTGAGTCAATAATCATCATCAAACTTTGTTCGGATTCTTGTCTGGGAGATAGCTCGAATGAGTTCGAACATGGGTCATCTCGGATGAAAAACTAGGTCACCGGAGCTCAAAATAGAAAAAACCTTGTTAACACTCTAGCGGTCAATTTTTTAGCTCAATCATCATCAAACTTTGTCCGGATGCTTGTCTAGCTGATAGCTCTGATGAGTTTGAACATGGGTCATCTCGGATGAAAAACTAGGTCACCAGAGCTTAAAATAGGAAAACCTTGTTAACACTCTAGCGGTCACAGTTTTGCCTCAATCAACATCAAACTTAGTCAGGATGCTTATCTAGTACATAGCTTGGATGAGTTCGAACATGGGTCATCTCGTATGAAACAGTTGGTCACTGGAGCTGAAAAAGGAAAAGCCTTATTAACACTCTAACGGTCACATTTTTGCCTCAATCCTCATCAAACTTTGTCAGAATGCTTGTCTAGGTAAAAGCTCGGACGAGTTCGAACATGGGTCAATTCAGATGAAAAACTAGGTCGCCGGAGCTTAAAATAAGAAAAACTTGTTAACACTCTAGTGGTCACATTTTTGCCTCAATCATCATCAAACTTTGTCAGGATACTTATCTAGTTAATAGCTCAGATGAGGTCGAACATGGGTCATCTCGGATGAAAAACTAGGTCGCCGGAGCTAAAAATAGAAAAACCTTGTTAACACTCTAGCGGTCATTTTTTTACATCAATCATCATCAAACTTTGTGAGGATGCTTATCAGTTAATAGCTCGGATGAGTTTGAACATGGGTCATCTCGGATTAAAAACTATGTCACACGAGCTAAAAATAGAAAAACCTTGTTTAAACTCTATCTGTCACATTTTTGACTCAATCATCATCAAACTTGGCCAGGATGCTTCTCAAGTTGATAGCTCAAATGAGTTCAAACATGGGACCTCTCGGATGAAACAGTAGGTCACTGGTGCTAAAAATAGAAAAACCTTGTTAACACTCTAACGGTCACATTTTTGACTCAAATTTCATCAAACTTGGTCAGGATGCATGTCTAGGTAATTGCACGGATGAGTTTGAACATGTGTTATCTCTGATGAAAAACTATGTCACAGGAGCTAAAAATAGAAAAACCTTGTTTACACTCTAGTGGTAACATTTTTGATTCAATTGTCATCAAATTTGGTCAGGATGCTTGTCTAGGTAATTGCTCAGATAAGTTTGAACATGGGTCATCTCGGATAAAAAACCAGGTCACAGAGCTAAAAATAGAATAATCTTGTCTGCTCTCTAGTGGCTACTGTTTTGATCCAAATATCCTGTAAATTGGTCCAAAAGTTTGTTTTGATGAATTCTAGGCCATGTTAGAATATGGGTCACATTGGGTCAAAAACTAGGTCACACTGTCCAAATATGGAAAAAAACATTGTTAACATTCTACTGGCCACATTTTTGACTGGATTATCATCAAACTTGGTCAAGATGCTTGTCTAGGTCATTGCTCGGACCAGTTTGAACATGAATCATCTCGATTGAAAAACTAGGTCACGGAAGCTAAAAAAAGAAAAATCTTGTTAACACTCTAGAGGCTATTGTTTTGATCCAAATATCCTTTAAATTGGTCTGAAATATTGTTTTGATGATTTTAGGTCAAGGTCGAACATGGGTCATCTCGGATGAAAAACTAGGTCACATCGTTCAAATATGGAAAAACCTTGTTAACATTCTAGTGGTCACATTTTTGACCCAATCATCATCAAAATGCTTGTCTAGGTAATTGCTCGGATGAGTTCAACATAGGTCACCTCGCATGAAAAACTAAGTCACCGGAGCTAAAAATAGAAAACACTCTAGTGGCTACTGTATTGATCCAAGTTTCTTGGCAATTGGTCTGAAAGTTTGTTTTGATGATTTCTAGGTCAAGTTCGAATATGGGTCACACGGGTGAAAAACTAAGTCACACTGCTCAAATATGGATAATCCTTGTTAACACTGTAGTTGTCCCATTTTTGACTCACCTGTCATGAAACTTGGTCAGGATGCTTGTCTAGATAATTGTTCGGATGAGTTCGATGGGTCAGGTGAGCGATCTAGGGCCATCATGAACCTCTTGTTTATAAAACTGCACGTTTGTAACGCCATTCTTCATTGGATAATCGTGACGTTTATATAGTTTTATATTCATGGCTGCTGTCGATTTATGAAGAAATCTCACTTTTATTCTCTAAAAATGGTGCTTGCTGTATTATAAATTCGTTATAAAGATTGTTGAAAGGTTATAAGCCCGTATATAAACGGCTATTTTCAATAAATTGTATTTACTTCAATAACTATATAATATGTTATATTTACAAAAAGCCGTTTATATAAGATCATATAACCTATCAACGATCTTTATAACTAATAATATACTCGGCTACTGTAAATTTATGAAAAAAAATCTCACTTTTTTTGTAAAACAGATGCTTGCTGTATTACAAATACGCTCAAAATATTTTGACAGGTTATTTTATTAGTTATATTGCAAACCGCCGTTTATATACGGCCATATACCCTGTCAACAATCTTTATAACGAATTTATAATACAGCAAGCATCATTTGTAGAGGAATAAAGCGAGATTTCTTTATAAATCGACAGCAGCCGTGTATATAAAACTATATAAACGTCACGATTATCCAGTGAAAAGCAACGTTACAAACGTGCAGTATTATAATGTCGTTTATAAACAGAACAGAACAGAACAGAAAATTTATTTCACTTGTACATCATGTACATCGTGCACATAAATAACATATTTACACAACACAATTATAGTCACACAATCTATATAAAACAATACAAATGTTATATCAACCAATGAGTTATTAAGAGGATGATTATGATTATATATTTTGACTCATTTGTTTATTTCTACGATTAAAAGCAATCTTACTAAATTTACAAAGTTTAACAAGAGTATCTTTTTCCCTGCAATTTAACAATTCGATAAGTTTATGCATGTTTGGTCTGATATAATAATATCGATCAATATATAACCGTCGTATATCATTAAAACATGGACATTTAAATACAAAGTGGAATTCGTCATCGATGTCTCTTGTATCACAGAAAAGACATACTCGTTCATTTCTGGGTAATCTATTAATTCCATACCTATTTGTTTGTACCCGTAATGAATGAGCTGAAACTCTTAGTTTTACTAAATAGGTTCTTAAATCAAAAGGTAATAGATCAAGATACCTTTCATATTCAAATTTTTCTTTAAGATGGTGATAAAGGTTTAACATTGTGCTACCTGACTTATTACTATGCCAACCTTGCAAGAAACAATCTATTAACTGCTGTCTAAAAATACTTAAAAACGGCTTTTCTTTAACAAATTGAGGATTATCAAAAACATAATTATATCCATTTTCACACAATAATTTTTTTACATTTGAGACCCAATTCTTTTTACCATTTATACAATCATTATATGACATGTTATATACAGTTTTCAAAATTATATTATCTGTACTGTTAAGTTTAAGCCAAAATTTTAATATTCTAATATATCTCGAAATATACAAAGGATATCGACCCAATTCGCCATAAACTGCAACATTAGGAGTCGACATTTTAACAAAAAGAATTTTCTTACAAAATTTAAGGTGAATTCTTTCGATTTCTTTTGATTTTGTAAACCCCCATATTTCACTTGAATAATTTAGTACTGATCCGACAAAAGAATCAAAAAGTTGACAAAGAATTTTAGGTTTCATTTTATATTTTTGACATTTAACTAATATTATAGCATAAAATCGGCTATTTTTCCCTATTTTGCCCATGTTATAACGGGACCAAAACCATGTGTTAACATAGTCACGCGCTCTTGTTATAGCCCGGTTTCACCTATGCGCAATACATACAGGGCCCAGTAAACAAACAAAAAAAATGACGATTTGGCCTGTTTGCCAAAGAGTCATGCGCTCTTGTTATATTGAAATTATTGATTCGAGGGCCTCAATCGCATTAAAAACGGCGAGCAGCATTCAAGAAACTATGCCGGAAATACGGCGTATATACATCGCTGCTAATCTTGGTTGTCGCCCTTTCTAAGAAACGGACAGTTGTCAATGTAAACAAATTACTGGCATTCAGTTTAACCCTCCGATTAACTTACAAAACAGGATAACACAAAATGAACATGAGAACATGTTGTTTTATTGATGCTTTTGTTGATAAATGCTCTTTATATTTCTTTGAGAGAATAATGTTTAGTGCCTGATTTTTTTTATAAACTTGTGTGCTTGAAAAAACCCGATTCTGATGACGTCACTGATCTTTTTTCTACCGTCAATCTGAAATCATTCTAAGAATTTCTGAGGGTCATGTTTTGCATTGGGAAGAGTAATGTAACGTTGTTGTTTTTTTCCTTGAGATAATATTTCTCCAATGTCAAGCTTTATAATATCAATTAAAATTCAAAATTTCGTTCGGTTCGTTGTTGGCCCCGGAAAAATAAAACGCATATGTAAAACATGTAGAATTGGATAAATACCGTCCAAGCACAAGGATTTAATGTATTGTGTTTTGTATTAAAAATACATCATGAATCTGTTTTAAAATTTTATGCTATAATAGCGTCAACGCACGTTTATTTCGTGTTATAACGTCTGCAGAGTCCCTCAGAACTGTTGGAGCCCTCGCCCTACCGGGCTCGGGCACCAACCGTTCCTCGGGACTCTGCAGACGTTATAACACGGAAAAACGTGCGTTAACCCTATAAAACATTCATTGATTTCAAAGCTTTACCGACCAGTTGTTGTTGATTTAATGCAAAACTTCCCGTATAATTAAAAACAGTTCCTAAATAGTTAAAATCATTTACAACTTCCAAAATTGTCCCATTATACACAAAAGTCTCATTATTTCTAAGTCCCCCACGTTTACGAAATACCATAACTTTGGTTTTTTGTACATTGACTTCAAGACTCCATAGTTTGCAATACTCAGAAAGTAATATAAGATTAGTGTTAATTTCATCCGGAGTCTTCCCAAGAATAACCATATCATCTGCAAACAAAAGTAGAATAAGAATAATATCATCAATATTTACACCTGAATTTATATCATCTTGCAAAAATAACTCTAAGTCTTCAACAAATAGTGAAAATAATACTGGTGAAATTACCTCCCCTTGTCTTAAACCAACAGCATATTTGAAAAACTCAGAGTACGAATTACACGACCGAACACATGATTTTACTTTTTCATACATGTCCTTAATTATTCTCAAAATTTTACCGTTAACCCCATGCTTATACAATTTAAGCCATAATGCATTTCTATATATACAATCATATGCCATTTTTAAATCAACAAAAACACAATATAATCTTTTATTTTCATTTAAATATTTTTGAACCAAATTATGCAAAATAAACAAGGCATCAGTTGTCGAATAGCCTTTTCTGAATCCAAACTGCGCATCTGATATGGTATTATTCTCATTACAATATTTAACAATTCTATTATTTAGTATTGTCGTAAATAATTTCGACATACAACTATGGTTGATTGTGATATAACCCGAGCCGCTATTTCCAAACAATCGTTTATATAGGGTCATATAACCATTAAAAAATCTGATAACATAGTATAAACGTCACTATTATCCATTGAATAGCGACGTTACAAACGTGTAGTACATAAATGTCACGATAATCAAAATGTTGTGTAAACACTAAATAATCAAAAGATTGCACTGGTTCTTCAATAACGTTGTTTTATTATAGATTACCGGAAGTCAACTCATATAATGACGTCAATACAATAACATATAAAAAGGCGCGTCACGCTAAACGTGACGCTAATATTGGCGCAATTAACTCAGTACATACATATGTACGTAACACGTGTAGTACATAAATGTCACGATTAGCCGATAAAAAGTTCAATGTTATCAGTATTATGAAAGGTACTGCCAGCCCTGAGAAGGTCATTCGGTAAGAATGCGAGACTTGTTATCTCGACATTGAAGGTTCGATTCCCTCGCCGGCAAACAAATTATTTCTTCAATAATCCTTCGGGTGAGACTTTAAACCGATGTCCCGTATATATGAGTGCCTAAATACTTGGCACGTTAAAGAACCAGGAAACCAGTGGCGAGTATAAATAGATTCAAGTACACACACCTAGCAACCACCGGTTATTCACCGATGTTGCAAAAGGTGCAAAACCTCTTACCTAACCTTTTTCATATTTCACAGGTTACAACTGCTCTCAATCAATAAAACAAGATAGATATATTGAATTTCATCTATAATATATAATATACCTGTATTTCGCAGCATTTCTGTTTATTGGTGTTTTGCAACAGATTTTATTCCTTTTAATGAGCATGTTCTACTTATTAACTTGATTTAAACACCAAAGATGTATTGAAACGACCATTTATTGACTGTATTACGTTTTTTCACACTCATTATATTGTCGTGAGACACCATTGAAATAAAACAAGTCTTTCCGGGTACATGTAATAAGATATATTCGAAGAATCTCGGCTCTGCCTTCATGATTTTAAAATGTTATGAGTTATTCAGACTGAATTTCGTAATTCTGGATTTCTTCAATCGTATTATCTTGATTTATTCTCGTGACTGTTAAAAAAAAGATACAATTATTAGCAATGTTCATTGCTTATTCTCGTATGATATAGTGAAATACAAAATTGAAGAAACGGAATATCTAAAGAACGCAGAAAACGTAAAAATTGTTACAAAAAGAAAAAAAAATCAATGAATGAATAAATAAATAAATAAATAAATAAATAAAATAAAAGAATGAATGAATGAAAATGAATGAATGAATGAATGAATGAATGAATGAATGAACGAACGAACAAACGGACGAACGAACGAACGAGTAACCGGCCAATCAAACGAACCAACAAACAAACAAACAATAAACAAAAATAAAATAAAATAAATAAATAATATATAAATGAAAATATAAATAAATAAATAAATAAATGAATTTATAAATAAATAAATTAATTAATTAATAAATAAATTAATAAATAAATAAACAAACAAACAAACAAACAAACATATAAATAAATTTAAAAAATCGAAAACATGAATGAATGAATGAATGAATGAACGAACGAACAAACGACCGAACGAACGAACGAACGAGTAACCGGCCAATCAAACGAACCAACAAACAAACAAACAATAAACAAAAATAAAATAAAATAAATAAATAATATATAAATGAAAATATAAATAAATAAATAAATAAATGAATTTATAAATAAATAAATTAATTAATTAATAAATAAATTAATAAATAAATAAACAAACAAACAAACATATAAATAAATTTAAAAAATCGAAAACATGAATGAATGAATGAACGAACGAACAAACGACCGAACGAACAAAGAAACAAATGAATAAATGAATAAAATGAATAAATAGATAAATAAATATTACGCCATAAGATTGCCTTAGTCATTATTTTAGTTGCAACAAATGAGAACTTTTTTCACTTTAAAATTAATAAAATTCGATTATTGCCAAAACGCAATTTTTTAGAAATAACTATCGCAAATTATGAAGAACATCGTGAAACAATGTGACACTTCCTATCGCTACAGTTTACTGTAAAAGAAACATGATTCCAAGCGGACTTTAGTCTATAAAAGGAAAAGTCAAGACTATCTTTTGTCAAACCTACATTAATAACAGAGGATATATCGTGTAACTGTTTCGCTGGCAGACGATTTTTTTTTTCAAAATATTCTTAAATAAAATTTTTAATGAAATTTTCTTCTTAAATAGGACTTAATGGATGAGTGTTAGAAAGAATTAAAACAAAAAAAAAACATAAAGGTAAATATGCATTTAGTATATGCATTTTGACTTTGTAGAAAAATCGAGTTTTGTTGTGAGTTTTATTTTTATAATTGCATACATTTCTGTGGAGCACGAAGATCAATTGTATTAGATTATTTTGATGGTAATTTCATTTATTTCAAAACATACAAGACTTATTTACTATAAATGATTAATATATTTTACTGATTTAAGAGGATTAGTCTCAGTTGTTATATATAACCGATCTTTAGTTCTAATTTGAGTTTTTTTTTGTTATGCACGAGTAGTAATAGATACTTTAGTTCTAGAAGGACTCCATAGATGTTCTTTTTTACATGACGGGACTTGAAATATCTTTGGTTTTTTTTTTAAAAAAATTCAAAATAATATATAGCAATAAGTTGTTTTTTAGTGTTTTTACCACAAAATCATATTTATTGTGCAAAATGACCTAAAAAAGAAAAAAAATCAAACGCTTTTAAGTGGATTGGTCTATAAGTGGCATATTTCCTATAAGCATTTTAGATATATTCACAATATTTATACATGTGTAAGTAAGAACATCACAAAACTCTGTATCCGTTTGATATTTTCATAGTTTTATAAAATAATTTTATATGGAAATTGTTGGAAAGAACTATAAGTGATTCTGTATGAACAGTTATATGAGGAAATATAATATCTTGTTATTAGATGTGTCATATGGAATCTTGATCTCATACTTATAAAACGCACCTATATATGTATATGACGGCATAATCATTTCGTGATGTGGTATCACATACTAAACAATATGATGTGATATTTACCGGCAGATGACATATTGATCGAGGCAATAGCCAAGGTCAATATGACTTTCTGCCGGTGAATATCACATCATATTCAATGGCTCACTATTCAATAATTGCTTAACTATATGAATAGGCTAAGAATTAAAAAAAATCGCGAAAAGTTCAACCTTATATACATATACAAATTTTGCCTCGTTGAAGCCGGAGAAAAAAGACGCACGGTTAAATTTTAACCAGCTAAGTGTTTTAAAATATTTAATAATAATTATACATAAAGTATGAAATAATTATTGCGGTGTAACTTTTAGCTATTTTCAGGACCATAAAGAACAAAACCACAACAATCAATTAACTGCACACAGGAAGTTAAACACATAGAAAAACATTTTTATTTGTGCACTTATCGATTTGTATATAACTGCTTGTTATACGGCATCGTATACAAAGTGTTTAAGCCTATCAGAACTCGAGAAATTTATTTGCATTTTTATAAGCAAAATCGTGTCTAAAGCTGTACATAATTTTGCTTTTGAAGTATTATTTTGATACGTATATAGCTTGACGGCATATATGTTATCTTTGACAGATGAAACGGAAATATCAACATCCAAAACATTTGACTGTAATACAAATTTCGAGCGAAGTTCAAGTTCGTTTTTCAAGAAATGCAGCTACATGTATATTAAAAAAGCGGTGATGAGTTGAAGAAATATGTATACATAATAACATAAATGAGATAAATATTCCTACCGAACTCTAAAATCCAATACAAACACGAATATTTTAAATGCAACTTTTAACTCGAACATTGTTTTAAATATAGATATCTGTTGGATTCCTGAAATTTCCGGCATTTTTTTTCCAGAAATTTTGTAAACTTGATTTAATAATACATTTATTTCAATTTCTTCTCTTTTTATCAGATATGGAAAACACAACAATTGGAATCCTTAACCTGTTGAACAGTTCAAATGGGGAAAATAATGGAACCTATGGGTATCCCATGTCACCAATCGAACCTGAATATTTCAATATATACAATATATATCTGTACCTGATGATCATTTTTGGTGTGTCCGGCAATATAATCGTGCTTGTCGTGTTCTTCTACAACCCTCCTTCTAACACTACCGACTGGTTCATATTCACTATAACAGTCTGCGATTTCATATCTTCCTCCGTCAATGTTCCAGTCTATGCAACTTTCACCAACGGGTTTTGGCGAGTGTATGGAACCACGCTTATATGTAGACTTCACATGTTTTTAAGTCAGTCAATTGTTCTCTCATCTTCATTTCTGATTTGTGGACTGGCTTTGGACAGATATTTAAAGGTTTGCAGGCAGCTTTCATCGTTCACAACAGCTCGTGCACGTAATGTTTGTGTAGTTATAAGTTTACTTACAACAGCGTTGTCCGCACCGGCGTCTGTGATGTTTGAAAATCGAGCAGGGCGATGTGTATCGATAGTAATGGATAACACACTGTTTGCATATTATCTCTTGGTGTTTTTGATATTTATATGTGCGGCAATTATTGTTGTATTTTCTTACTGTAATGTTACAAAGACAGTCTTAGATAGCGAGGCAAATGTTGCAAGACATGCTAATAGAACTTATAATCTAAATAGAAGAAATAAAACTTTCTGCTGTTGCATACCGTCTTGTCGCAAAGGAAAAGTAGCACCTTCACTATCCCAGATGTCTCGTAACAGGCCTTCCCGAGATGGCGAACAATCTGTTGGCGCAAGACATGTTATAATAGAAGATAATAAAGACATCATACAAGATCAAAGACAAATACACATGCAAACTATTTCTGACGGGCAAATAACGGCAACAATTACTCAGTCACAACCATCAGACAGGACCACAGATAACTGCATAACGCGTCCAACAGCTTCAAACAATACAAGTACACAAAGAAGAACATCCAGTCAACGTACTACCCAAATATCATTTTTAGTGTGTACTGTGTTCATTCTCTCCTGGATACCACCCTGGCTTTGCTTTATCCTCGCATCTATTCCTGGTACACTCACTGACATCAATGTTGTTAAATTCATGTTATTTGGTAGAATGACTTACCTGGTCAATGGATTTTCAAATCCGATCATATATACATTGCTGAACAAAAAATTTCGGACCCGTATACTTGAAATATTTTGTTGCAAGAGAATGTAATGATTGGTCCACTTTGTTGAAAGATTGAATTCATATCCACAATTGTTGCTTTTACGAAAAGCATCAGTTGATACATTGCATAGGATGCTGGTTTACAAATAAATTACTTTGTTGTTGTCCTGTACGAAACTTGTGAATATCAGTAGTTACTTTTTCAAAATAAACAAACTTTTAAAGTAATAATAGATATGATTTACCGTTCACGCGTAAATAATTTAACCAACATTCGGCAACTTGTAACTGTCTAAAAGACAATTTGAACATATATCATATATTTCCATATGTGTGTTTTATTCATATTGGTTTTGAATGAATATTGACTAGAAATACTTTTGCAAGTAGCTTATTAATTGTCATTCGAAACAAAGGTTTCTGTATATGTAATACATATGTATGTTACGACATTTACCTGGTTTATCAATTTGCATGCTTGAAAAATTGTCATCTGCAGCACATATTTTTTTTTTTGAAAAAAAGATGCATTTGTTTTTTGGAATATTAATAAAAGAAAGAAAGGGGAATGTAAAAAAAAAAACAAAAAAACTTGGCACCTGACCAACCGACGATGCACTCATCACCTGGTCTGGTACCATATCGTTTGCAGACTAAAGCTTAATATGAGTTTGAGAGCTACTTAATTTAATAGCTTTCGTCCCTATCGTAGACTGTGTTACCTTAGTTATACAATAATTCGAAATTAATGTCAGAAACAATATGTGTAAATAAAATGTGGACATGTGTCTTCATTTCTTTTTTTTCTTACTCTTGTATTTTTGTTCCATATTCAAACACAAATAAAGGCGCTTTCTAAATCGCAATTTTATAATAATTATGCTTAAACATGTCTAAGGTAAGGTGTTATGGTGGTATTTATAAACATTCTTAAGAATTTTCGAGCATAAGATTTGTTCCTCATTTAAGTACCTGCGGGTCCGAAGGTATTTCGACCAGTGTCAAAATGGCTATTGTAAGGGATTTATGATTTTCTGTCGCAGGATGTTAAAAGCCGAACAACCCAGTCAATATAAAGTTTATAATTTGCACAAGTCTAACCTACACAATTATAGTTTACGCAACTTGATGCTTCACACACACAATATTCTACAAACTATCAACAGTTTTATGAACTTGATTTTAAAGGTCATTATGCCACAGAAATGCTTTTTTAAATTTCTTATTATTTGTTGTTGTTCTTTGATACATGTAGTTTCCAAAAAGTAACTCATTGATCAAATAACCTACACCATCTTTGTCTTTGAAATAGGTACACAATTAATATAGTAATTTAGAATTTTGTATGGAAGTAAAAATACTACTTTGTTGACATTTTGCTACCTTTATGAAAAATATTTCACAATTAGCTAATGTCTTCTAATAACAAGCATCTCCCATGCTGTAAAAAATTATCTTAATGTTTATACAAATGTTCTTATGTTTGCTCCTTTTTTAGAAGTAAAATGTATTTGAATATGAGGCATAATGTGATTTTCAAGTATAGGTGAAGGTCCAGGAGAATGTCCAAAATCTGGAAACAAAGTGATCACTCGGAAACATTAATCACAAAAAAATAACCAGAGAATTGCAGACTTGATTTGATTGTGTCTGTACATGACGGATTATGAATACGTGCAACATCCCTCACGCCCCCTAGCACCGGCTTGAGCGGTACCCAAAGTCACAAAGTGTCAAAGAAAATATCAAGAGTCAATACTTATAGTTGACATAAATTATTCAAACATAAGAAAAGAGGATTAGTATACCTCTCTGTGTATAAACATCTGTAAAAGCATGGGAATGCATTTAAAACCTCAACCCACACATAGTGATTCGGCTGTGAAGCAGCCGAGTCTAACATGACTTTGAATAAGGCGCAATGACACGATATATTTTGCGAGTCGTGAATAAAAACACAAGTATATAACAACATTCAAGTACATCAGCATAACTATTCAAGACCAATTTTAAATTTGTGGCTTTGTTGCAAAACATTTATTTACATTTTCATCAATGTTTACTTATCTCCGTAATAAAAAATGGACTGTGCAGCTGTCTGTATAAATATCGTAGAACCAGGATAAAATTAAATCATGCGTAAACACGTTGTCTATACCTATATAGGGGAACTGTTTCGCATTTGGACAGAACTGTCATTAAAACATCTGAATTTTTCAATATATCCATTTGTTGACTTTTAGAAACTAGAAAACAAGATCGTTTCGATCTTTGAAAGTTTTGTATTTTTCTTTGGAGAATAGTTGTATAGTGCTGTGCGGACATAGTTTTGGTTTCTTTAATTGAAATAGCCACCTGTTATAAATGAAAAACGAGGTCACACGTGTTCTGTTTCATTCTGGTTAGGTTTGGTATTTAACGTCTTTGCCCAAATTCGATCTCTTATCGTTGGTATATTTACTTATTAAAAGTTTGTATATCGTTTAATCGGGATAAATTTTATTAATGATCAAGGCATTATGATAAATGATTACGAGCAACACTGTCTATCTATAAATAAGACAATGGTGTTGGATTCTTGGCACATAACGACATTGACTGAAGCGTATTCGTCCTGTCACATCATAAAATGAGTACTACTAGCACGGACGTCATGTGTCGTAACGCTTCCCCTTTAATTTCAACAACTGCGCATTTCTAAACAGACATTCGTCTAAGTAGCATTATCTTCGGCTCTTCTAAATGTATGCAGTACACAGCTGACCATTCCTTTGCAGCAATTTTACGCGTGCGTAAGACCTCGCTTGTTCTATTTTTCTATCCGTGTGAGCAGATGTTGTGCAAGAATGAATTGTACCAAACAAACATAGATGTTTATATAAAATATGCATTGCCTTATAGCTCCACTATCTGATGAATAACAAGAGTTATTTTAATCACTCACTCCTTCTACTACAACCACTGAATGGATTGTAAAATTTACACAGTTCTCTGTATTTATCATAAATTATTGATACAAGTTCCATAATACTGAGTTATCTTTATTACAGAGTTATGACTCTTTCTTTCTGTCAAGCACTACGAAATGCCGAGGTGTCTTCCGGACAGCTATTGTTAGAGATACAAATGTTTGTGTCCCGCAAGGGTACATACATGTACTTGGTTCTCTTTTATTTTTGTTTCACGTCAATAGCATTACTAAAACTTTACTCGGTTTGACTCGTTTTTGTACACATTTTGGAGAATGCCGAACATTTCTTTTTTAACTGTAAACGTTTTGGCGTTCAAAGACTCTAACTTTTACCTTCTACTTGCCAATTTCACCCAATAAGTACAAATACTTCCCTTTATGAAAAAAAATTATCAACGAAGAAACCTCAGTTTTATTTGATGAGGTTCAAAATATAAGAAGAAGACATAAAGGTATATTAATAAATAATCTTTATTAAGTACATGTAATTGTAAAATTAACAATCGTTGTTCCATTTTAATTCCTTTTATAACTGACAAATATTGGACAGCCATATAAACCATCGCATACTGCAAATGTAGGAAAATGAGTTTTTAATAATAATAAAATAGATAGCAAATGTTCAATTTCTTCCTTTTAAAAGTTAATGTCGATTTTTTGGTGCTTTATTTTTCTGTCCGTCTTTATCTTTGATATGTGTTTAAACATGTTTTCATTCCTATATCTTACAATGCTAAAGATAGGACAGTTGCTGCTTATGTTGCTTGAACTTGTTGAACCTGCTGGTCAGTCCTTTAGCTCTTTGTTAAAAGTGTTGTTTTTTGAAAATATGTTCTGAAATTGTATTAAAAAAGTAAAAAAAAAATATTACACCATGTATACATTTACCTTTATTGAAATGTTTAGTGTATCAACTATGTTTGCGGGCAGATTAATTGATTCAATCAGGTTACACTGATTAATCGCCTCGTACAAAAAGCGATGAAAGTCTTACCGCTAAAGATATCTCTTAGGAGTGTTACCACATCACAGTTTCCATGAAACGCCACTTTTGCAGATTTGTTATTCAACAGGTCATCTTTTAAAAAATTATCAACAAACCCGACTGTGTGTAAAGTTATTTTCTCTTAACTTGTCATAAATAATCCAGTCTTAATATTTGCCCTTATACCATTATATTTTCTTTTGTGTTAGTATTACAGTAAGATGACACGCTGCCATGTTCGTTTTACCAAATTATGTACCTATTTGACATATTTAGTATTATGATCTAACTTTCACAATATAAACGTCATTACAATGTACAGAATTCAATGTACTTTAAATACGTGATACTAGTCAGTAAGATTGTTGTTTCTTTTGTTTCTATTGTCGCAAAAGACTAGACATTATTAGTCAATACTTTCTATAACAATTATTCTATTTTGTTATGTTGAAAATGATATTTTTGTTTTCGTATTGACTTGTAGACAATTTTAAATTCTGAATCATCATTTAACTATTTCGACCATTTTGTCATAATTACACAGGCATTTTGTCCTAATGAGGATCTATGTCCATATTAGTTCTTCAATTTGTCAAATTATTCAATCATAGTTCATCAAGTATTTAATATTAGTTACTCAGTCAATCTTAGTTCACCAATTTGTTAATCTTAGTTCATCAAACAGGAAACATTAGTTCTTCAATTTGCCAATCTTAGTTCATCAATGAGTCTGTTTTATTTGGTCAAATTCTCGTGGTTGTTTTGCAAAAATGTTTATATCTTTTTATTAACAACTCAAGGAATATTGTTGCCCTAGAATTATTTCAAAGGTAATGTGAAATTTGAATAGTCTAATATATCAATTTACATTTTGTAGTTTAAGAATAAGTCTGACTAATGATGAAAAAAGCATAAAGATTGGTTGAATTGATGGCCCCCATCAAATTATTTGAATCAGTTAATTGAAGCCTGTTAGACCGTTGTACCTCAGGACATAATTACAATGTATTATATAAAATTGTAGTCACTGTATGAAAAAAAATACCAATAACTCAAGAATTATGCAAAGGTGTGTTATGGTTCTAACTCATTGACACTCGACACTCGCCCAATACAAATATCAAGTATGAAGAATTGCGACGGGCAATAATTCCAATTCTTGGTAAGATAGCACAACGTCCGCGTACTAAACACATGTCACACATTTCGTCCAATAACACATTTTACATAATAATTTTCACATCTTAGTCACTTGTCATTCGTTCTCTGGCGCCACAGAACTCTTTATACCTTTCACCTCTTTTTTTTTTAAATACATTACTATTTCATTCTTTATTTTGTCAATCAATGACACAAGAAATGTATTTTCTATGTATTATAATAAATCTGAATATTTTAGCCTTTCTATTGAATGTTTGGCTATCTGGTAACTTAATCATATTCCTGTTATAAAAATGTTTTATTTGGGCATGCACCTTAATCTATATGCAATTGTTTCAACTGCTTTGCACATCTAGTTTCAAAAATTCATTCTGCATTTCAATCACAAACGTATTTTGACTGCAATAAATTGTCTGGTGTTGATTTTAAAACACACGTAAACCCGAATCACACACATCTACGTATCTTGTATATTTGTACGTAATTATGTCAACCTAAAAACGAACCAAGCAATATAAAATTATATATTTACCGATGATCGATTTTATCTTGGTATGTTTGATTTGAAAATGATTTTCAAAATGTTTAATATGACTTCATTTCTTCGACTATAACATTGTGACATCGTATAACATCGTAGGACATCGTAACATTGTATATCATCGTATGACATCGTATAACATCGTAGGACATCGTAACATTGTATATCATCGTATGACATCGTATAACATCGTATATCATCGTATGACATCGTATATCATCGTATGACATCGTATACCATCGTAGGACATCGTAACATTGTATATCATCGTAACATTGTATATCATCGTATGACATCGTATAACATCGTAGGACATCGTAACATTGTATATTATCGTATGACATCGTATAACATCGTAGGACATCGTAACATTTTATATCATCGTATGACATCGTATACCATCGTATAACACCGTAGGACATCGTAACATTGTATATCATCGTATGACATCGTATAACATCGTATAACACCGTATGACATCGTAAAATCGTATATCATCGTATGACATCGTATAACATCGTATAACATCGTAGGACATCGTAACATTGTATATCATCGTATGACATCGTATACCATCGTATAACACCGTAGGACATCGTAACATTGTATATCATCGTATGACATCGTATAACATCGTATAACATCGTAGGACATCGTAACATTGTATATCATCGTATGACATCGTATACCATCGTATAACACCGTAGGACATCGTAACATTGTATATCATCGTATGACATCGTATAACATCGTATAACACCGTAGGACATCGTAAAATCGTATATCATCGTATGACATCGTATAACATCGTAGGACACCGTAGGACATCGTAACATTGTAAATCATCGTATGACATCGTATACCATCGTATAACACCGTAGGACATCGTAACATTGTATATCATCGTATGACATCGTATAACATCATAGGACATCGTAACATTTTATATCATCGTATGACATCGTATACCATCTTATAACACCGTAGGACATCGTAACATTGTATATCATCGTATGACATCGTATACCATCGTATAACATCGTAGGACATCGTAACATTGTATATTATCGTATGACATCGTATAACATCGTAGGACATCGTATAACACCGTAGGACATCGTAACATTGTATATCATTGTATGACATCGTATAACATCGTATAACACCGTAGGACATCGTAAAATTGTATATCATCGTATGACATCGTATAACATCGTATTACACCGTAGGACATCGTAACATTGTATATCATCGTATGACATCGTATACCATCGTATAACACCGTAGGACATCGTAACATTGTATATCATCGTATGACATCGTATAACATCGTAGGACATCGTAACATTGTATATTATCGTATGACATCGTATAACATCGTAGGACATCGTAAAACACCGTAGGACATCGTAACATTGTATATTATCGTATGACATCGCATTACACCGTAGGACATCGTATCATTGTATATTATCGTATGACATCGTATGACATCGTATAACATCGTAGGACATCGTAACATTGTATATTATCGTATGACATCGTATAACACCGTAGGACATCGTAACATTGTATATCATCGTATGACATCGTATAACATCGTATAACATCGTAGGACATCGTAACATTGTATATTATCGTATACCATCGTATAACACCGTAGGACATCGTAACAACATTGTATATCATCGTATGACATCATATAACACCGTAGGACATCGTAACATTGTATATCATCGTATGACATCGTATAACACCGTAGGACATCGTAACATTGTATTACACTTCGTATAACATCGTATACCATCGTATAACACCGTAGGACATCGTAACATTGTATATTATCGTATGACATCGTATACCATTGTATAACACCGTAGGACATCGTAACATTGTATATCATCGTATGACATCGTATAACACCGTAGGACATGGTAAAATCGTATATCATCGTAAAATCGTATATCATCGTATGACATCGTATAACATCGTATAACACCGTAGGACATCGTAACATTGTATATCATCGTATGACATCGTATACCAGCGTATAACACCGTAGGACATCGTAACATTGTATATCATCGTATGACATCGTATAACACCGTAGGACATCGTAAAATCGTATATCATCGTATGACATCGTATAACACCGTAGGACAACGTAAAACCGTATATCATCGTATGACATCGTATAACATCGTAGGACATCGTAAAATCGTATATCATCGTATGACATCGTATATCATCGTATGACATCGTATAACATCGTATAACACCGTATATCATCGTAAAACCGTATATCATCGTATGACATCGTATAACATCGTGTAATGATTTAATATTTTATATGGAACCCAAAATACCACTTTGTCTTCTTTGGTTCTTTCAGGACAATTAATTTCACATCCAGTGCTATATTCGTCATAAGCATCAAACTCGCTCTTAAACTATTACAAGAACGTTATAAAACGTTATAAAACTCACATTTGATTTTTCTTAAGAAGAATAAATTTATTTCTGAAGCATAACGTGCCTTTCATGAACGTTGCACTTGAAGAAAGACTTGAACATAATTCAAAAATTTGATGTAAATATGCAATATTTGATTACTATGAAGCGACGCGCTTTCTGCTGAGACATTAACTTTATCAGTAGTTCACATTTACATTTCTTTTTGTTTCAGAAATCCATTTATAGTAGTTGTCTTCAATTCAAAACAATAATAATTAAAGTAGCATATCTCCAGATTCATGATTATTTTCATGAAAGTTTTGAAGTTGTGTCGAAAAAGTAAAATACGTGTATTTTCAAGTGAACAAAGACAGTATCTTTCCAATCTTAAACAGCACTTTCAATCCACGTCGGTTACAAAATGAAAATAAAAAATAATGCATTAGTCACGCAGACGAAATATGTTGATAAATATTGCAAAATAAGTCATTAATGTCAAATAGTATGTAAACTATTACTTGTATATCATACCTTTACTTTTCATGAAATATATTTCTATATTTTTTCTCAAGTTTGTTTTTCTGAGATATTTTGTATCAATTGCAGGCACGCAGCTTAAATGTTAAGTAGAAAACTTTGTCTTATATACATGTATGGATTTCATATATAAACAATTTTCTATTATGAAGATACTAAATTGTAAACTAATCAGGCATAGACTGTCTTTTTAGATATAAATAAGAATTTCTTCCCTTCAAGACAATTAACTACAATTAGATATTTTACTATAATTTTTATTAATGAAATGTGGGCACGTCTATTCAATTCTTTCCTATTAACCACGTTTTCTTGATCTATATTCAAACAAACATAAATATCCCTTCTTAATTGCATCGAAATAACATACATCACTGAGATAAAAATCTCAATTAGAAAAGTTCTCTTAAACTTGTGTAGAAGCTATAACGTCATCATGGTTGAAAGTGACCAACACTAAAATTTCAAAAGAAAAAAAAAAAGTTGAAGATAATTTTGAATATTCTATCAAATTAAATTGGTTCATGATGTAAGAAATATGAAAGACATACATAACTATATTGTATACTTCACGACAACAAATCGCAACAAAAATATTTATTGATGTTGTTGGTGAGTATCAGACAGCTGATCCGATATTTGTTTGTTTCTTCGTTTTGGGTTTTACGTCACATCGGCACTGTATAGCATATCGCGACGTTCCAGCTTTACTTGTGGAGGAAAACCTCAGGGGCCCTTCCGTGCATTATTTCAGGCACGAACGGGCACCTGAGTAGAACCACAAAAGTTTCGTAAGCTAGCTGGATAGCTTCCTCACATGAAAGAATCCAAAGGGGATTCGAACCCACAGCGGTGAGGGCAAGTGATCTGAAGCCAACGGCCTTAACCACGGCCACGGACGCACCATAGTTGATCCGATATGGTATACATGCATATTCTGAAATATTCTAGAACAAAGTTTTATTTTCAACAAATAAATTATCATACTGGTTTATTTAGAACGCTATCAATTATTTGTTCAAGAATTACCCTGTAAGAATTTGCAACTATACATTTTTACTGTAAATAATTACTGATTGAAAAGTGTCAATTGTAGACTAAATCACTGCAATGACTTTCAGTAAATCTGTCGATCATTCTCTAACTAATAAGAGGCTTTCTTTGGAATTTTCTTTAGAAAAAATTCTTTGTATTTCCAAAGATTGCTCGCGGATATATTAGAATCTCCGATTAGGCACGTTGTTTATTTAATATCTTAATAAAAAATTAATTATAATAATATTATTTCTCTGAACAATCACAAAAGCTAAATATTAAGCATCTTTCGCATTAATCATAAACTTAACAAAACACCCGCTCATATTAGAACTACAGAGAATAATATAATATTTTTCTCCAAGACAAAAATCAATCTAATGCAAACCTATGTTGTTCACAGACTTAGTCGATTTCTAGAATTAATTTCGTTTCCTAGTGTAATGAAAAAATATGGACAAAAGCATTAATTAATGGCATATAGTTATATACTTCCCACATTTGTTAATACTACATTTGATAAATACAATTCTAATATTAACGAATATAACGTTTGTACTTTTACTGATTATTAACAAACTTTATTTTACATTTCCAATAGCATGCCTCGTTCTCTTTTGATTGTAAAAATAATAATATGACAGTACATGTATGTGGCAAAACAGTTCATGTGAGGGTCGACCATTACCATCTGACACCCACAAGAAACCTGAACTACCTGATTCGAGGAGTGTTCAAATATGAATGCAACTAGGCCAATACATTATTTTCAACAACGTTAAGCACGAACTTTGTACATGTATCGCATAGATGGCTGTGTAAGCTCTCAATTGATAAATAAATGTGTAAATCAGTTCTGTCTAGCTTTGACAATAGCTCGATAAATTCTATTTACTCGTGTGTACTAAAGCGAAAATGGTTGGGAGGTCTTCTTTCACTGACCAAATACAGTCCTATATCAAGAACCGCTGTATTCAGGTGAAAGACATATTTAATGAATATTTAATGTCGTGTTTATGGGAACAATGAACTTTCTTTTCAATCTGTCACACGGTGGTGTAAGAAATTTAAAAATGGTGTGGATATAGTAAAAGATCCACCCCATGCACGCCGTTCGATAAACTGCAACTTCGTCAAAATTAATATTTAAATTTCAAAAACCGTCGACCAGAAACTGGTCTCCGTGGTGTCAGGTTGTTGCATGCATGAAAATGCTCGTCACACAAAGCGACCGGTGCGAGAATATCTGAAACAGTGAAAAGATTGTCTAGTTTCCTCACCCTCCTTATTCGCCAGAATTTGCCCCTTGTGACTTTTTCCTATTTCCAAGGCTCCAAAAACAACTTGCTGAAAGAAAATATGAAACGCGAAAATATCTCGGTTCAGCTATTTTCCAGTCTCTGAACAGTAAACCTCGAAATGATTTTGAAAACGCAAAATTGGATTAAAAGACTAAAATTTTGTATATCAAATGGTAGTGATCATGAATTCAGAGAAGATCAGGAACCTAGTGTGGTCAATAAGAAGGACTGGTGTGGATATTTCAACTTTATGAATTCCTAATTATTTCTTCCTGAATTCACAATTCTAACTTCGTGAATTCACGATTTAGCTTCACGAATTCACGATTTCAACTTCATAAATACACGATTTCAACTTTATGAATTCACGATTTCAACTTATTTATCCAAAATAAAATATAAGGTTAGCATTTTATTAAATGTAACCACACGTCTAACATTTTCGATCTCAGGGATTTGCTTCAACATATTAAAGTGACATTATGCTCAATTTTTCATTGTCAAATTAAGCTGAATTGACTAAAACATTGACTGTTAAAATATTAATTGACCTACAATTGATATTGGAAAAAGTTAATGATAGAATATTAATCTGCCTACAATTAAAAAAGACTACCTTACTCTTCTTATAAACTGAACGTTACAGTTAAATTTCGACGGAGTTTTACAACAGAACTTTTTATAGGCCACGTGAGTTATTTATCAATTATGCGATTTAAAATAATTAATTTAAAAGATTAATGGCCAAATTTAATTTAATTAATTTCTTTTTACGTTCACCTGTTTACTCACTTTTTACGTTTGAATCGACATAATACCACTACTGTGCTCAAATTTGATATTATACATTTTGATAATTTCTACACAGTCTCTTTGTAAATATAAAATTGACATGTTTTGAATTCACACAAAGTGCATATGTTATGTCACGATATAAATAATTGTCTTTAAAAAGAACTGACAGTTTCGTTTAAAAGAAGAACCAACTTTACTTGTCCGTAATAGGGAATGAAGCTTCCCACACATAGTTTATTCATTCTTCTTTTCAAATAAGACATATTCCGTAAGAATTTCAAAGAGATAAATACCTTTCTGCGAGTAGAATAATTAACTCATGGATAAGCAAAGTATATCTTTAAAAATGCTTTTGATTTACTTACTTTAACAACAAAACAATTCAGATTCAATTGAACAGAATAGATATAGTTTATTAATTGGCATTATTTGTTTCCTAACTTAGAACTTAACTGAGCAGTTATTAAGCTTTTCTTTAGCTTTGTATATTAAGCAAATAACTACATACAAACTACTGTTGTCTTGGAGCAAACATTTAATTTGTATTCTGCAAAATAAGAATATGTAAATAAAATTTGAAAAGCAACACTTATAATAATTTTCATTATTATGTGCAACTTTTTATCATTACAAAAGAACACTAGTTTGCAATGTACGTCAAGGGAAACAAATGGTGCATACACACTCTGTTTTTTATCAACATGATTGTCTTTTACTTTGTAGTAGAATTTTAAAATCTACTTTCTCAATAAACGTTAATATCAAGGGCCAATCATGCCTCATAACTGCTTCTTCATTTCTTTTTTCAATTTAATAGTAACTTCAACCATTAATTTTGTAAACCACCAGCAGCTTTATGTCCTCTGAAAAGACGGAATGCCGAAGGAAATAAGCATATTGACAAAAGGCAATTGGAAACAAATTAAAACATCTACCTTAATGTTTATTACACGTGAATACGCTAGTTAAAACTGAATATTTTTCATGACATGTCACTTCTTACACGCGAGATGATAAATACTTATTAATAAATATTTTTGATCAACATAAAGAAAGAATATCTGAAATTATTCCAACAACGCTATTAAATGGTCATTTTCATGGTCCGACCGACGCAGTTCGTCTTTATGTATTCTTCTACCTTATATAAAATTATGAATTTTTTTTATCAAATTCCTAATTGTATTAATTTCCATTTCTTTAATTCGATAAGATTTATTTCCAATGACGATATTAGAGAAAAATCTACTAGTAATTGGAAAAATATCCTGTTGGTGTTTATTATTTTTCCAGTTAAATAAATAAAAATAAATTCTGATCGGATTTTCCGAAAAAAAATGTATTAAGATACATATTAAACATATTCTTATGTATTTCGACAATTTCAGAAAATAAGAAAATCCGATCGGAAAAAAATTGTAACATTTCCATCTTAAGATTTAAATTATCTATAATAATTCATTGCATGATACCATTAAAGTAAAAGATTACCATTATTTTAATTTGCGGTTTAACATGTACTTGCCAGGTATCCCTAATTTATCTCATTTTTAACTTACATGTACGAAGGCACAAACCTTTCATAATAAAATAAATGATTCCTGTTTGAAAATTGCACATTACAGCACAATAGAAATTTAGAATAAGACTCATTTTAAGAAACTATAAAACTTAATACTCTATTGGATACTGTAGAATTGTATTATCATTGAAAACTTACATGTACCTAATGAGTGTATTGTATATTTCTTTACACATTGGTATAAACTTTAACAGATCTTATTTACACAATATTATAACAAAACTTACTTACACAATATAACAACCATGATGAGTAAAAATGTAAATACAATACAAAATATTATCATTCATCATATAAATGTTGAAACTACATCGCTAATAACTCTATTAACATTTTGTTCAAGATCATTTATTAAAAAAACCCGGACAATGCATTTCTATTGTTTGGAAAACGTGTTCATTTTTTTGTAGACCAATCCACTTAAAAGCTTCCTGTAAACCATCAAAATAACAGTTAGTATTATATCTGAACAATAGGGATAACAGTATTAAAACGTGGATACAATTTCCAGCAATATCCTTTTACTAAAAATATTAAATGGAGATGTAAACTTTTTAATTGATATAATATTGACCTGTTAAGGCCTCAACAGACGGTTTAGTTATGCAACCTCAATAATAGATAAGATGTGTTATTTTTAAAGCACCATCAGACGACAATTCCATTTTTGAATGATATGAACCATCACGTTTACCTCTTTTACATTGACCTCCAAATGGATCCGTTGCAGGATTAAGACAATATTTAGATAATTGATAAACATTTTGAAACAAATAAACTATAAAGATTGTTAAAGAAGCATACAATAGATTCGGCTATGGATAGCTGAGCGGGAGCATTTAGGAATTTACCACTTGTAGAATAACTGAATATGATAAGCCTGATGTTTGCTCTAGGCATATGATGAAATATTTATTGTTTACATGGAAACATATCCGAGTAGGGACAATTCCTCCATTTTTTAAACTTCTATAATCCGTTTTGAACAATCAGAGACACCAACAAATCGCGCTAACCATGTGTTTGAAACTCCCTTTTGATCCACCTCAATGTTATGTTTTACATTTTAGCTCTAATGTGCCTGTAATTTCAATAATTACATCTATAACATATACAAGGTGATTATTTGGCGATGTCAGTGGATATTTCGGCAATGTCTGTTAACTTCGCAATCTGTTTCTTGTCATCGCTGGTGTTCCGAACAATAAGAATTTCTAACATTTGTTTACTAAAGAGCGGATATGATCTCTTAAAGAAGTCATTTTAAAACACAAGTAAGATCAATTGGGCGATATTTACATATTAATAATTGATTGTTACACTTGTAAACGAATTCCCAAAAATATATATTTTCTGAAGCAACCAATAAAACTTTAAGATGTTCAAAATGTTTATCAATTATTTAAATATTGTCGTTCCTCAATTTTTTAAACTTCTATAATCCGAGCCTGCAACATTTACAATTTTGCCGTGTTGGGCTTTCTTTAGGGATTCTGTATTTATATATATTGTTTAAGAAAATCACCACTAATTTGATCTGTAATTCCATTCGTTTTGTCCTCCATGGTGAATCTTATTTCAAATTTAATTTGAATGTGAAGAGAAAACAATAACAAAAACCTAGCTTATGACTGTTTCAGGTGTTCAAATATAAAATTGTGAATCCAATTGACGTTCAATATTTAGACATGTGACTTTAATAAAGACATTGAATTGCAAACCCTCGTCATTTTTGTTTTGCAGACACATATTAAATTCTTAATCACCTTTGCACACTTACCGAAGTAATATACTCGAAACACGCTTAGAAACACAAAACTAATATATATTTAATAAAGTTCTAGCGACAATATTATACACAAACAGAAGGAAACAGAAGGAAACAGAATTGAAGTTATTGGAGTCAGTAATATTTGTTTTGTAACACGACTACGAACAAATGTTTAATGTTGTTACTTTCAACAACTGGGTACAAACTGAAATACAATACAACATTGTATTGTGAGAGGTCTGTATGTACCCTCAGTGTCCCAAAGGGCGAATGTTCACTCAAAAAGTCTATAATACACACATTTTTTATTGCCAACGCTCCTTCTGTTTTGCATGCCTTGAAGTGTATTTATTCTGTCTTTACATTGTTTCCAAAAAAAGTATATTTTTCATTATCAATGAAACATTTTATTCTGAGTGTTCCAAAATCTTTTAGAAGAATGACGGTAGCATTAGGTAGCTATTCAAAGACTTTCTATAGTAAGTAGAATCTTATTATTAGACTAGACAATATAATAGAATAGTAAAAAATTCTGGAAACAAAGTGATCCCCCGGAAGCATTAATCACAACAAATAACATAAGAATTGCAGACTCGGTTTGATTGAGTCTGTACATGAGGGATAACGAATAAAGTTCTTTATCACATACCCTTGTTTTTCGTGAGCTATAACAATGGTGGCCTACTGTCGAGATCACTTTTATGTTCCTCGGGAATAGAGACCGCATTTCTGATGTCATAACATACACAGATCATGATTAAATATTGCCCAACCTTAAGGAAAGGTACCATTTGACATACACTTGTGTTGGTGGCTGGGAATTAAACACAAGAAAATAAGTAAATCACTTATACGTTACTATTTAGTCAAGTCCTGTTTCCTTTTAATTCGTTTTAGATTAGTCAGGCAAATATACTCATTATACCTGTACTGATAATGAACTTTAATATTCTCTTCATTTCCTTATATTTTTCCACTGTCTTGAAAACTGTACTCAGCATGGCCATAACAAAACGATTTTCTATGGATTTCCTCTCACCAAATAAAATGTTCGAAAGTACACGACTCCTGATAGTTTTGTTTTTGCAAAGGGTTCAGTTATCATTTGCCCTTTAGATGTTACATGCGTATATGAACCGAATATGTTTTGACTGTATTCTCGCTTGTGTTTATGATAAGTTAAACAAATCTGCAAAATATTCAGACGGAATAATTTGTGTTACTATCTGTCGGTAAAGTCAAGATTTTCTTTTACTTTTAATCAATGTCTTGTCAAAGCAAAGATTAAAGGTGGTATGAACTTTTAACTTATGCAGTCGGTACTCGAACTACAGGTCTCTGGATTGCCGGTCCACCATACAAACTACTACGTCAGCCATTGCGTTTTATTCGTGCTAATTGACATTATATATTATGTAAGTTATTTTAGCATCAGATTTTTCAATCAGGAATGTTATATTTCCGATCCTTAAAGATCGTTCAGAACGACATTATTGTTGTGCTTGTGGTATTTTAATTCTATCTATTCGGCATCTTTCTTGTTTGGTGGTTCAAGTATTCCTCACTTGAATACTGTTGAATCACCCTAAGGATATGAGGCCTGCTTTTTAAATTTGTATTTTGACGTTATTTCTGTGATATGCAGGCTTCATAACCTCAGATCCCCTTTCAAAATTCCATTTTATTTTAGTTCCGGCCATTGTTTTCTCGTTTAGGACACACGCATTTTTTTACTTGGGGACCATATGCCGCTTTTCATTGAATGGCACTGACGTGTCACATTGAAGGTTCCATGATAACAGCCATATGAACACATCTGCGGATGTTTCAAAATTCTAAATTTTACCAGTTCGTGTTAAATGTTGAATTCTGCTTAAGCCGGTGCTAGGGGGCGTGAACGGTAGTTTGCACTTGACAGTACCGTCGATGAACAGGCTCAATCAAACCGAGCCTGCAACATTTTCAATTCTGCCGCGATGGGCTTTCTTTAGGGATTCTTATTTCACTCTATTTCTAAAATATGATAAACAAGATCGACAAGGAAAGGCGCCGCTCAACGAACGCAGCCCCCACCCGACCCAGCAATAAGCGTCAGTGGCAAGGAGCCCAGGAGGACCCCAAACAAAAACAGGACAGGGCACAAGGCAGAGCACGGGCAGGCAAACCACTACATAAGAATAAATAATTAGTAACTGATAAGGAACTAAAAGAAAAGTATAATATTGTAAGAACGTGATTGTGAGTAAAACTAGGCGTTGTGTACGTTTTTTTTTATTTATTTTAACCACTAAATGTTGGCATAGAAATTTTTGGCAACTTGTGATGAAATGAATTAGACAGCGGTATGCTGGTTTTGTTTACAATGTAGTTTATTTGCTTGCCGTGATTGCTGGATGTGACGAGTTGTTGATATTTTTTTTTGTTTACGTTTTTATTTTGCGGAATTTGATAAAACCTGGATTTTTTAAAAATATTTTTGTAGTTGACGTTTTACACGAATGTTGTACATAGCAGTTTTTTTTCCTTTACTGCTGTATGTTTGGTATTTATTTTGTTAAAAATGTTTGCATTAGTACTTGCAAAAGAATGCATAGGCATTATGTTTTTGATTGTTTTGGAGAGAAGTTGAACATTTATTATATTATTTTTTTTAATTGCATTTTTGATTTTTTGCAATTGTTTTTCTATTATAGATTGTGGCCCTTTTTTACTGCTTGTAGTTTATGAAGATTTATAGTGATCCTGGTCACGGCACCATAAAATGTAAGGACGTGATTGTGAGTAAAACTAGGCGTTGTGTACGATTTTTTTATATTTAAACTGAATGTTTACATACATAGGAAGTGACAACATAAATAAAGAATTCGCTCAAAAGCGACGTTACGTGACATCGCGCCAAAGTAACAACAAATATGTTTCTAAGAAAGAGTGTTGCATTAAAGATGTGCCTGTTGTGATGATAAGTTCTCCAAAGACAAGATTAAATAGCTTTCTTATAAATGAAAGTAATTGACAACAACCATCAAATAATATTGTCTTTATTAAATGTGACATGAATGGTGAATATTATCTAACTATCAGATTTCTACAGCTGTTGAATTATATCAGGTTATATATGTTATCTTTGAATGCTAGAGTTGCTGTCAAATAAAAAAACTGAACGCAGGCGATTATTTGTATTTTTTTTTTCTATATTCAGTTGACAAATCTCACAAATAAGGGATATTTTACTTATCTTTTTATAGGTTTTTTACCAAACAAAAAATATGTTGTATCAGAAATTTTATGGCGGCATCTCTAAAAATGTTATGGCCTACTTGACGCACATAAATAATGTATTTAATAAGAATAAATTGTTTCTGAACAAAACATTATGCTGCTATTTTAAGTAAGGATTTAACTACTAAGCAATAAAATCATGAATATGTCATTCTTTCAATAGAAATTATACATTTTTTCATACAGGAATTTTAAAAGTATTCATTTACAGAGTCAATAAAAACCTTTTTGCAGCAGACAAACGGCTTACAGTTTTTATCATTATATTTTATAAATGTATGTATAATAACCTTTCTGCTATATTTTTTAAGAAGCTTGAAAGCAAAGATTCTAAAAATACGAAGTATTTTATTTGCAACAATGTTGCTGCCAATGCCTCGCTTGTGACTGACAGGTTGCTTTTACAGGTTGAGGCATCAGAATTGCAGCCACCGTTTAACCCTGCGTGATCGTAAGAGACTACGAAATGAGTTAAAGTTATAAGAGTCTATGCATTGGTTTGTTCCAGCAGGAGAAGTGGTTTTGATCCTAAGTGTTGCTTAAAGTTTCTAACACCAGCGGTTAGCCAAATTAACTTTTCCTGTTTCGATGCCATATGACCAAAATTGTGTTGGTGCGCCGTAAAAGCAAACAAACAGATGTCTTATTTGATAATATATTTTATAATACTGCACGTTTGTAACGTCGCTTTTCATTGGATAATTGCGATGTTTATATAGTTTTATATACACGGCTGTTGTCAATTCATGAAGAAATCTTTTTTCCTGTAAAAAATGATGTTTGCTGTATTATAAGTTCGTTATAAAGATTGTTGACAGGTTATATGGTCGTATATAAACGGCTGATTGCAATATAACTCTCGCCTAGCGGCTCGGGTTATATTTACAAACAGCCGTTTATATAGGGCCATATATCCTGTCAACAATCTTTATAACTAATAATATACACGTATGAACACAAATCATTATCAAAAACACATATTCCAGAAAAGTTTTATGTCTAAAATATTGATTATAAAGACTATTTATGATAACATTGTGTACTTAAAACGTTGCCTTAGGAAGTATATTGCCCAGCCTTTGCGGTGCTCATGTTTTTATATTTTTAGGTATGAACAGAAATACAACAGCCTCTAAGTCTTATATGAGCAACATTTTATTTTTTACTCTGAGAATATATTTTGTTTCAAAATAAAACAAAAAATGCGGTTTTTGTCCATTTTCAGCCACAAAACTTGACCTTGTTTATTAAAGTGACATTGTGCCCATTGTGTCATTATCAAGTTGTGCTGAATTGACTTTATATTCCAAATGATTGACGGTAAAAACGGCGATTGACCAACAGTTGATCTAAAAATATTTAGGATAAAATATGAATATGTCTAAAATAAAAAGACTGTCCCACTCTTTATTTAAATTGAACGTTTCGGGTAATTTCCAATGGAATTTTAAAGAATTGTTTTAGGGCCATGTTAGTTATTCATCGTTCATGCAAAGTACATTATTAAACTGAAAGGAATTATGACAAGATGTAAACTTATGTGACTTTCACCTGTTTACTCATTATATAGTCTTGGTTGAGCATTATGTCACTTAAACTGTGAATTTTCTCAGAAATAAGTCCAGCTGGGTTCAAATGAGGAACAGTTTGGAAAATCGTCTGTTACTCTGAAAGCAGGTATACACGTTTATTCTACTTCAATGGTCCATGTTAAAACTATCGTGTTAGTACATTTCTATTCTTAACATAACAGTTCCTATGGTGAAGACAAACAATTCTAATAATATAAAGCTTTATCTTAATATGAAATACCTTTCACAAAACTTATCAACCGCAAAACTAAATTGCTTATCGATTCTTGAAAGAGTTGAAACATCAGGTGTCTCTGTTATTTAAGACACATGCATATTGTGCGTAAACAGAACTTTATTTTTCGAGACAAAATATTTTTCTGCTATTTTAGGCTATTCATATAGCAACGCTTTTGTACATGCGCCATTTTGAGGAAATTTACTACCATATTTATTTTATACAATTATTTTGGAAGTATTCTTTTTTAAAATCTAAACAATAATATTGCAGGAGATATATAGCTTTATAAACACTTAAATGTATTTATATAAGCAAACATAGGTTATATTTGATTTTTTGTTACATTTCCATTAAATTTTGAATTTTACTTTTAAAATGTAAATATTATTAATGATGAGATCTCTATAGCAAGATGCAATATTAGAAGTTTATTTCTCAACATCTTATTTTAAACATTTAAATATTTAAGATTTTTGCTTGATTTCTACAAATTGAATTTTTAAAATGATACTTATTTCATTTTACATGAAAATAATATTTTCTGTCCAACAATAAGACACCAGGAACAAATTAGATCACAAAACATGGTAAAAATGGTATCCATGGCAAAATGTATAAAGACCTCACTTTATTTTGTACTTCGATTTTCTTTAATCGCCAGGAGAGAATCTGAGATGTGGTGGATCTGTTGCATAAAAGGCATTTTCCCGGCAATTTTCAATTATTCTACGCCAGGTCTGTGGATACTGTGGAACGCTTTAACTAACACAGGTAAATGTTAAAATACTTCTAAGAAGGTTTATCATTTAAAGTATTGAATTGTTATAAAGGAGGATATTTATTCAATCTTATAAATGTTAATGAATTCGCATCTCATTCGTAAAGAATGGCAAATAATTTTGTTATTACCTTTTTAAAGTTTATTCATATTTGACGACTTTTTAACGTTTTAGTTTTTTTATAAAAATAAATAAATTTATGAACTTTTTGGAGAATTTTTTTAATCATTTTTGATCAGTTCGATTAGTTCGCTTTGAAAATATGATTAACCAGAAAATCATAAAATTGATAAATATTTGTAAACAAGCATTTCATATAATTTGGTTAATTGATTGTAGTCTTTAAATAAATACATGAATGAATTAATGAATAAATGAATGCATGAATGACGGAATCAATTAATAATTCAATCAATCAATCAATCAATCTATCTATCTATTGCATCTATACTAAATGATATAAAGCAGTGCTAATTTGTCCGTTGTTTAGTTTTAGTTAGATGTTTAAGAAGGGAGAGAGAGAGAGAAAGAGAGAGAGAGAGAGAGAGAGAGAGAGAGAGAGAGAGAGAGCAATAAAAAGAGCTTTAAATAACATTTGTAATTTGATTAATGTTTAGACATTATTTACTGTTTATCCGAGTATTTACCACTTATTCTTAAACTGTCAATTTTTCTTTTATATATTGTTCATTATACTGTTATCGACTTAAGCTGAAGACAAGTAACTAAAAGTATAAAACGATTGATATTTAGAATGTTTGGCTGACTAAGAATATACTTTACCACATGTATCATGCTTATCACAATATATAACATTTGTTTCAAGGTATGGATTTTTCAACAAATACCACCAAAATATGGACAAGCAATTCGAGCGAAGCTAACAATGGTTCACTGTTCGATATCTTTTCACTGATAGGACCCGATTACGTCAAAGCATACAACATTTTTCTGTATCTAATGATCACCCTTGGAGTGCTCGGTAACGCAATTGTGTTAATAGTCTTCTGCCATAATCGTCCGTCAAATACAACTGACTGGTTCATATTGGCAATTACTGTTTGCGATTTCATTTCTTCGTTCGTTAATGTGCCTGTATTTGTAACTTTCACCAACGGATATTGGCAAATCTATGGTACTACATTTTTATGTAGATTTCAGATGGTTTTAAGTCAGTCAATTGTTCTTTCATCGTCATTTCTGATCTGTGGACTTGCCTTGGACAGATACTTAAAAGTTTGTAGACACTCGTCATCTTTTACAACAGCGCGTGCGCGAAATGCTTGTATATTAATTACTGTAGTTACAACAATATTGTCTACACCCTCTTTTGCTATGTACGAAAACCAAGCTGGACAATGCGTAGCGGTAATAATGGGTAAAACTATGTTTGTTTATTTCCTTTTTGTGCTTTTGATATTTTTATTTGCGACAGCTGTTGTTGTGTTCTCGTATTTTAAAGTGACGAAAGCAGTAATAGAGAGTGAGGCAAACGTGGAAAGACATACTAGATACTACAACAATGGCAAACGAAATAAATGCTTTGGATGCCATATTCCATTTAACCGTAGAAACAAAGTAGCACCCTCGACAATAACAATGACTACTTTGTCTCGTTCCGGTATTTTAAGAGAAGCAGCCAATCGTGGACAATCTGGACTACGTGTTAATGTGGAAAATGGAAACAATCACCTCCAAGTTACGAGTTCAACACACGTTCACACTATTGGTCAAGGTCATGTGGCATCGGTATCTAATCAGTTTGCGGAAAGTGTCACTGAAAACAGCCAAACGTGTTCCGGTGATTTGGAAAATCAAAGAAGACAAAGAAAATCAGCAAGTCTGAGGACAACAAAAATTTTGTTTTTAGTGTGCTCTGTATTCATCGTTACGTGGATTCCACCTTGGCTGTGTTTTGTTCTCGCATCTATACCAGGCATGAAAAGCAACATGAATGTTCTCAAATTCATGATGTTTGGTAAAATGACGTATCTGATCAATGGATTTTCAAACCCAATAATATATACATTGTTAAACAAAAAGTTTAGAACCCGTATACTTGAAATATTTTGTTGCCACAAAGCATGACATTTCTAATTGATAAATCATATGATTGTACATATATAAAGTACAATGAAACTAGCATCAGCATCTTTAAAAGCAGTGAAGTATATCTATACTAACTTTCATTTTAATGGGAATTTATCCGTCTATTCCTCCGAGTTTTACAATTGTTGTCAGGTTTTACATCAAGTGATTCAACGTAATGTGAGGAAGAAATATCATTATGTTTGTTGCATACTGAATTAGCCATAACTCTATTGTAACAAACAGTAAAAATATGTTAGTAAAATAGAAAAATCGGATGTCATTTATCATCTTATTCAAAGAGTCTTATGAAACTATATATTGTTATCTTTGGTTGATTAGATTATAAAACTCGTCCGCAGGTGTGCGGTTTAGGATTTCCGGAAACTTTCATAAAAATGAAAAAAGATTAGATAACACACTGTCATGATAAATTTCAGTGGAATATTATGAACAGGATAAACTTATAATATGCAGCATTAAAGATTGTAATTAAGACAATTCGCATGAAATATCGCTTATTTTGTCCGTTGAGTAAAGTATGACAATTTGGCTACGTGTGCATTATTAATAAATACATTTCATATGTCAACACCCTAGTAGTTGCTTAACCATAATTCTACCAGGGGTGACTGAATCAACCCATGATACCAGTATAATATTAAGCATTATGTGGTATTAAAGGTAATCATTTTCCTTCGCAAAATATCGTCTAATACTAAATAAATGTGGTATGACTGGTACGCAGTTTCGAAACATTTCATTTTGCGAATTGCACTGTACTTTTGTTGTTGTCATCAAACATGTGACCCTCATAGCTGTGAGTTCGTATATAAGTTAGGGTCTTTGTGTTCTTCCATGTGAGGATGCAATCCAACCAGCCTCTGGAAGGTAAGTTGTTCTACCTGTTCTCCGCTCGTGACTGCAATAATGCACGCATAGGTACCCGATTTTTTTACCAGTAAAGTTGAGACGTCGCCATATATGACCCTTACATTGTCGTTGTGCTTTAAAAAATGTATAATTTTTAAAATGTTATTTTCTATCTACTAAATTTTTAGCTTTAATCCCCCATTTCATGAATAAATGTTTTTCTCCCCATTTTTTGTATTTGAGTTTACATTCCCCTTTTCGGGGGAAATTACATGAACAAAAAAAAAAAATCAAAAGTATTGAAATATTATAAATACAGTCACACCTCCCCCAAAAATTGAAAAAATTAGTTTTCACTAGGACCAAAGTATTACTGTAAAAGATTAATTTCTTTTGCATTATATCTGCAAATATATTCTCAAAAATCTGAGTACGTTTATTCTTTAAAGCATATGACATTGTTTGTTGATGACCTTATTATGTTCATTTTGGTATAATTTCTACAAATGTTCTTAATAATTTTCAAGCATAATATGATACGATCATATTTCCACAAAACCTGTAAAATACAAATGTACAAGTTGATAAAAATCAATTCCAAAATCGGTACCAACAGGGTGGTGAACAATGAAGACGACCATGACAGTAATTGCTGATTGCGGTTTGCACTAGTGGCATGAGTAAAATCAATTGCCGTCAGCAGGTGAAGGGTTTGTAAGAATAATCGTACACATAAATACAGTAGAACGCAGTCAATTTGCAATAAAAGATTTTATTACTTACTGTTGTGATGTATTTGCCTATTTAAAACGGACAAAGTATATTATCTTCTTTTAATGATGATAGATCAATCGGTTGCTATGAGTTTTTTGGAATTTATTTACAAGCAAAACCAGAATAACAAGTATAGAAACGTTTTGAGGTTTAGTTGCTGATGATTTTATATTTTGGTGGTTTTTTTTTGATTTTTTTTCAAATTATCTTTTTCTTTTCTACTTTTTTTAAATGGATATTCCAAGTGATCATGATCACGTAAATGTCTCATATAAATCATACTTGTAGCAATTCAACTCTCCACATCATCCTCAGCTGTTTCTTGTCATTTTTGTAAAAAAATAAAATGTTGATTATAAACACTTATATCGTGTCTTCTGTTAATTCATTCTTATTTTTTGTATATCTTACAACTATTGATGAAAAAGAGTTATGTTCGTGCATGTGTTATATATAACAGTTTCAAAATGCCAGATGTTAACAAACACGATTTAAATGAGATTAACTTTACAATGAAAGTTTTAAAGGTATAAGAAAATGAAATGGTATTGTATTACAAAAGTGTCGTCGAAATAGATTAATATTATAATGATTTGAACCTTTTCCCCTGTGTTTTATAATATATTTTAGCAATATAATGGTAGAACATGTTTGTTATGATGTGCCGACTTGAACAAAGCAATTATGATTCTGCAACAAATAAAATATTAAGAAGATTTCTATCAGAGACATACGAAAATGTCTGTTCATGATTTGACTGTTTACGTAATTCCGGATGTAGTGCTGCTTGTCAAATTAACTTTGATATATAACTTTAGAGTCTCATTTACGTCGAAATAAATTCATTTTTCGGTGCTACAGCGAAAATGTTGTCAATTATGTAAAAAAATTTAAGAGAAAGGAAAAAAGAGTTAAAATTCCGTGAATGTTAATTTGAACCTACTGGTCGTTGATTTATATGTCTGTTACATAAACCGATAACATATACATGGAGATGAAAACTAAATACATTTGTTATATTATTTACATTATATAACCATCTTATCAGGTAATGACAGATTATATTATGGCAAAAAACTCATAAACATAGAATGTATTATTATTTTTGACTACGGAATTTTAGACTAATTTCCATTTGTCTTCATCTCGTTTTATAAGTCTAATTTCAATCGTTTCTTCTTCAGTTCTTGAAGCGTTTTTTTCGAATGAAATAATGTTTTTTATTTCGCACTAGGCAGCTACTTCGATTATGTTAGCATCGATTTCATTGGTCGAAAGCCAACGCAAGCATAAAGCGAAGCCCGGAGAACTTGTTATCCACCCCTTAACTTTTAACATATTTGGCCGCAGCTGAATGATGGAATGCGGAAAACTTGGTGAACACCTTGGTCACCTAATTTGTGACTGCAGCTTACTTTCCCCTCATCGCATAGTTCATCGCTAGATCCACTGAAACTTTTGCTGGATCACCATTAAGGTTCACGCCGTGACTATCCAGTTTCTCTCAAACTGTTTTATTGTCGTTACCCTGAAATTTTATAGAAAATCAGCAGAAAAGGGCAAACAATACTTAATCCCAGTCCGAAAAGGGGTGGTGTGGGTGGTTTTTTTATGCGAATGAAAATTTAACCTTTCTCTCCTGTTGGAAAATTCTGAAAGAACGGTGATCGTGCCTATATCCCTTGTGTAATTACCAAACCGATGCCTTAAGGGACAAGACCACTATATTCAATTATCATTAAGGCTTGTGTTTTCACACTCTGCTACCATAACTATTTCATAAGCTTTTGTATTGATTAATACATTACATACGCATCCCCCAAACAAACTGATGTTATGTCCATTACATTTCAATTTCAATTTTATTTACAATAACACTCAGTTTGTATAATGTACAAAAACATGAGCAAATCAAATATGTAAACATATAAAAGAAATAGGTCACTATGAAAAATAGGTATATAACATAGAGGACAACAATATAGATTTATGTTTGTAAGCTGATATATCATATTTAAAAAATATAGTTTTTTAGTTTGCGTTTATTTAACAAAATAATAATAAATAAATGATAAATAGATGTTTAGTACCGTTCGATCGAAAAGAAAAAAAAGTAGTCTAATTGCATAAACCGTGGGAACTGCACTGAATAACTTTTCAAAGGGGCATTTGATTGACAGATGGCCTATCCTAAAAATAGATCACGTGGTTAGGGGAATTTCGTTTCGGTATTCTCTCTGATTGGTTTATTTTTATCACCGCCCCAAGTACATGAGTTTTCGTACTGATTGACACATCGTGTTTATTTCAGGTGTGAATAAATAAGAAATTTTGAGAACAAAAGAATAAATAAAAGATACGTGACGTTTAAGTGACATTAATTTTGAATGGAATATTCAATTTAATGTTATAATTTCAAGAAGATATTCAAACTTGTTTATTTGTAATGTATTTTGTGCGTTGTTTTTCATTCGAATAAAAGTGGATTATCGTAATTGGAGAGGGATGTCTAGGCTGACCTTACTTTGTGAGTAGATCTTTGTTTCATATTTCCCTGCGTCATTTTAGGTTAGCCAAAGTTCTTGAGAATATAACATATGCATGTTTTTTTAAACGAAGAAGTTAAGTTATTACATGAGATACCGACTCATTTCATCGATCAATTATTCAATGTTATTGACAGTGTTTTAGTTATAGAATAGTATATATTGCTTACAAACATAAATAATTATACAAAATATAACAAATAGTGAACTATGAAGTTGTTTTATTCGTGCATATTACTGCCATAGCAATTGTTTTGTTTGACAGTACTCTTAAAGAGAGTAAAAAGCGAAAGCCTTTAAGAGTGCTTACTTATATAATTTTTGTAAGGTATTAACATACAGTATATAATATCTTAAAAACGTGTCCTACGTAGCTCTGTTTGCGAAACGAAAAAAAAAGAGCTACATGGAAGACTTTTAATATATTATGCATGATTGATTTTTAATACATGTATAGACATATGGTCAAATCTTGATTTTATAATATTTTGTTTTCTTTTTATTTCATTTCTTAAGCTGATGTTATAATATACATGTATTTATTTCGTCATCATCACTAGGGGAAACAACTTCAGAGTTTTTGAAAATTATCATATGAATATGCACAGTTATCTTTAGCAATGACTAGGTATTTAAATAAATACTCTCAGTATCATGATTGGGATAAACATGGGGTCTTAAAGAGTCAAAGAAAAAATACTACAAAGAAAATAATATACAGACAGACGTTGTAACAGACAACCCTATGTACATACAAACAAATTTGCCATGATTTATTACACAAAGTATTATAAGACTAATACCTGCATATTTGAGCACCTACTATACAAATATATTCAAAACCTTTATAAAGAAACAAGTAAATAAACAAATCATCAATATACAAATAAACACATATAATAAACAAATTAACAATCAATACAAACAAATATAGTCAAATGGGCTCACATACACAAACACACCCACACACTCACACTAACACATGCAAAGTCAGAGTGAGGTATTACACAACATTACTTAAGTATTCAATAAGTAGACATGGCATATGACCTTTTGGTTTGTTGACAGTTACTAGAATAACTATGATGCTATTGGGGAATTTGAACAGACTATTATTATAAAGCAAGTAGATAATATATATATTCAAAATAATGAGATTAATCCAAAATTTATATGAATAAATAATATCAGACATAAAAAATCTTTTGTAAATATTTTCAATATCAATGCATGTAACAATTGGAATAATAATGTAGATATGTTTTTCTCCCTTTTCCTATTCAGTTGAACAATAAATTCCAAAAAAGTTTTCAACAATAACAATGAAACATACATGTACATAGAACAACAGAACATATAACAATAGTATTCTCCTTGCAAATAAACTACAATATTCATTATAGAGAATTTAGATTGTTTAAATAACAAAATTCGGTATTGATATTTGTTTTAACATTAAAAGATTTGAAATTGAAATTAAGTCTTGAAATTGTCTGTTGTAATATATTTGATAAAGATAACCAACTATTTTCTATCCTAAATTGAGTTATTCTTAATGGCATTGTTAACTTTTTCAATAAACATACAAAGTTTGATAAGATCATTTTTGTTTTCACTATATAAAAGCTCATACAATTCACTGTGTTTGGATTTTTATAAAAGTATGGCTTGATATTTTTTTATATTGTTCAGAAAGGGTCTTACATTTAAGAACATAGTGATATTTGTTACCAATACCATTGTCATTGCACAAATTGCATTACCTGTCATTCAAAGGTATAAAACTCTATCTTCCTATTTCAATAGGTAGTCTATGATTCCTTGTTCTAAAAGATGTTAATATTTTACAAAAATAATTTGGTATAAGTTGAAAATATTTATTAATTTCGAAATTTCTTTTCATAAGTTTATAATTGATACTGCCTGTAGACCTTGACACATTATCATTCCATGTTTGTATGTACTGGTCATGTATTCTTTGTTTAAATGCTAATGGAAACCGTTTTCTATTTATGTCAGATTGATTTTCCCAAATATTCCCAAATCCATGTTTAAAAATAAGACTTTTTATATGATCAAGCCATTTTGAATTTAAAGTCCCTTGATTCTGCATACCATTGATTATGAGATATAAATTATTTGACAATTTATTGCTAGTTGGGTCAGTAACTTTACTCCAGAAAGAGATAATTCTTGTATCAATATCTGTTTGTATCGGTTTAATTCCTAATTCGCCATAAATCATATGAGATGGGGTAGATTTTTTAAGATTGAGAATAAGTTTCATAAATTTGAGTTGTGTTCTTTCAATTATTTCATTGTTTCCAAAACCCCAAACCTCACAGCCATAGAGTAGTATTGGTTTAATAGTTTTATTAAATATATCTATCTGTAAATCAAATGACAAGTTTAGAGCTCTTATTTTTCTTAAGAGAGAAAACATTGCTTTATTAGCTTGTTCTACTACATGCTTTTTGGCTTTAATGTAACTTTTTGTTCTTGATAGATAGACACCTAAATATTTATATTGATTAGTGGTTTCAAGATTTGCTTCTTTGAATTTAAACTTGTTTTGATAAATGTTACTTCTTGATCCAAATACAACTACCTTTGTTTTACTGGTGTTTACTGTTAATTTCCATTTATCACAATATTGTTCAAAAAGATTTAGTGAGTTTTGTAGGTCATCACTACTTTCACTTAGTAATATGGTATCATCTGCATATAATATTATAAAAAGTTTAAAAAACATTCCAATTTCATTGGTTCTGACAGTGCAAGTTACGCCATTTACATTTCCGAAGCTTAAAAAGTTTTCCAAATCATTCAAGTATATTGAAAATAAAAGAGGAGATAAGTTTTCGCCTTGCCTAACACATAACTCACCTTATTTATGTTAACGAAACTTTCTAACCTACTTGCGTACAATATTAAATGTAGTATAGAGTAGATGTTATCAGAGATTTGTCCAAAAAAGGTTCTTATAATCCCTTTATAAAACGAAATTTAATCGGCATTTGTAATCGGCATTTGCATTTGTAGATATATACATTTATAAATTCAATATCATTAATTTTTTAGCTACGTTTTATATATTTTGTAAAGTAGGTTGACAAATAATAGACGTTTGAAACTATGCAAAAGAAGAGGAAGCGGCACATGTTACGACGTCATTTCGGTGCCATCTGGATTATATGAATGTCTCACACGATATAAAAGCTTTAATATTATTCATTTCGTCCTTCGTCAATAGTTCGGACACCAAGCTCGTATCGAAGAATGTCAATATTCTATGTACATAACGACCTTAACTGATTCATACTCTATAAGAAATTTAACACACTTTCGCCGTCTCTCTCACACTCAATCCTTAACTGATGTCACAATGCCACTTTAAATAATTTTGGTCTTCCCTCCCGGAAATAGCATGCGAAACTTCTTTTCACTTTTGATAAACGGTTTATATTTATTCACATTGCCCTTCCACGTTGCCTAGTCATTATTTTTATTGTCTCATTTGATGAGATTTAAAGGATCAAGCATGACTTTCAGAAATTGACATGTTAGGTAACGTAAAATAACATCATTTATGTCTACCATTTCTTTGCAACTGGTTTAGAAAATCGCAAATGAAATCATGTGCGCTTTAAGATAAAAAAAAACACGTGCATGTGTAAGGTGAAATCTTTTTTAAATATATTACATCAAATACGATGTAACACATTACAAATACATTATTGATTTACCGTGTATAACAAGTAGAGCAGAAATGTTTTAAATTAATTCAAAATGAAAGAAGAGATGTCTTCAAAATATAATATGAGGAAGTCATTAAATATGATATGATGTTCACCGGCAGATGTCATAATGACCGAGGCGAACGCCGAGGTAAATATGAAATTTTCGGTGAATATCATACCATATTCAATGGGCCCACTAGTCAATTATTGTTTTATTATTTGAATAGGCTAGTATTGTTTTAGATTATCATATAAAGTAAAGCCTTTTATGAAAAAACATAATACAACTTTTATCATGTTTTTATAGAAGCGAGGGAAAAAAACGCACGGTAACAAGATGACGCACGGCGTCCAACGACAACGTAAACGCTGAGCAAATTCAAGTTTATTCAAGTTTATTCTCATCATTGCGCTGAAACGTTTAACTACCATAGTAAAGTAATGATATTTCAATCGAGAAATAAGTCATTAAGAGCAAAACGAAACCAATATTTTTATGCAAACGCGCATATAACATTCTATTATGTTTAATCATTGAATATGAGATTCAATTTATTTGTAGATTGGGAAAATCCAATTCAGCCAGTGATTATGATACTACACCAAGTGAATATGATTTTATAATTTTTTCTGTTGATTACTGTTTGGACCAATTATATTGCATTTTTTTTAAATAATATAAAAATACATAATAAACCACAAAGCTATTAGTTCATTTGAATTATTTCATATTTTTCTAACGCTAAGTAATAAATAAAATCAATGGCCATATTGTTAGAACTAAGCAAAAATATCTTATTCAGCAAAACTACAAATTGATAAATTCCTCAGCAAGGAAGTGAACATTAAACCGCGTAAAGTTGACACTCGTATGATCTTAAGAGGAACTTACATTAAATAAAATAATATGTATTAAAGGAAATGGAAATGATTGTAAGTACTTTTATTTTTGGCAGATTCTGATCGTAAAATGTATAAATAAAATTAAGTGTGACATTTTCTACATTTTACTGTTTTCTTTTTCCCAATTAAGTATCTATAAAGAATACCTGTTTTTGTAGAGTGTACAAAATCTTATTTGCATATCACTTGGTGAATTCTTTTTGATTCAGGTTTACAAAGCAATTATTACTTGTTTTCTAAAAGCTTACTTTTGTTTGTTTTATTTGCATTCAAACAAAAATAATGATAAGATAAACCGTAACTACATGTATATAACAAGAGTTTCAATTTTATCTTTATGTAAAAGCGAATAATTTCTCAAACAAATCATTTAAGACAAAGCGGACGAAATTTACATATTCATAATTCAAAATAAGACTTGACAAGGTATACAATTTTATAAAATAGATATTTTCTAAAGAAAAAAAAGTCAATTTAACATTGTAACTTTCAATATACAAAAGTGTATATTTGTCAAAGAAATTACATCAATACAATATTGACAATTTCATTAATTGACTAACACATGTTTCCTGTACCTTCTTTCTTAATTACCTGTAAAAGATTTTTTTTTTCATCATCATCATCCCAAAATGATTGAAGTAGTTACTTTAAAACAAGTTTTAAGAAAAAAACTGATTTATTAAAGAATATTCTTGTAATATTGTTCCATTCAAGCAGAATGTAATTGAAGAACAAATCAGATATGGCAGCAATTTTTCATTTATAACATATGACTATGATTAAATTTAATATGTAGACACTTTCAACAGCGGAAATATCGTCGTATGACATTGAACATTGCATTTTTATATATTATGCAAAATCTCATTTTGTTTGAATGTCTTGAATTGTCTTTATTTTGTCTTTGCATTTTTTTCCTTAAAAGTTTTTAATTGTATCTCTTTAAGTTTGAAAGAACACAATGAACAAAGTGTCTTTTTGTAGATATACAATGAAAAACTTTTTTTAGGAAACAATGCTTACGTTATAACATTCTTTTAGAATGACGGTAGCATTTGGTAGTTCTTCAAAGATTTCTCTTAGTATGAATAATGTTATAACTAAAAATTGCCAAAGTTCGTCACCACATACACTTGGTTTTCGTGTTACATAACATTTAAGTATTTCTTTTTAAAATTATAGTTTTTAAATAGATGTGAAATGCATCTCTTCTATTTGAAAAGATACAACCTTTTGTTATTGAAATATCAGATCCAGAGTATATTCACCGTAATTTCCCCTAGAATTTATTTTATAGGACTATTTACAATTCATGTTCATTTAATATATACCCTAGGTTAAATTACTAAACACAAGAAGGTTTTATTCATAACGATTTCATAAATTCGATAGGTGTAAGTCTATATTGATTCTTTTTAAAGATTTAAAAAAGCGAAAAAAAATGATGAATGGTTTTTGCCAAGATTGAAAGGTGGACAAGTTCTTTGATGATATTAAAATGATGTAGTATATTTAAGAATATTATGTCTAACTCAATAACTCGTCTACTATCAAATGAATTCGGCCATGATTACAACCTTTCCGTAATCCTTATCAGAGTGCAACATAAAATAGAGAGAAAAAAGGAATCCCTAAAGAATGCCCAAAATGACAAAAAAGAAAATAAAGAGACATGATTGAGGCTGTTCGTGGACGGAAGTGGAGAGAACAAGTTACTGTCTGCGATCCTTAGTACCGGCTTAAGCAGAATTCAACATTAAAACACGAAAATGGTAATACGGCTGCTATCATGTTACCGTCAATGTGACATTTGTGATTCCATGAAAAGCGGCGTAATTGTCGTACAAGGAATATACCGTACTTTTCTTGGGTTATCGCAGACAGTTTGTAATAAAGGATATTGTTAACTTGTAAACTACAATTGTAATATATTTTCCTGTTTAAAACGAACCATCTTACAAAAGTGTATTTGTCTTGTTTTTGAATGATGATGGTTCCACCGGTCGCTATGAAACTATGTTCACATTTGCAATAGAAATAGAAAATGAAAAAAAAGAGAAGTATAAAAGAATCATATCGCACATGTTCAGTTGCATGTTTATAATGATTTTTATGTAACATCTGTATTTCCCTGTTGTTTATTTTTATTGATCCAGTCTTTGTCTTTGAAATGAATATTCAATGTTAGCTCGGCTAGTGGTTTTCGATGTTATTTCTATTATGAAACACAATTTAAATAAGACAAACGTCATAATGAAGAACAAATGAAAAGGTATTGCATTACAGGAGTGAGAACATAATATAATTATATATTAATGATGATTTTTTTTCTTTTAATGTGTAATTCCGATGTCTTTTATGATATATTTTAGCAGTATAATTGAACACTTTTTTTATAATTTATGAACTAAACTGTCAAGAACAACAATTATCATTTTAAAACAAACCAAATATTTAGAAGTTTTTTTTCAAAGCTGGATGCAAAATGTCTTTTCAAAATTTACATTCTTCTGGTCATGGTATTTTGTTGTAATTATCATTCTTTTGTTAGCAACATATTTGTCAAATGTATCTTGATCTATAAGTTAAGCGTTTCATTTTTTTATTTATTTGCTTCGAAATAAATGCATATTTGGTGCTATTGACACATAGTTATCAATTAATAAATCAAAATCATGTTTGAATTTTGAACCAATTAACTTACAAGAAAAGTGTTCGTTAAAATCTAATATGTGAATGTGAACTCGTTGGCCGCGGATTTATTTATATGTCTGTAACATTTACTGATAAAGTATTTATGGAGATAAAAACTAAAAAGAGTATTTTATTCTACAAACATTTAATTTATATAACATTTTAAATTGGTATTTACGGGTTAAATTGAGGCAAAAATGTCGTTTACTTGGAATGTATTATCTTTGATGAAGGGAGCGGCTGGAGTTTTTAATCGTCTGCATCTCTTATAACGAGACTTCTGCTTTCAGATCTTTACACCATTACACCATTTATCAAAGGAAAATAAAAATATAATTAATCACGCTACCTCTTATGATTACAACTTACAACCGTACTTCACTTCATTGTTGTTTTCTTTTCTCGTCCTTCGGGATCATTGAATTCAGCACTTTTAAGTGTTGAGAATTGATTGTCGCTCAAGCCGGTGATTGGTGGAGTGAGGGATGTTGTACTGTTTCATTATTCCTCGCGTCCTTGGATCATTAAGTCTAGTAATTTTAGTTGAGAAATAAGTACCGGTCAAGTCGGTGCTAGCGGGCGTGATGGATGTTGCACGTTTTCATTATCCCTCATGTACAGACTCAATCAAACCGAGTCAGCAATATTGATACATGTTTTTCTTCAATCCAAAAAGGCATGTACGTATCAACCTGTCTAACTTTATTTATTTATTTATTTTCTTTCGGTAACATAAACGTCAGTTGTTTCTTTTTCTTATGATTGGCTTAATCATTTTTTTTCTGGCAAACAGGTTATTTTCCTTTGTTCATAGGATAAGAGACATGTGTTTTTTTATTGCCCTAAGGGTTATTTCGTGCTAACAATAAGTTACATAGTGATCAGTTGTTGTTTACGGTAATTGACATAAGGGCGGATCATGTCATCATATTTAATAAGGAAATGTAACCATTTCGTTAAATATTATAAATACAAGAATACTACACCTTTCATTAAATTTTCTAAGATTTCCTTTGGGATGCAATCTTTTTACCAGTGATCAGTCAGCTAATTATCACATATGAGCATTTCCTTATTAGATAACACAAATGGAATGTTCTCAAAATCTCTTTTTTAATACTACATTAGGCTTGGTTACATAATTAAACGCTACTAATAGACAACTTTACAGTATGGCAAATATATTAAACAACAAAAGTAATTTGTATCAGCACTAAGTAATATACATTACTACCATAATATAATTATGTGTAAGTAATATGCATTACTATCATAATATAATTATGTGTACTCGTAGTGAAATTTCATAAAAAGCTTACAGTAAGTCAAAGAAGCTTTAGATTACTTACACAAGATTGTGTCGTTCTCTTTTAACATTTTAAGAAATAACTTCTACTATTTTAATTTTGTATGTCTTTTGTAATCAAAATATAATATAGACATTTAAATTAATTGATAATTTCTTTCTTGTTTGAAGGTATCAGTCATTTATCACATGTTTGCAATGATGGCCATGTATCATACAGGTGACATTTGCATGTTTTCATGACTTCATATATGGAGATCTCAAGATATTATCTTATTGTCACGACTTATTATTTTAAGGCCACGACTTATTTCAGCCAATACAATTGGTTGTTTCATCTTGAACAAAAGTTAATATCACATTGGCCATAGCTTTCGCAGAAGCGGTGAATATAACGTTGCGGGGGTGAACAAGAAGAACGTTTTATAATTATTATTGTACCTTAATTATTATAGTACATCTTTCTTCATTTTTTATAGTCAGGTGTTTCGTTCATTCTTCTTTAAATTATTTAAATAAAAATTATAAGCGTGTAATGTATACTTTATGGTCGCTTATTCAAATCATTTGCCCTTTTTACTTTGAGATCAAATCTCGTGAATTTAATGTCATTTGGGATCAAATCTCTTTAATTTAATGTCATTTTTATCATAGACATATACTCATAGATAAAATCTCTATTTTGCCGTTAATAAGTATTTAAAATATCGGTTTCAATCATATATATATAAACATAGATATGTAATGTGCATATGTCAAACGCAATATGAGATGGTTAATATTATAATCCCCTTTGGAATACGTGATTTATTTATAAAGCTGTAGCACTGACAACGACGATGTAGAATTGATACATTGATTAAAATACAAGATACATTTTCATAAATATTGTAATTTCAACCCTAACCGCAAACATGTATTTCGTCATAACCATCTATCTAACAAAAACAATTTATGATATGTGGTCACTTGCATTTGGGGGAAAATTCAAGACAAGAGCCGGTTATTATTTTTAAATTCAAACTTTTTTTAACGTTTATGACGATAGCAGTAATACAGTGAGGCAAACATTAAGACATACTTAAGACTAGATCAAAGGCAAACAAACAAATGCTTCTGATACAACGTACAAACGAAGTTGCACCCTCGACTACTTCGTCTCGTAGTGGATTCTTTGAGACACTGCCCTTCGTTGACATTCGCAACAATCAACGGTCGCCTTCAAGTAACGAAATTAACACAGTCCACACTATTGGACAAGGTCATGTAGGATCGGTGTCTGATCAAATCTCAGAAAGCAACCAAACGTGTTCAGTATTGAATAGGAAAATTAATGAAGACAAAGAAAATCGGCAAGTCTGAGGACAACAAAATTTTGTTTTTAGTGTGCTCTGTATTCATCGTTACGTGGATTCACCTTGGCTGTGTTTTGTTTTCGCATCTATACCGGGCATGAAAAGCAACTTGAATGTTCTCAAATTCATATTTATTTTATTGCCACAAGGAATAACATTTTATATTCATAAATCATATGTTTGTACATATAAAAAGTAAATTGAAACTAGCATCAGCATCTTTAAAACAGTGAAGTATACAAGTATATCTAATACTGATTTTCATTTTAATGGGAAATTATCCGTCTATTCTTCCGATTTTTACAATTGTTGTCAAGTGTTAACATCAAATGATTCAACGTAATGTGAGAAAGGAATATCATTATGTTTGTTACATAGTGAATTAGCCATAACTCTCTTGTAACAAACAGTAAAAATATGTAAATAAAAATAGTAAAATCGGTTGTCATTTATTATCTTATCCAAAGAATCACATGAAACTATATATTGTTATCTTTGGTCGATGAGAAAATAGAACCCGTCCGTAGTTGTGCGGTTTAGGATTTCCAGAAACTTTCATAAAAATGAAAAATAGATTAAATAACATCACTGTGGGTTCGTATAAAAGTTAGGGAATTTGTGTTCGTTCATGTGAGGATGCAATCCAGCCAGCCTATGGAAGGTAAGTTGTTCTACATGTTCTCCTCTCGTAACTTCAATAATGCGCTCATAGGTACCTGAATTTTCTTTTTACCAGTGAAGTTAAAACCCTTACATTGCCGTTTTGCTTTAGAAATGTATTATTATGAATGTAATTTCTCATCTACTGGGTTTTTAGCTTTTACAATGCCCATCTCATGGATGATTATCATGAACAAAACAAAAAAGCGGAGTATTGAAAATGATATGAAATGCAGTCACACCCTCTCCATCAAATTTAATACCTTAAGTTATCAATGGGACCAAACTGACAAGCTGTGACAATACCCAAATATTACTTTAACAGATTCATTTCTTTTGCATTATGTCTGCAAATATATTTCCGTCTTTGTCACAGCATAACCATTTGAGTACGTATGTTCTTTATAGCATTATGACATTGTCCTTTTTGGTTTAACTTCTACAAATGATCTTAATAATGTTCAAGCATAACATGATACGATCATATTTCTATAAATCCTGTCAGATACAAATGTACAAGTTGATGAACATAATTTGTTGATAGAAGCAGTCTTTCTCATATACCACTCGAACTATCTTAAATGGAATTTCCCATCTTTTAGTCAGGACAAAACAATAAACCTTGGCATTAAAAGTAAAATTTCAAAACCTTTATCAACCGGGTGGTGAACAATGGAGACCATGATAGTCATCGTTGATTGCGGTTTGCACTAGTGACATGAGAAGAATCAAGCCGCCAGCAGGTGAAGGGTTTATTAGAATAATCGTACACATAAATATAGTTGAACACAGTCAATTTGCAATAAAGGATTTTATTACTTACTTTTGTGATGTTTTTGCCTATTTAAAACGGACAAAGTCTATTATCTTCTTTTAATGATGATAGATCAATCGGTTGCTATGAGTTTTTTGGAATTTATTTACAAGCAAAACCAGAATAACAAATATAGAAACGTTGCTGATGATTTTATATTTTGGTGTTTTTTTGTGTTTTTTTTCTTCAAATTATCTTTTTCTTTTCTACTTTTTTAAAATGGATATTCCAAGTGATCATGATCACGTGAATGTCTCATGTAAATCATACTTGTAGCAATTCAACTCTCAACAACATCCTCAGCTGTTTCTTGTCATTTTTGTAAAAAAATGTTGATTATAAACACTTATATCGTGTCTTCTGTTAATTCATTCTTATTTTTTGTACATCTTACAACTATTGATGAAAAAGAGTTATGTTCGTGCATTGTGTTATATATAACAGTATCAAAATGCAAGATGTTAACAAACACGATTTAAATGAGATTAACTTTACAATGAAAGTTTTAAAAGCATAAGACAATGAAATGGTATTGTATTACAAAAGTGTCGTCGAAATAGATTTATATTATAATGATTTGAACCTTTTCCCCTGTGTTTTATAATATATTTTACACTTTAATGGTAGTTCTTGTTTGTTATGATGTGCCGACTTGAACAAAGCAATTATGATTCTGCAACAAATAAAATATTAAGAAGATTTCTATCAGAGACATACGAAAATGTCTGTTCATGATTTGACTGTTTACGTAATTCCGGATGTAGTGCTGCTTGTCAAATTAACTTTGATATATAACTTTAGAGTCTCATTTACGTCGAAATAAATTCATGTTTCGGTGCTACAGCGAAAATGTTGTCAATTATATAAAGAAATGTTTCAATTTTGAATTTTTAAGAGAAAGGAAAAAAGAGTTAAAATTCCGTGTATGTTAATATGAACCTACTGGTCGTTGATTTATATGTCTGTCACATAAACCGATAACATATACATGGAGATGAAAACTAAATACATTTTTTTATATTATTTACATTATATAACCATCTTATCAGGTAATGACAGATTATATTATGGCAAAAAACCTATATACATAGAATGTATTATTATTTTTGACTACGGAAGAGGGGCTTTGGCCTAATTTCCATTTGTCTTTATCTCGTTTTATAAGTCTAATTCCAATCGTTTCTTCTTCAGTTCTTGAAGCGCTTTTTTCGAATGAAATAATGTCTTTTATATCGCGCTAGGCAGCTTCTTCGATTATGTTAGCATCGATTTCATTGGTCGAAAGCCAACACAAGCATAAAGCGAAGCCCGGAGAGCTTGGTGTCCACCCCTTAACTTTTGACATATTTGCCCGCAGCTGAATGATGGAATGCGGAGAACTTGGTGAACACCTTGGTCACCTAATTTGTGACTGCAGCCTACTTGCCCCTCATCGCATAGTTCATCGCTAGATCCACTGGAACTTTTGCTGGATCACCATTAAGGTTCATGCCGTGACTATCCAGTTTCTCGTAAACTGTTTTATTATCGTTACCCTGAAATAATATAAAAAAATCAGCAGAAAAGGGCAAACAATACTTAAGCCCAGCCCGAAAAGGGGTAGTGTGGGTGGGTGTTTGTTTTTTATGCGACTGAAAATTTTACCTTCCTCTCCTGTTTTGAAAATTCTGAAAGAACGGTGATCGTGCCTATATCCCTTGTGTAATTATCACACCGATGCCTAAAGGGACAAGACCACTATATTCAATTATCATTAAGGCTTGTGTTTTCACACTCTGCTACCATAACCATTTCATAAGTTATTTTATTGATTAATACATGACATACGCATCTCCCAAATATACAGATGTTATGTCCATTACATAACCCGCCTTATTTATGTTAACGAAACTTTCTAACCTACTTGCGTACGATATTAAATGTAGTATAAAGTAGATATTATCAGAGATTTGTCCAAAAAAGGTTTTTATAATCCCTTTATAAAACGAAATTTAATCGGCATTTGTAATCGGCATTTACATTTATAAATTCAATATCATTAATCTTTTAGCTAATTTTATGTATTTTAATAGGTTGACAAATAATAGACGTTTGAAACTATGCAAAAGAAGAGGTAGCGGCACATGTCACGACGTCATTTCGGTGCCATCTGGATTATATGAAGGTCTCACACGATATAAAAGCTTTAATATCATTCATTTCGTCCTTCGTCAATAGTTCGGGCACCACGCGTACCGGAATCGTTCGTATCGAAGAATGTCAATATTCTATGTACATAACGACCTTAACTGATTCATACTCTATAAGAAATTTAACACACTTTCGCCGTCTCTCTCACACTCAATCCTTAACTGATGTCACAATGCCACTTTAAATAATTTTGGTCTTCCCTCCCGGAAATAGCATGCGAAACTTCTTTTCACTTTTGATAAACGGTTTATATTTATTCACATTGCCCTTCCACGTTGCCTTGTCATCATTTTTATTGTTTCATTTGATGAGATTTAAAGGATCAAGCATGACTTTCTGATATTGACATGTTCGGTAACGTCAAATTACATCAATTATGTCTACCATTTCTTTGCAACTGGTTTAAAAAATCGCAAATGATTTTAAAAATCATGTGCGCTTTAAGATAAAAAAAACACGTGCCTGTGTAAGATGAAATCTTTTTTTAAATATATTACATCAAATACGATGTAACACAGTACAATACATTATTGATTTACTGTGTATATCAAGTAAAGCAGAAATGTTTAAAATTAATTTAAAATGAAAGAAAAGATGTCTTCAAAATATAATATGAGGAAGTCATTAAATATGATATGAATATCACCGGCAGATGTCATAATGACCGAGGCGAACGCCGAGGTAAATATTAAATTTTTGGCGAATATCATACCATATTCAATGGGCCCACTAGTCAATTATTGTTTTATTATTTGAATAGGCTAATATTGTTTTAGATTATCATATAAAGTAAAGCCTTTTATGGAAAAACAAAATACAACTTTTGCATGTTTTTATAGAAGCGAGGGAAAAACACGCACGATAACAAGATGACGCACGGCGTCCAACGACAACGTAAACGCTGAGCAAATTCAAGTTTATTCCAGTTTATTCTCATCATTGCGCTGAAACGTTCAACTACCATAGAAAAGTAATGATATTTCAATCGAGAAATAAGTCATTAAGAGCAAAACGAAACAAATATTATTTTCATGCAAACGCGCATATAACATTTTATTATGTTTAACCATTGAATATGAGATTCAATTTATTTGTAGATTATGAAATTCCAATTCAGCCAGTGAATATGATTCTACACCCAGTGAATATGATTTTATATTTTTTTCTGTTGACTACTGTTTGGAACAATAAGATTGCATTTGTTTAGATCATATAAAAATACATAATAAACCACAAAGCTATTCATTCGAATTATTTTCTATTTACTAACGCTAAATAATATATAAAATCAATGGCCATATTGTTAGAACTAAGCAAAAATATCTTATTCAGCAAAACTACAAATTGATTAATTCCTCAGCAAGGAAGTTAACATTAAACCGCGTAAAATTGACACTCATATGATCTTAAGAGTAACTTTCATTTAATAAAATAATATGAATTAAAGGAAATGGAAGTGATTGTAAGTACTTTTATTTTTGGCAGATTCTGATCGTAAAATGTATAAATAAAATTAAGTGTGACTTTTTTACATTTTACTGTTTTCTTTTTCCCAATTAAGTATCTATAAAGAATACCTGTTTTTATAGAGTGTACAATATAATTATATATCAGTGATGATTTTTTTTCTTTTCATGTGTTATTCCGATGTCTTTTATGATATATTTTTAGCAGTTTAATTGAACATGTATTTTAATAATTATTAAACTTAACTGTCAAGAACAGCAATTATCATTTTAAAACAAACCAAATTTTTAGAAGATTTTTTTTTCAAAGCTGGAGGTAGCATGTCTTTTCAAAATTTACATTATTCTGGTCATGGTATTTTGTTGTAATTATCATTCTTTTGTGAGCAACATATTTATCAAATGTATCCGCGGATTTATTTATATGTCTGTAACATTTACTGATAAAGTATATATGGAGATAAAAACTTAAAAGAGTATTTTATTTCATAAACATTCAATTTATATAACATTTTTAATTGGTATTTTCGGGTTAAATTGAGGCAAAAATGTCGTTTTCTTGGAATGTATTATCTTTGATGATGGGAGCGGCTGGAGTTTTTAATCGTCTGCATCTCTTATAACGAGACTTCTGCTTTCAGATCTTTACACCATTACACCATTTATCAAAGGAAATAACAATATAATTCATCACGCTACCTCTTATGATTACAACTTACAACCGTACTTCACTTCATTGTTGTTTTCTTTTCTCGTCCTTCGGGATCATTGAATTCAGCACTTTTAAGTGTTGGAAATTGAGTGTCGCTCAAGCCGGTGATTGGTGGAGTGAGGGATGTTGTACTGTTTCATTATTCCTCGTGTACAGACTTAATCAAACCGAGTCTCAATTTTTCAGTTGTCCCGTTCTCCACTTCAATGTTATTATGTTTTTCTCGTCCTTGGGATCATTGAGTCTAGTAATTTTAAGGTTGAGAAATAAGAACCGGTCAAGTCGGTGCTAGCGGGCGTGATGGATGTTGCACGGTTTCATTATCCCTCATGTACAGACTCAATCAAACCGAGTCAGCAATATTGATACATGTTTTTCTTCAATCCAAAAAGGCATGTACGTAACAACCTGTTTTACTTTATTTATTTATTTATTTTGGTTAACATAAACGTCAGTTGTTTCTTTTTCTTATGATTGGCTTTATCATATTTTCTTCTGGCAAACAGGTTATTTTCCTTTGTTCTTAGGATAAGAGACATGTGTTTCTTTATTGCCATAAGGGTTATTTCGTGCTAACAATAAGTTACATAGTGATCAGTTGTTGCTTTCGGTAAGTGACATAAGGGCGGATCATGTCATCATATTTAATAAGGAAATGTTACAATTTCGCTAAATATTAAAATACAAGAATACTACACCTTTCATTTCTAAGATTTCCTTTGGGATGCAATCTTTTTACCAGTGATCAATCAGCTAATTATCACAAATGGGCATTTCCTTATTAGATAACACAAATAGAATGTTCTCAAAATTTCATTTTTAATAATACATAAGGCTTGGTTACCTAATTAAACGATATTAATAGACAACTTTACAGTATGGCAAATATATTAAACAACAAAAGTAATTTGTATCAGCACTAATTAATATACATAACTACCATAATATAATTATGTGTAAGTAATATGCATTACTACCATAAGATAGTTATGTGTACTCGTAGTGAAATGTCATAAATAGCTAACAGTTAGTCAAAGAAGCTTTAGATTACTTACACAAGATTGTGTCGTTCTCTTTTAACATTTTAATAAATAACTTCTACTGTTTTAATTCTGTATGTCTTTTGTAATCAAAATATAGACATTTAAATTAATTGATAATTTCTTTCTTGTTTGAAGGTATCAGTCATTTATCACATGTTTGCAATGATGGCCATGTATCATACAGGTGACATTTGCATGTTTTCATGACTTCATATATTGAGACCTCAAGATATTATCTTGTTGTCACGACTTATTATTTTCAGGCCACGACTTATTTCAGCCAATACAAATGGTTGTTTCATCTTGAACAAAAGTTAATATCACATTGGCCATAGCTTTCGCAGAAGCGGTGAGTATAACGTTGCGGCGGTGAACAAGAAGAACGTTTTATAATTATTATTGTACCTTAATTATTATAGTACATCTTTCTTCATTTTTTATAGTCAGGTGTTTCGTTCATTCTTCTTTAAATTATTTAAATAAAAATTATAAGCGTGTAATGTATACTTTATGGTCGCTTATTCAAATCATTTGCCCTTTTTTCTTTAAGATCAAATCTCGTTAATTTTATGTCATTTGGGATCAAATCTCGTTAACTTAATGTCCTTTTTGTCATAGACATATACTCATAGATAAAATCTCTATTTTTCCGTTAATAAGTATTTAAACTATCGTTTTGAATCATATATGTATAAACATAGATATGTAATGTGCATATGCCAAACGCAATATGAGATGGTTAATATTATAATCCCCTTTGGAATACGTGATTTATTTATAAAGCTGTAGCACTGGCAACGACGATGTAGAATGGATAGATTGATTACAATACAGGATATATTTTCATAAATATTGTAATTTCAACCGTAACCGTAAACATATATTTCGTAATAACCATCTTTCTGAACAAAACCATTTATGATATGTGTTCACTTGCAATTGAAACTTCAACAAGAGCCGGTTATTTTTTTTAATTCTAATATTTTTTAATGTTTATGACGATAGCAGTAATACAGTCAGGCAAACATTGCAAGACATACTTAAGACTACATCTAAGACAAACAAACAAATGCTTCTGATACCATATTCCATTTAAACGTACAGACGAAGTTGCACCCTCGACTACTTCGTCTCGTAGTGGTATTCTTAGAGACACTGCCCTTCGTTGACATTCACAACAGTCAACAGTCGCCTTCAAGTTACAAAATTAACACAGTCCACACTATTGGACAAGGTCATGTAGCATCGGTGTCTGATCAAATCTCAGAAAGCAACCAAACGAGTGCAGTATTGAATATCACATTGGCCATAGCTTTCTATAACGTTGCGGCGGTGAACAAGAAGAACGTTTTCTAATTATTATTGTACCTTAATTATTATTGTACCTCTTTCTTCATTTTTTGTATGGTCAGGTGTTTCGTTCATTCTTCTTAAAATAATTTAAATAAAAATATAAGCGTGTTATGTATACTTTTAAGTTCGCTTATTCAACTCATTTGCCCTTTTTTCTTTGGGATCAAATCTCGTTATTTTAATGTCATTTGGGATCAAATCTCGTAAATTTAATGTCATTTTTGTCATAGACATATACTCATAGATAAAATCTCTATTTTGCCGTTAATAAGTATTTAAACTAGCGTTTTGAATCATATATGTATAAACACAGATATGTAATGTGCATATGTCAAACGCAATATGAGATGGTAAATATTTTAATCCCCTTTGGAATACGTCATTTATTTATCAAGCTTTTGCACTGGCAACGACGATGTAGAATTGATACATTGATTAACATACAAGATACATTTTCATAAATATTGTACCGGGTAATTTCAACCCTATCATCAATATGTTTTTCGTAATAACCATATTTCTGAACAAAACAATTTATGATATGTGGTCACTTGCATTTGGGGGAAACTTCAAGACAAGAGCCGAGTATTTTTTGAATTCTAACAATTTTTAATGTTTATGACGATAGCAGCAAACATTGCAAGACATACTTAAGACTACATCAAAGGCAAACAAACAAATGCTTCTGATACCATATTCCATTTCAACGTACAAACGAAGTTGCACCCTCGACTACTTCGTCTCGTAGTGGTATTCTTAGAGACGCCACCCTTCGTTGACATTCACAACAGTCAACGGTCGCCTTCAAGTTACAAAATTAACACAGTCCACATTATTGGACAAGGTCATGTAGCATCGGTGTGTGATCAAATCTCAGAAAGCATCCATACGTGTTCAGTATTGAATAGGAAAATTAAAGAAGACAAAGAAAAAACGACAAGTCTGAGGACAACAAATTTTGTTTTTAGTGTGCTTTGTATTCATCGGTACGTCACCTTGGCTGTGTTTTGTTTTCGCATCTATATCGGTCATGGCAAGCATTTTGAATGTTCTCAAAATCACGATGTTTGGTAAAATGACGTATTTGATCAATGGATTTTCAAACCCTTTTATATAAACATTACTTAACAAAAAGTTTCGAACCCGTATACATGAAATATTTTGGTGCCACAAGGTATAAAAATTTATTTGGATTAATCATATGTACATATCTGAAGTTAATAACTTTTGGTTACGTGTACATCATAAGTGTTTTTGAAAGAAGTTGATAATTATGTCATCAGCGGTTGAATTATTTGTTACAATTAATTTCCATATGGCAACTCCCTTGAAGTCGCTAAGCCTTAAGTCTGCCAGAGGTGCCATTTTTTTCGCAAAAACTCACTGATACTAAATAATTGTGCCATGATAATGACTTATGAATTTTATTTTCGAGAATTGTATGGTACTTTTCTTGGATTTCTAGAATATGATTGTTGTCATCAAATAATTTGACCCTCATAGCTGTGGGTTCGTATAAAGTTAGAAACGTTGTGTTCTTTCGTGTGAGGACGCAATCCAGCTAGCCTGCGGAATGTTAGATGTTCTACCTGTTTTCGGCTCGTGACTGAAATAATGCATGAAGAGGTGCCTGAGATTTTTTAAGTGTTACGAGCTAAACGCATCAGAGAAGATAACGCAGCAACAAATTTTACACTTTTTAATTAAGGAAAAACAGTTATTTACATTAATACAAAAATATGAAAGTAAAGTTAAGCTTACAGTCTGAAGTTCATTTGTCCACGACTCAGATATAACAAATGTCCTAAACTCACAGTTCAAAACTCAATTATCAAACACTCAAATTTAACCAATGTCCAATGTCCATATCAGAATATCACAATATACCCAACACACTTCCCAAACAGAATAACAGAATCCAAACTTATATATTACTATGTTAGCAGTACAATAGCTCTCAATCAGTACATCAACATCATACAAAAGCACAAGTTAGCACAGACATCGCGAAGTACAAATATTCATTATATATATATATACTATCAATGAACAATCTAGAATACTAATTTACTTAGAGAAAGAATATTCCAGAATGAGATGAATGAACATGAAAAATTATATAAACATCAAATAAACAAAATTATTAATAATAAATAGTGGCAAAAGTAGGTTACGAACCCATTATCAGTCCTGCGCTCTACCTACTGGGCTATTCAGGAAAAAACATATTTATAATGAAGCCTTTATACATAACACAAGTGAAGCTGAGAATTCGCCATATGTGATCCTTACATTGTCGCTGTGCTTTGAAACCAAACAACAAATTTATAATTATTAATGTAATTTCTCTCTCATCTATTGACATTTTAGATTTTACATTGCACCTTTCATGGATGATAATCTTGAACAAAACAAAAGAAAGCGAAGTATTGAAAAAAAATATGAAATACAGTCACGACATCTCAATCAAATTCAATACACTAAGTTTTTGCTAGAACAAAGTATTACTGTAACATTCATTTCTTTTGCATTATGGCTACTTTATCACAGCATAACTATCTGAGTACTTATGTTCTTTATAGCATTTGACATTGTATGCTGATGACCCTATTATGTTCTTCTACAAATATTTTTAATGATGTTCAAGCATACCATGATATGATCATATTTCTATACATCCTGTGATAAACAATTGTTCGAGTTGAAGAACATCAGCTATTTAAAGAAATGTTCTTTCACCAGTACCACTTGAAATATCTTAAATGGTATTTCCCGCCTTTTAATCAAGCTTTATATTAAGTAAAATCAACAGAATAGTGAATAATGACGACCATGATCATCAACCGGGTGTGCGGCTGATTGTGGTTTGCACTAGTGGTAAAAGTAGAATCAATTGCCGTCAGCAGGCGAGTGGTTTGTTAGAATAATTGTAAACATAAATACAGTAGAACGAAGACAGCTTGTATTTAAGGATTTTATTACTTACTGTTGTGATGTATTTGTCTATTCAAAACGAACAAAGTATATTTTCTTCTTTTAATGATAACAGATCAATCAGTTGCTATGACACTAAGTTTACATTTTGTTATAGAAATAATTGTAATTTAATAACAAACAAAAAAGAATAACAGAACTAGAATCGTATTGATGTTTAGTTGGTGATGATTTTATATTTTCGCTTTTGTTTTTGTTTTTCAAATTATCTATTTCTTTTCTTACTTCTTTTTAAATGGATATTCCAAGTGAACATTGTTGTTATAATTCAAGTCTCTGCAACATCCTCAGCTGTTTCGTGTCATTTTTGTAAAAAAAAAAAAAGTTTATTAAAACACTTATATCGTGTCTTCTGTTAATTCATCTTTATTTGTTGTATATCTTACAACTATTGATTAAAAAGAGTCATGTTCGTGCATTGTGTTATATATAACAGTTTCGAAGAGCCAGATGTTAACAAATACGATTTGAATAAGAAAAACTTTACATGAAACTTATAAAAGTATAAAAAATGAAATGGTAGAGAACTGTCGTCGAATTATAGTTATATGATGATATCCTTTTCCGTGATGTTTTTATAATATATTTTAGCAACATAATGGTATAACATGTTTGTAATGATGTGCCGACTTAACTTGCGACCAAAGCAATTATCATTATGCAACAAATCAAATATAAAGAAGTTCTCTTTCAAAGATATAATTATGCACATGTCTGTTCATGATTTGTCTTATTACGTACTTCTGGATGTAGTGCTACTTGTCAAATTTATCTTGATCTTTAAGTTTCATTCGTTTTATTCATTTGCTTCGAAATAAATTCATTTTGGGTGCTACTGGGACAATGTCGTCAATTATATAAAAAATATTGTTTGAATTTTGAAAAATTAAAAAAAAGGAAAAAGAGTTTAAATTCAATGATTGTTAAGATGAACCTTCTGGTCGTTGATTTATATGTCTGTAGCATTAACCGATAAAGTTTACAAGGAGATGAAAACTTAATACATTATTTGATTTTATTTACAGTATATTACCGTTTTATTGGGTAATATCAGTTTATATTATGGCAAAAGTCTAATGTACTAAGAATGTATTATTTTATTTTTTTTATTTTTTTTTGGGGGGGGGGGGGGTGACGGGGGACGTTGACCTTGTTTCCTTTTGTCTACATCTCCTTTCATAAGTCTTATTCCAGCCGATTCTTCGTCAATTCTTGAATCGTATTTTTCGAATGAAATTATATCTCTTATATCGTTGCTAGGCAGCCAATTTGAAATGGCAGTCTCGGCTAATGTTAGCATCGATTTTATTGGTCGAAAGAAATAGGCGAATATTCATGTATTTTTTCCCTAAACGGAACTTTCTAACCTATCTGCACACTATATTAAATGTTGTATACATGGAATGCGCGACTAATGCAAGATTCAAAAAGATATTTTAAAGTGAGGGTTGCAACTTTATTGACAATTATAATGTTTAACTTTGTTACATTTGGAATGAGATGCCTTCAAAATTAAATATGAGGAAGTCATAAAATATGTTGTGATGTTCACCGGCAGATGACATTATGATCAAGGCGACAGCCGAGGTAAATATGGTGGTTTCTACGGCTAATATCATGCCATGGTCAAAGGCCCACTAGTCAATAATGATTTTACAAATTTGAACAGAGTAATATTGTATCAAAACATTGAAGCGAGGGGAAAACACGCACGTTTAAAGATGACGCAAGTTGTCAAACGACATCGCAATTTCTGCGCAAACAAAAGTAATCCATGTTTACACTCATTGCAGTGCAGCCTTAAACTATTATAGTAAAGTAATGATATTTAAATCGACAAATATGTCATAAAAACAAAACGCAACAATTATTTCTTTATGCGCACGCGCATATAACAGTCTATGATGTTTAATCGTTGATATGAGATTCAATTTATTTTTAGATTTTGACATTCCAATTCTAAAGCCAGTGAAAATGATACTACACACAGTGAATATGATTTTATAAATTGTTCTGTTGACTACCGTTTAGATAAACTAGATTGCACATATTTTTTTAGATCATATAAAAATACATAATAAACCAAAAATTATTAGTTCATTCGATTTTTTTTATTTTTCTAACGCTTAAAAATAAATAAAATCAAAGGCAATATTGTTAGAACTGAGCAAAAATATCTAATTCAGCAAAACTACAAATTGATAAATTCCTCAGCAAGGAAGTAAACATTAAACGGCATAAAGTTGACACTCGTAAGATCTTAAGAAGAATTTGTATTCAATATTTTAAAGGTTTATATGCCCATCATTATGTAAATGGGTCATTAAATAATATGCATTAAAGGAAATGGAAGTGTGTTGCAAGTACTTTCATTTTGTGAAGATTGTGATCGTAACACGATAGCCATAGAGCATGTAGATCGCTCTCTTGACCAATCATTTCATTGTAGTTAATGCAATATCAAAAATATCAGAAGATGATCGGCTGATATCAAAATTCAATTGAGAATAAAAGATAACACCCCTGGTCCAAATTTCAAATCTGTATGTAAAAAAACAACAACAAAGTAGGTCAAATGATATCAAAAATATCAAAAGTAGGTCAACTGATATCAATGAGAAATTACACCCATGATCTAAATTTCAAATATGTACGTCAAAACCAGAAAAATTGGTCAAGTGATATCAAAAGAAGGTCAGCCGATGATTAATTTTTGATTCTGTATCAGAAATTACACCCTTGTAAAATCTCAAGTCTGTACTTTAAAACAAAATGTGACACTAAGTCAAATGATCTCATTAATATCAAAAGTAGGTCTGTTGATATCAAAATTCAATTCGGCACCAACAAGCACATTATGGTCCAAATTTGAAGTCAGTTTGATGCAAACTTAGTCAAAATCGTAACCACTAAAATGTAAAAAATAATTTTCGATATTTGTCGCGAGGATCGCGAAATTATATGACATGCTTTCCAAAAATGTGTAATTTTCTCCGGTGACCTCATAATCTTGTTTTACTTAATGTTATGCTCCGGCATAACCTTTACACATTATTGTAGATATGTTCTCCGGCGGAGTACTTTGTTATAATTAGACGGAGTATTTTGTTATAAATCATGTTTCTTGATTCTCTCGTGATATTTTTGTTTTGGCGGGAATTATTTCATTGGTAAATAAGTCAGATTTCAGTGTCACGAGACAGAGCTTCTCAGGATTTCAAGTTATTACGGATAGTATTTAGGTTCAAAATTCATATATATTGTGTTCTTTCGGCTTTATACAGTGTTAGCAAAATAAAAGTTTGGAAATTATACTTCAGTGTTTGTGTTCTCTATTAAAGTCTTTCTTGTGACTGGAGTAAAAAAAGTGTAATTAAAGTATACTCCACCACAATATTTGGGCCATGTGACCTAATTCTTTTACCACAGGTGAACTTATTCGAACTTGATCTAGAAATTACAAAACCAACTTTCAGAACAATTTTCAGGATATTTAACAGTAGCGACTAGAGTGTTTACAAGATTTATCTATTTTTACCTCATCCGAGCAATTACCTAGTCAAGCATCCTGACAAAGTTTGATGACAATTGAGTCAACAATGTAACAACTAGTGTGTTATCAATGTTCTTCCATATTTTGGCGTTGTGGCCTAGTTTTTGAACGCAGGTTGACCCGCATTCGTACATTGAAGAAACTCCAGGATAATTGGATCAAAACAGTAGCCACTAGAGTGTTTACAAGATCTCCCTTGACATAGATTTTCATTCGAGATAACCCATATTTAAAGTCATCCGAGCAATTACCTAGCCAAGCATCCTGATCAAGTTTGATGATAATTTAGTCAAAAAAGTTACCACTAGAATGTGAACAAGGTTTTTCTATTTTCAGCTCCTGTGACCTTCTCAAAGACATCATTTAAGACAAAGCGGACGAAATTAACATATTCATAATTAATAATGACTTGACAAGGTATACAATTTTTCTGAAATAGATATTTTCTAAATAAAAACAATAATATTGTAATTTTAAATACACAAAAGGTAATATTTGTCGAAGAACTCACGTATAGACAATATTGTCAATTTCATTAACATACTTACACTTGTGTTTCCTGTACATTCTTTCTTTTGTCCTCCAAAAGAATATTATTTAAAAAATTGAAATTCGAATTTCAAAAGAATCAAATGAGTATAAAACGTGTTTAAAATAACGTTGTGAATCAAATTGCCTCTTTCAATAAAGGATCATTTCATGTTGATATCCTTCATTTTTGTCGTTTTGCAGAAACATATTTAATTCATAATCATCACCGCAAAACGATAGAAGTAGTTCACTTAAAGCAAGCATTTATAAAAAAAACTAATTTATTTAGATTGTATTTGTGATATTGTTCCATTCGCAGAGAATGTTATTGAAGAACGAATCAGATATGGCTGCAATATTTGATCCATAACAAATGACTATTATTAATTTCAATATGTAGATACTTTCAACAACTGGGTAATAAAAGGAAATATCCTCGTATAACATTGTACATTCTATTTTTGAATATTATGCAAAATCTTTTTCTTTTGTCTTGAATTGTCTTTCTTTTGTCTTTGCATTGTTTTCTAAGTTTTTAATTTTATCTCTAAAAGCTTTAAGGAACATATTGAACAAAGTGTCTTATTGTAGAGATACAATTTACACTTTTTAGGTAACAATGCTAAAGTTATAACATTCTTTTAGAATGACGGTAGCATTTGGTAGTTCTTAAAGGTTTCTCTTATTAAGTACAATGTTATAACTTGGAATTGCCAGATTCAATAGTGTTAAGTTCGTCACCACATTCTTTTGATTTTCGTTTTAAATAACATTTAAGTATTTCTTTTTTATAATTATAGTTTTTAAATAGATTTGAAATGCATGTATGTAGAACGACAATTCATGTGATGAATAATGATATTTTAGTATGGAACACTTTATTATCTTCGATTGAAATATATGATTGTATTATCGGATTATGTCTCACACGTGTGTCAAACACATATATTATTAAATCAAGGCGTCCGTGGCGCAGTGGTTAAGGTCGTTGACTTCAAATCACTTGCCCCTCACCATTGTGGGTTCGAATCCCAACAGGGACTTTGGATTCTTTCATGTGAGGAAGCTATCCAGCTAGCTTACGGAACGTCGGTGGTTCTACTCAGGTGCCCGTTCGTGCCTGAAATAATGCACTGAAGGGCACCTGAGGTCTTCCTCCAGCAGTAAAGCTGGAACGTTGCGATATGACCTATACTGTGTCGATGTGACGTAAAACCCAAAACAAACAAAAAAAACGAGGTTTTAGTGTTGCTATGTCTTATGCTTAACATTATCAACACGATTATTCATTGTATTATAGGTCTTCCATTAAAGATCCTGTAACTCATTTTTTATGGTTTTATATCATTAATATAATGCTGTAATGAATATTTATCAATTTAAAAGGTTCTACAAAGCATTATTTGTAAAGATGTTACCGAATGAAAATTTCATGTTAATAAAGGGAGATAATTAGAACTTTTTTCTATAAAGTCTAAGTCAAATGTTTCAATAAGAAATGAATGCATATATTTTAATTATTACATATAATCTAGACAATTATTTCCAGTACATATTTTAAATATTATTCGATGTGCGAAAATTGTTTAAGAAGCATAGTTTTAAAAATATAATAATTTTTTCTTTAACAACTTTGACTAAAACATACAGGAACTTTAAGGTAGAACAATTCGCATTACACACAGTTATATAATATTTTACTTTTAATTTATGTTTTGTCTAAACAAGGCGATAAGGCAGTATGACCTATTAACCCATTTCAGTTTTCAAACATATTTTACAAAGTTATCATAGTTTTCCTTTCAGGCATGCATTTTCAGTTATTTTATAAACATTTGTTTCTCAGAAAGACTGTTCTATTAAATTTTGTTATTGTGTTGATTAATCTTAATAGACAATGATATACATGTATAGTTGCTCATAGTTTATTGCTGCTTATAGTGATTGGCAACAACCATCAAATTATTATAGTCGTTATGATATGTAAAATAGTTTTCCTTAAAATAACATTACTATTTGTTCTCCTAAGAAAAGTAAAAAAATAAAGATACAAATGTAAGTCTATAAATTATGATCCAACTTTCAGGTTTTCATAGGCGCTGAATAACATTTTGTTATATGTCATCTTTGAATTCTAGAAGTCTCTGGTTGCTACCAATATTGAAGTAAACTATTTTCATAAGATTGATTTTGGCATCACAGCCGACAAATCCTACGTTTAAAGGCAATTTTACCATTTTTCATAAACAGTGGATAAATTGATAAAAAATTGATTTATAGATACTACTATATACGATGTTTCTAGCAGTTCATCTCAGTCTTAAATTTCAAAAGAATGCTATATATTTAAGAAATAATATATCCCAAATTGTGATTTTATTGCTCAATAACATCACTGTTTGGAGTTCGGATGCGGGGAATTATATCACGAGGGCGTAGCCCGAGTGATATAATGATGCGCATCCGAACGACAAACTGTGATGTTATCAAGCAATTAAATCACCGATTTGGATATATTATTCCGATTCTAACACGACATCAACAAATAAATGCTGCCGTACATGATAATTAGATAAACTGCGCCTGTTTCTATATTTGTTTCTGTACTTATTTTCAGCGCGTCACATTTTTAGTGGTTACGTCACTTGTATTACGTTTACGTCACATATCTAAATATAGAACGTCAAACAGTGATTTTATAGCATAATAATACACACTTTCGGTTCTTCTATGTTCAATAGGGAAAAATGCGGGTCGTGTTAGAATCATGTATAATAACAATCAATATGTGATGCTGTAAGAGGAGCTCGAAAGAATTTCTTTTTACAACAAAATACTTTTAGTTTCAACAATTTTGTTGTCAATGTCTTGGTTGATGGTCTATTATATACAATGGCATATGAATCATAACCTCTTAATATCTTGATAAATATCTTCTATGCCCGAAAAACATTCCGCGTTTAATGTTTTGCAGCTGTCAGCCTGTCTGTTTGTTAATACATCCGTCTTATAGCAGATTCGTGTCCACACTATAACATTTTAACCGATTGAAAGCAAGATTTAATGACAGAGAAGGTTTTTTTGGGGCTTTCTCGGGTCAAGTTCACAATTAGTCGTTATCTAGTTGAGAATATATTTCAAAATTTGGAACCGGTTCTGTATCTTTTGGACTGATAAAGGGATATTAAAACTCGATCTCTTGATTATTTATGGATACATCGGGTACTTTTGTTGTTTATATGTTTATACGTATAAGCAGATATAAACCAGAAATTTATATGAGCAACACATTTTATCTTTTCTGATATTTTTTTTTCAAGTGAATGTCTTTTGTTTCAATCAAAAGAAAACACAAATTTCTGAAAATTTGCAATTTTACCCTTTTACACCTACATACATGTACTTGTTTATTTGCATGAATTTTCTTAGACATAAGCAACTCTAGGGGGTCAAAACAAGGTAAGAAAGAGGGACCGTCTAAAAAAATTCGTGTTGTTTAAAAAAACTCGATATGTGCATGTATTCGCCATGTTAAATTAAATTGGACAGGTAAATTTTCATACGTAACATAACACTTAGAAGGGTAAACACCAACAAGTTGTAATTAAAGTTTAAACAGATGCAGGTTAAGTTTGATTTTCTTGTCAAGTTTAATGCAATATTTATTGCGAAGACAAAAAATAGCCGAGATTGTATATATGACAAAATGGATAAAGACCTCACAATATTTAGACCTTCGTTTTCTCTGATAATAGGAGAGATTTTTCGATATCTGTGGATACTCTAGTACACTTTAAATAACACAGGTAAATGTGAGAATTTATCTGAGAAGAGGTTTATGTCTTAGCCTTTTAATTTTATGGTTAAACCTTTAACAAGAAATTATGTGGCACGAAAGTGTCAAATTGAAGGTTCCATAATAACCTCTATATGAACATATATGCGGATGTTTCTAAATTAAAAAATTTAACATAACCATGATTAAAAGTTGAATTCTGATTCAGCTGGTGCTAGAGGGTGTTGGCAGTTACTTGCACTTTCCATTACCGTCCATGAACAGGCTCAATCAAATCGAGCAAGCAACATTGTCAATTTTGTCGTTTTGTGCGTTCTTTAGGCATTCTTTATTTCTCTATATTTTATCATTAAATGTCTTTGGACATGTTAAAATAAAATGCATTATTACTTTTCATTTTGGTTAATAATTGCTTTGAAGTGTAAATATTTACTTTTAATGATATCAAGCAATGCTTAATTGCTTCTTTTTTGTTTAGATGTCTATATCTAAGATTATATATTTGTCTTAATCATTTGACATTCACAACAATCTGGACAACGCATTTATGTGGAAAATGAGAACGATCGCATTAAAGTACGTCAACACTATTGGATAATGTCATGTATCATCGGTGTGTGATCAGTTTCCAGAAAGTAACAAAACAATGTTCTATTGTAAAATAAAACAAGAGAAAGAAATAGGCAAGTATGAAGGCAACACAAATTTCGTTTTAAGTGTGCTCTGTATTCATCATTACGTGGATTCACCGTGGCTGTGTTTTGTTCTCTCATCTATACCGGGCATGAAAAGCAACACGAATGTTTGGTAAAATGACTTATTTGATAAATGGATTTTTAGAACTCGTATACTTGAAATACATTTTGTTGCTACAATGTATGACATTTTGTATTGATTTAATCATATGTTTATAGATTAAGTAAAGCGAAACTGCTAAGACATAAATGATAAATCACAAAATGTGATACTAAGTTTAATAGAACATTTAGCATTACATTAATTGAATGAGTGAGTGAATGAATGAATGAATGAATGAATGAATTTGATAACTACGCTATCCACGTTTGAAATGTTTATTAGTAGTATTGTTCATATGACCCTAACAGCTGCATAACCTTAAATAATTGCTAGAGGCGACTTTATCTACCTATGAGATGTCTGATTATAGCCTGCACTGGTGACAATGTCAGTACTTTCAAAAGCCGCTAAAATGATGAATGGATTTGCCGAGATGGAAAGGTGGAAAAGTCCTTTTATGATATTCAAATGAAGTAGGATTTTTAAGAATGTCTAATTCAATAACTCGACTAATATCAAATGAATCGGCCAAGCTTACATTTCTGTAATCCTTATAAGAGTGTACAAGAAAATAGAAAAAGACGGAATCCCTACAGAACGCCCAGAATGACGTGAAAAAAAAATAATGAAAATGTTGCAAGCTCGGTTTGATTAAGCCTGTTCATGGACGGAAGTGGAGAGCGCAAGTTACTGCCTACGACCCTTAGTACCGACTTAAGCAGAATTCAATATCTAAACACGAAAATGGTAAACAAATTAATTTAGAAACGTCCGCGGATTTGTTAATACGCAGACAGTTTATAATAAAGGATATATCAACTTGTTAATTACAATTGTAATATATTTTCCTGTTTAAAACGAACCGTCTGATAAAGGTGTATATGTGTTCTTTTGAATGGTGCTTGTTCCACCGGTTGCTATGAAACTGTGTTCACATTTGCAAAAGAAACTGAAAATGAAAAAAAAAGAAAAGTATAAAAGAATCATATCACACATGCTCAGTTGCATGTTTATGCTGATTTTTATGTAACATCTGTATTTTCTCGGTTTTTTTTATTGATCCCGTCTTTGTCTTTGAAATGGATTTTCAATGTTTGCTCGGCTAGTGGTTTTCGCTGTTTTTTCTATTATGAAACGCAATTTATATGAGACAAACTTCATAATGAAGCACAAATGAAAAGGTATTGCATTACAGGAGTGAGAACATAATATAATTATATTATAATGATGATTTTTTTTCTTTTGATGTGTTATTCCGTTGTCTTTTATGGTATTTTTTAGCAGTATAGTTGAACACGTATTTAAATAATTTATGAACTTAACTGTCATGAACAGGAATTATCATTTTAAAACAAACTAAATATTAAGAAGGTTTTTTCGATGTCTTTTATGATATATTTGTAGCAGTATAATTGAACACGTACTTTAATAATTATTAAACTTAACTGTCAAGAACAGGAATTATCATTTTAAAACAAACTAAATATTAAGAAGGTTTTTCAAAAACTGTATTTCAAGTTTAAGTAATTTACGTGGTATTTTCCCCTTTGTATAATTATCAATATTTTGTCAGCAACTCATTTGTTTGATTCATGATTTGATTTGCTTCGAAATAAATGAATTGTGGGTGCTATTGACAAATTGTTATCAATTATATCAAAATGTTTGAATTTTGGACGAATTAATTTACAAGAAAAGAATTCGTTAAAATATCAATGTTAATGTGAACTTGCTAGCCGCGGATTTATATGTCTGTACCATTAACCGATAAAGTGTAAATGGAGATAAAAATTGTAAATTATTTGATTCCATTTTCCTATAATTTATAAAAAATTTTAATTGGTATTCACATGATATATTGAACCAAAAAAGTCTTTTACTTAGATTGTATTATCTTTGTTGAGGGGAGCGGTTAGCTAGTTGTTAGTTGTCTGCATCCGGCTGCATCTAGTTTCCTTAGATGACACAGGAACTGGTTAGTACCGGGAAGTGGGCTTAAAAGTGGTTCAATGAAACTGGCTAATACAAATTAATTATATATTATAATACAATCAACTTTTCGACGAACTTTTGTGATCTCTGTTATAACGAGACTTCTGCATCCAGATCTTTACGCCATAACACCATTTATCAAAGCAAAATAGAAATATAATTCATCGCGATACCTCTAATGATAACAACTTACAACCGTACTTCACTTCAGTGTTGTTTAATTTTTCTCATATTTCGCATTGAGTCCAGCACTTTTAAGTGGTGTTGAGAATTGTGTGTCGCTCATATCGGTGCTACGTGGAGTGAGGGATGTTGTACAGACTTAATCTAATCGAGTCTTCAATTTTCTTGTAATTTTGCTGTTTCTAATGCTAATGTTTCTTATGATTGGCGTATTTTTTTCTGACAAACAGGTTTTGTCCTTTGTTCTTATGATAAGAGACATGTGTTTCTTTATTGCCTTAAGGGGTTATTTTGTGCTAACAATAAATATCATAATGATCAGTTGTTGCTTACGGTAATTGACATAAGGGCGGAGCATGTCATCATATTTAATAAGGAAATGTTACCATTTCGCTGTACATATATATTAAGATACAAGAATACTACACCTTTCATTTATAAGATTTCCTTTGGGGTACAATCTTTCTACTAGTGATCACTCCGCTAATTATCACGAATGGGTATTTCCTTATTTGATAACACAAATAGAATGTTCTCAAAATTTCAGGTTTAATACTACATTGGGCTTGGTAACCTAATTAAAAGGCTAGTAATATATAACTTTTGGTAGCGGCGATGTCTATTCGCCGTATTTCCGGCATAGTTACTTTAATGCTGCTCGCCGTATGCGATTGAGGCCCTTGAATCAATAATTTCAATATAACAGGAGCGCATGACTCTGGCAAAAAGGCCAACTCGTCTTTTGTATGTATTTACAACAACAAAAGTAATATTAATTAGTACCGTTACATGATTATGTGTAGTGAAGGTCATAAAAAACTTACAGTTAGTCAAAGAAGCCTTAGATTAATTGAACAAGATTGTGTCGTTTTCTTTTAACAGTTTAATTAATAATTTCTACCGTTCTAAATATGTCTTGTTTGAATGCATCAATTATTTATTCACATTTTTGCGATAATGTCTTATATGGCTTTACTACAGTGGCATAGAGGAAACATTTGCATTTTTTCTCTCGTAGACACGAGATAATGAGTTACTATCTTGTGATCACGACTTATTATTTTGATTAGCCAATGAAAAGTCGTTTCGTCTTGAACCTTAAATCATATCACATCGGCCAAACGTTGCGGCGGTGAAGAAGAAGAACGTTTCATAATTATTATTGCACCTCTTTCTTCTATATATATTTTGTATGGTCAGATGTTTCGTTTATTCTTCTTTCAATAATTTAATTAAGAAATATGAGCGGGTTACATATACTTTTAAGGTCGCTGATTCAAATCATGTGCCCATTTTCTCTATGGGATCAAATCTCGTTAATTAAATGTCATTTATGTCATAGACATATAAAATCTCTATTTTGCCGTTAAAACGTAATTAAACTTTCGTTTTCAATCATATATTAATATAATTAGATATGTAATGTGTATATATCTAACGCAATGTGAGATGGTTAATATAATAATCCCCTTTGGAATACGTCAATTATTTATGAAGCTGTAACACTGGCAACGACGATGTAGACTTGATACATTAATTAAGATACATTAATGTTGTACTTTAAACCGTTACCACAAACATGTATATCGTAATGACCATCTATCTTAACAAAACCAGTAAAGGTGTGTGGAGAACCTTCAAGATCATTTGCTGGGAACATTTCAAGACAAGAGCCGTTTTGATTTAAATTCTAACAATTGTAAACATTTACGCCGTTTGACCGCTAGGCCGCCACTTTACAAAAGTAATAAAATCGAAGGTTCTGTCAACGGGATTTTTCTGTAAATATAATTATATCTTTTAAGAAGAGCATTCAATATCCTCAATTTACATATATTAAAAAATGTCTGAAGAACTTCTTTTATAGTTGTTGTAATTTAGTTTTTCTTTCTATCTAAAACACTTAAAGATTAGGCCGTAAGCCAGCTGTTTGCCAGCTTACAAACATGATAAAAGCAAAATACTTTTTTAAAAGTGATTTGTCTGCTGATGTATTTATAACTTAATGCTTAGGCTACCAATTTCACGCCGCTAGACCGCCAACTTCACACATTTTATATTCTGGATGAATTAGTTGAATATGCAAACATTTGCGAACACGTTAAAGTATATCCTTATAAAATACATGGCATTGGTTTAAAAGACCACGCTGTAATGGAAAGCAAATGAAAATACTGATACTCAATTTAATTATAATTTGAAAAAAGTTCTAAGGACTGGTGCGAAATAGGATTGATTATTTTGTTACTTTGGTATATGTCATTGTTGCAAGGGTCGTTCGGTTTGTTTCCTCTTTAATTATGTCCGTCAAAGTATCTATTTTGTAATTATAGAAATACGAGGATTGATTAAAAAGTTCTTGGCCCGATGTACTTCCTGTAGTCAGATAACCCAATTAATGGTCTTACTTTTCAATATGATCATCGTCTACATCAATGCACTTTGCCAACCTGTGCTCCAACTAGTTTAACCCTTTAAAGAAGAACTCTCTATTTTGGTCCTCACAGAACTCATTGACCGCCTTAATGACATCTTCATTGCTTTCAAAAAACATCCACCACGAAGCTCAGTTTTCAGTTTCGGAAACAGGTGGAAGTAAGAGGGGGCCAAGTCCGGAGAAGATGTGCATGGATTTCAAAACCGCAATTACTTGCGGCAGCCATCTTAACTTGTGATGTGTGAGCTGGCGCATTGTCGTGCAGGAGCAGAACGCCTTGAGTCAGTTTGCCCATCCCTTTTACGCGCGATTTCATGACTCAAACGTCATAGTTCGTCTGCATAGTGCGTTTATAACGTTTAAGGTACGACCTTGCTCAAGATAGTCAATCATGATTATCCCCTAACTATCTTAAAAAAAGTGAAGCCCTTATCTTCCCTGCTTCGGAAAGGGTGAGTCATTGTGCTTTCACTACATGCTCTGTTTTGGGGTTTTTTTTGGATTCTGGATCGAAGTGATGGGCCCATGTTTCATCCTGAGTTACAATCTGGTAGATAAAATCAGGTTTATCCCCGTAGGGAGACAAAAGATATCTTGAAATGTCAAGCCTGGTCCGTTTCTGGTCGTCAGTCATCTGTCTAGGGACCCACCTGAGCGGAAACCTTTGACATGCAATAGACATCAGTCAGAATTGTCTGAACTGAGCCTTAGCTTATATCTACTTCCCTAGCAATGCTTCGCAGATCTCGCCTTCTGTCGTCATGACTAGATCGTACACAGATCCGTCAGTTTCATCGTTGATGGCCTCATTGGCCGCCCAGGCCGCTCATTTTCTCCAATGCTCGCCCTGCCCCTCTTTAATTCGGCAGCCCATTTTCACAGTGCTATAAGAAGATGACTCCTTCCAAAGTATATCCATGAAGTCTTCACCGATTTCCTTGGGGGACAATCCTTTCTTACAGAGGTACTTAATGACGGCTCTTATTTCAACGTTCTCTATTTGGTCTAAATAACACACCCCTCTACTGATCAACGTGTGTTTTTAATATTACTTAATCTGTGTAAAATCGCGTGTAACACGGTCAGTAATCTTCATACGTATCTTCGACGTATTGTGTGTAAATGTCAGTGTAGTAGCTAGAAGTATATCGGGCCGTGAACTTTTTTTATCATTCCTCGTAGGTGTTTCAAGGCACATAATGGATAACTTGGTAATAATGGGCCTTGTAACACACCACTTTATGGTAAAACACACTCTGGGGTCGGACCCCAAAGCGCGTTACTTTGGGTCTGGATTTTGGCTTCCAAGATGGATGCTATATCATAAGAAAATAAAATTCACGTCCAATTAAGGCAGGAATTATTCGCAATCACGTATATTTTGTAATTTTCGGAAAAAGACATTTCAAAATGGCAGCATTTTTGTTAGTACATCAAGCAGATTCGTATTTTTCAAAAATGACCGAAAATAACATGAGTTTTATTTTATTCACAGTTTATACTGTTCCGTGCTGTAAATTAACGTTTACAGTAGTTTTTCAATATCAGGACGGTGCGCAAAATGGCCTAAAGTTAGAAATAAGTCGTTGCGGAAATATTAAAATACATTATAGAAAAGTTTAGATTTACTTATAGTATAGTAGCAGTTACTTTCATAAAATAACATGACTGGTACCTGATAAACGTAAAACTCATGACGATTTACGGGATGAAAACCAAAATGCATTTTAAACTCCGCTTCAAATATTTCAGTGTCGCCGATCGAAAATAAGTCAGTACTCGGTATATAAGCAGAACTCAGTTGCCACCTTGAGAAATATGTAGCATATCAACGCATTTTGGGGTAAAATTCTCGATTTTAGTTGTGAAGTTTACCGGACTTGGGGTCGCACCCCAAAATGCGTTTGACACCTAAGTGCGGTGTAACAGACCTTTAAATGAGCAGAGTTGTTAATGCTTTTTATAGAGTCAGAACAAGACGCAGAACCACAGTGTCAAAGTGCACGTGTACCAGGAACATTAACTTTTATCTTAGAAGCATGCCATTCACAGCAGAATTGTAAGAGAAGAAAGTTTAATATACATGTATATGTTGTAATTCTGCAGAACTTTGTTGAAGATGAATATCATTTCATTTGTTTAATGACATTATTTTACAAAGTAACGAATCCGTCAGTAAAGATTTTTTACAACTTTTAAACACATATACATGTACTAATTTAAAGTGAATTATACAATTATCCAAATATGTAAAATGAGAAACACGATTTTAGATGTCAAACGATAATATTAATATACACGTAATTGCTCCTTGTCCCTTTCGTATGACTAATTGTGTTGTTAATATATTCATTAAAAATATGAATTAACAAAAGATAATTATGCTTGTATTTATAATTATATTGCCATTGTGTTTGTAAAATTTATGGTATTGTTTTAGAATATGAGATCGTGTTCTTAGGATGACGTCATAGGTCATTATGACTTGTGACGTAAATTCATACGCTACAATATCTATACGAAAAAATTCTATAAAGAAAAAATTAGTTTTCTTAATTTCTTCCCGATATATGATTGAGTGATCATTTAATTAATTGAAGAAACAAGTTGAAAAAAGTATAAAATACACACACACACACACACACACAAACAAAACAGATTAAAGAAAACAACAACAAGAAAAAAACACACACACAAGTATTTAGAATAGATGTTAAGTTATTATTATTTTCAAGACCTAAATTAATTACATTTCCCCTTACGCCCTGGTGTATTCATTTAATTTGGATCGCGGGAAGGTCTCCCAACCTAATGTATATAATTTAATATACACTAGATTTTTATATTTAGTCTTCTCTAACGATACCATCAGTTTCGTTTAAACATTTACTTGTTCTGATACTAAATATTTTGTCTACATTGAGATTGTTACATTTCTGTTTTATTGAACGATTTTCTGCTAATCTGCAAGAAAGAAAGCGGAAAGACAAATCTTAGCAAACTATTTCTAGGTAATTTTGTAATGAACTTAAGATTAAACGTTTATTGTTGAAACGTTTTTTCTTCTTTTAACCTACGTAATATTAATCCTGGTCGCATTATAATCATCGACTTAAACACTCATGAGAGCATACGTAAATTAAAGGAACTCCCCGGTTTGAGAGTAAAGTGTTGCAACTCTTTTCAATATTGGGTCATTTTTTCACAATTAAAATAATTACTCTGGCAAATGTAGTGAGCGAATGATCTGAAATTTTCCAAGCAAGTCTGAAATTTTCCAAGCAAGTTATTGGTCTTAACCTTCATTTAATGGAACATTAATATCGAAACATTATTTCAAGTCCCGTAACGTTAAAAAATATCAGTGGAGTCCCTTTTAATGACAAGAATGCTTTGCTTATAATATTGCACGTTTGTTAAATCGCCTCCTTTCATTGGATTATGGTGACGTTTATATAAATTATATACACGACTACATTTTTTTTAATTATTACCGAGGCTCACATAATAATTATGATTGTACATAGTCTGATTTTATTTACCTCTTAATTATGAATACATCAAAACGCTCATTTAAATAGTCGATACCATTTCGGTTATTTTTTCCAGTCTAATCTAGTGACCCTTGTGTCTTTTTATACATGGAACAAGTACATAACTGTGCCTCTTTTAAGATAATTCACACCTTTTAAAAGACATCAGAGATATCGCACTGTGCGCTACTGTAAATAAAGCATGTTACTGTCGTACAATAGCTGAGGAACATCAAAGACAAATTAACGCACTATGCGATAAATTAGTACTTAATCTACACTCGTTCAGTAGTGTCTATCATTTTAGCACTTTTCGTCACACTTTAAAAAAAAACTTTTTCAAAATAGGTATTAGCATTTTTTTAAACATACTAGGTTCATCCTTGAGTTTAATATTTTCATCACAGAAATTTATTGAAATCTATGAAATCTAACTGAATATGTCTAATTTGAATAAAAGAATGAATAACATATGTATGGGAAGCTGCGTTCCGTATTACAGGACAAGTAAAGTTGGTCTTTTCTTAAACAACTGCCAGTCTTTTTAATGACACTTTATATCTATATTGTGACCACCTATAGTGTGGAGAATGTTATACATAATACTGTGTATCTTATTTGTGTGTCATCAAAACATGTTTATTTTATATTTACAAAAAGACTATGTAGTAATTGTCACTGTTTTCTTATATCAAATTTGAGCAAAGTATATCTTTAAGTTTCGAGTGGTTGTCGTAAATCTTTTTTTATCAGAACCTTTCTGGGAAAATGATAACAAATAAGATTCCGTAGTCAAAAGATATTGAAAAGCCATAATAATTAAACGTCGAGTAATGAGAGTTGTAATATAGTCGTATATTGCATATATTACAGTATTTTAAATCTCAAGTCAAGTTATACATCGTATCGACTTATTCAGGGAGATATACATAAACACATACTATATTGCCACATATATCAACATGCATATAAATCACACAAAAATGCAATAAAATATAATTATAAAATTAATTAGTATGTGTTATGTTACCCTGTGAATTCTTTTTATGATAAAAGCTTATTTCCAGTAAAGCAAAAATAGTTCCAGTTACTAAAATTATATTTACACAGTAAGTTATGTAAAAGAAAGAGCATCGAAACACGAGGCTATCTGATTTGTACGAGATTTTTGATGTTCCTTCTCTTTGTAAAATAGGAAAACAATACGTTCCCTGTCGTCACTATTTAACCCCAGAAAACGTGTTTGTTTGTTTGATTGGGTTTAACGTCACACAAACACGTATAGATCATATTGCGACGCTCCAGCTTTACTGGTAGAGAAATAAATCAGTTGTCCTTCTGTGCATTAGTTCAGGCACGAACGGTCATCTGAATAGAACCACCGACGTTACGTTAGGTAGCTGGTTAGTTTCCTCACAGGAAAGAATCCAAAGTTCCTATCGGGATTTGAACCCACATCAGTAAGGGGCAAGTGGTTCAAAGCCAGACAAAAATAGCCTATGTTCAAACATTCTATCGTTATCTCTTTCCCTGTCGCCAAAAAAGGTTTACCTCAGAATAAATGATCAAATGAACGAGCATACTCTAGACAGACAGTGAGTGTAACTCATACATGCAATTCAGTTTATGCACTCTGCAAGTAGGTCTGACACGTTTTCAATAGTAAAGTCTCCCAACTATAATACAGATCGTAATAAATGAATTATCATGAAGGTAAAATAAATGAAAAAACTTTACCAACATGGTCGAGCAACAACACATTTATCAATATTAACATTGTACACCGTATGAACTTAATACATTGTCAAATACAATAATTATAACGATAAACAAGATCAACAAGGAAAGGCGGTGTTCAATGAACGCAACCCCTACATGACCAAGCAACAAGGACCAGCGACCAGGAGCCGAAGAGGACCCCAAATAAAAACAGGACAGTGCACAAGGCATAGCACGGACTGGACATTCACTTTCATAATACTTGCATTGGAACGGTCAGCAGCACAAGTACTGCTGGGGAGGTTAAACCGGTTAATGGTCCACAAATCCACACTCTTAACCGTACCATGTTCCTATAAACAAGACAGTGTAAATAAATGAATCCCCGCCAAGTGAAAGTCTAACAGTTTTTATGGTTACAAAAGGTTATAAAAGTAAAATACCGAAATGACCATGTACAAACATCTATAAGGAAACCGAATGACCATAACAAAAGTACCCTGTGTCTTAAAGGAAGACAGAGCAACAAGAAAATCAACTACAAGGGCCCAACGAAGCAAGGCAGAAGACAAATTTTAAGAAAACACAGTCCCATAGGGCTTTAAAAACTGTCCATCATAGAGTCTCCCACTTGGTCCGTCAGATGTAATCAAAAGATAAAGCGTAAAAGCACAAAATCATTGCTAAGCGTATAAAACCCTACTTTGAATAGCAAAATAACATTTTGTTCCGGAACATTTTATTCTGTTTACGTACATTATTCATGTCTATCAAATAACAGACAAATTCTGTGTTACAACTTTTTCGGGAATCAACCACATAATAATGGAACCAATATAATTTTACTGTTGATATTTTTATAAAATTTTTGATAAATTTTATAAAGATATTACATAAGATATAGATTTATACCCTTTAACTTGTCATTAATTACATTAAGTGGTAGTGTAGTATAAAGGGTAAAAAAAATGCATGTACCGACAGTTAAAGCGTGATAGTTCTTAATGTTTAATCTATCCAAAATTTTGCAAACATTCTTAATAATACAAGGGGTGTTCCAAACATCATGTCATTTTCCTTTGCTTTCCTAAACTAAACATTTTTGCATCATTTCTAGCCCTCAAAATACTCACCACCTACGAGTACTCCCCACCTACCTAACACACCGTTTGAGTCGTTCAATCCCACTTTGGAAACATAGTTCATACTCTTTAATGGGGACGCTGATTAGGTTCTAATGAACAGCAGACCCAAGGGCATTTCTCGACTTGTATCTCTTTCCAGACAGTTGGAAACAAGAAAAAGTCACGAAGGGTCCAGTCTGGTGATAATGGAGAATGCGGAAGGACAGTTACTTTTTCTGATGCCAAAATCTCGGTCCATACTTATGAGCGGGGCATTCCGGAGGTACTTGATCTCTGTGATTGGGCAGCGTTGTTTGTAGCAGGACTTTTTAATTTTTCTGAACAACATTTTGTAGAACTTTGCTGTTACCGTTCTGCTTTTTGTACCGGAATTTGCATTACTGATCCCTTATTATCAAAGAAAATTAGATACAAAACTTTCTTAACAGTGCATTCGCGCTTGGCAATACTTAAACTTTTTGCGTTTTAGTGGCCCAAATTCTAATTGAACATTTCCACTTTGGCTCAAAATAGTAAACCCATGTCACATCAACAGTAACGAAGTTGGGGAAAGCTTTTATGTTATATTTAAGATTTATTTTGAGAAGCTTTTTTTGCATTTGAAAAACGGGTTCTGTTTTGTTCGTCTGTTTGCAAATGAGGTATCCATTTTGCATTTTTCCCTAAGTTGAAGATATTTCTTTGAAATACTATAAACTCGTGCTAAAGACAAGTTCGTCAACCGTTCGATATTCCTTACAGTGTATCGGGCATCCTTGTTCAGGATATTCCTGATTTAATTTTCATTTAATTGAAAAATCCTTATTTGATTCGGTAATCTGACTACGACAAGCGTTAAAATCAATGTCTAAAGGAATTCTGTATTAAGTTCTTTCAAGAATAATTTACGAATTCCTTTGTTTGAAATAATATCAAAAGTACCAGTGGTAATATGGCAAAAATATTAATTACAGAATTAAGAAGTATTGAAGTCTCAAGTTTTTGGAGTATTAGACTGAATATCTCAGAGACCACTTCAATTGTTGTAATTAAATATGGTATTTCCTTACAGATTCTTTTATTTATAGCAAATAATTGGAATCTCGGAGTTTTTGAAGTATAAAGGAAATGAATAAGTGACACTTTGTCACGAAATATACTAGGTAAATCGATGAAATCAATACCTTTATTTAGAGGAAATGCCTGTCGTGGTCAGAAATGATGTCGATATGAAGTCTTTTAACTTTGAATAAGAAATGCTGCTGTATAAAAAGGATCAGATTGAATAACTATATTATCTGCAACTGCGTCAAAGATTTTCAGAGATAATAAAAGGGAAGTAAGACATGATAACATTGCATGTTTACCGGACTTATTTAGATATTATTTAAGTAGGTGACAGACAGGATAATGTTAGAATTTCATCTAATAGGAAAAATCCAGCTAAAAATATTATTTTCAAACCAAGTTATACTGAAAAATTTGTTAACAAACCAAAGGAAATTAAACCATTAGGCCTTCGTTTAAAAGATGATTTAGATAAACTTAAAATTAATCCAGACAGTATCCTTCAAAATGACGATGAGGATGTTCCACCTTCCCCGGAAATAAATATTAACCTTTCAAATATAAAAAAGGCATCAAATTCACCTGAATATTTCAAAGAGAAGTTTCTAGCAATTAAGGAAGAACATGAAGATTTTATACATATTTATACGGACGGTTCAAAAGAAGGTTGCAAAGTAGGTGCGGCTGTGCTTGAAAATAATTTTACATCTAGTATGAGGTTACCAGATAATGCATCAATTTTTACTGCTGAAGCAAAAGCTATCGATTTAGCATTGTCATACATAGCACAGCATACCCACGATAAATTTGTGATATTTTCTGTCTCGCTTTCTGTTTTAATATCCATTAAAAATAAAAAATCTGACAATATCATGGTAAAGAAACTTCTTTTGCGATTTCATGATATACTAAAAACAAAATATGTTAAATTATATTGGATTCCAAGCCATGTAGGAATACGAGGAAATGAAAAAGTAGATGCTTTAGCTAAACAATCATTAAAATTTAAAAAACTGACTTATTGTTACCTGCTTGTGATTTTAGACCGGCTATAAATAAACTCGTATCATCTGAATGGAAAGCAAATTGGGACAATGCCGTTTTTAATAAACTTCGCGATATAAACCCATCTCTTGATATGTCACCATTTCTATCTCTGTCAAACCGCCGTGATCAAACAGTTCTTCTTCGATGCCGAATTGGACACACTAAAATTACCCACTCTTATCTCCTCACAAATGACAATGCCCCTTTCTGTGTAGGTTGTAATGAAAATTTTACTGTCAAGCATTTTCTTCTTGAATGTCATGATTTTTCACAGGCCCGTAATAGATTTTATTCTGTAAATTCACTCAAAGAACTTTTTAATACAATTCCATCAAAAAACATAATTGATTATTTAAAAGAGATAAGCTTGTATTCTAGGATCTAATTGGCTCATTTTTATTGTCATTTACAATGTTTTACATAATATTTTAAGCCTATTATAACATTCGGCACGATATGGCCAGTTATGTGTTGACGTGCCGTAAAATCCAAACAAACAAACAAAGTTAGATTTACGTTTGATGTTACAATTTCTACGTCCTCCGTGAGATGGGGATTTACGTTTACGAATATTCATTAAAGAAAATATATCAATATAAGGATCCTTAGATGTGCTTAGTGGGAAAGGCGTTTGTAAATTCTTGACCCATTTTAATTATGCTACGTGTCTAACGTTTACTCTAAAACTAGCCGAAGCATCACAATCATAAATTATTTGTTCCACTGGCTGAATTGAAACAAGTTTAAATGAATGACAACCTTTACGGCCAGAAATGTTGATATAAAAAAGTTGTAAATGTTGTGCGATTTCTCATTTTATAATCGAATTGTAAGAGAACGCCCTGTCTGACCAACATAGTGTATGCCACACTCAGGGGTGTTTCAAGTTAAAACAGAAACAAAGAGTTGCCTTTCAGTCAATTTCTGTATCTAACAGTATACTAAACGTTTATTAAGAAGGCTTTTTGAGAGTTGCTTGCAAGAAAGGTAATTTTTTTCCAGTGCAAAGGTTTTATTAATAAGGGGAAATTAGTTTATCATTTATTAAATTATGTGGTAGTGCACCAACATGACAAACATTATCACATAAATGACAAATCAATTTAGTAACATATAAATTGTTGTCATTTTCATTCAGAAAAGTTTAACTTTTCAGTTATATATAGATGTACATAATAATGCTGACACGTGCATTTATTATATATTAACTGGTAACACTTAAGATAAACAATAAATGTAATCAATATTTTTTTTATGTAACAAATGGTACAATTATATCGAAACGTGTGCAAAGTAAACGAAATCATTGAAAACAATTCATTACTATCATTCCAACATACGATCTTAAGAAAAAGACAATGTTACATACTTTTTATGATTTTAAGGTCATCAAGGCTATAAATCTTGACGGTTAATTAACCTCAAATACTAACGTAAAAAGCTTATAATTAATCGACTAACGTTCAACCTAATGATGTATATATACTTGTAATCATAGGAAGGTCTGTTAACATACAGAGACTCATGTAACACTTGTAAATGTTCATTTACACTTACTTGAATGTTATCTTAAGGACTTGCTCAATATTTGGTTCATACTCACTTTCAATATACATGTACATGTCTTTTCCAGAAAAAGAATATTAAAATATATATCTTTGTTTGGAACGTAAGCAACAGATTTGTGATGTAATAAGTTAAAAACTTTATTGACAATATTTTGTGAAAATACCGCTGACAAGGTAACATTGTAAGAAACACATACAAGTACAAACGAACCTCTGAAATTTGACCTGTAACCGATCACACTCTATGAAAATGTGACGGTAGTTGCAACGTAAAACGTAATTCAGATTCAACACGTCGTTGCAGTAAACGTTGCGAGCCGCAATGATTTCAAACGCCATGAGGGGCAAGGTGTTGTTTTCATAAGCAGAAAAACTTGACACTCATTGGTTAATATTGACTGTTTCTAAAAACGGATTATAGGTGTTTAAATAAGCTTATAGCTTTCAACACAATCGAACTCAAATAAATTCATATAAAGTAATCAAAATGTGAATATTACCAGATAAAACGTATACTTTAGAAATTTTCCTTGTGCATAAACACCTGCAGAGACACAATGACGTTTTTTAAATATGAAAAACAAGATTAACAATAAAGGGTGGCGTTCAAAGAACCCAGCCGACACACGACCGAACAAAACAGGACCACTGGCAAGGAGCCCAGCGGGACACCAAACAAAATTAGGACATCCCGAACCGATAAGGCATTTAAAAGGGTACGAAGGCATGCTCGAAAAAAAATGTTGTAAATACCCTCTAGTTAACTATGTTTTTCAGGCAATCTTCCAGTACCTTTGTGCAATGTTTTTGTGTCAACCTCGCTTTTTAATCATGATTATGAAACAAGCCTATTCAACTTCGTGCAAAGAATTGATGCGTAATAGGATGCAAATTGTTCTTAATTTGATATTAGGATAGTCTGTTGATGTGAAACAAACATATTTTAATTCACACTTACATGTGACATATTTAGGATTGTGCCAGAGGCTTAATGTTTCAATTCATAATATATATATATATCAGAACAATTATAAACTTCTGGAAAACAACACTTAATTGTTGCAAACATACTTGTAAATACTCTGTAATAAAGAACTATCTATCTCCGGAAAGATCGATTATACTTAACGTACTAGTTAAAATTTATTAGCCTGGTTGTTTTGTATTTATCAATTTTAGTATTTTTTTTATACTTAGCACCTTAGCCTTGTATGTTTTACATAATAGACTCTTTTAGTCAAGGACATTCTATCGCTTTGAATCACGTAGACCGAATCACTTTACACAACGTACATACTTATAAATCACATCTATTACCTTAATCTCTTACACTAGATCTAGTGTCTTAGATAGAGGATATTAAATAAGTGTACGTTCAATGCTACTAATAATAAGTTATATTAAATGATATATTATAGAAGACTCTTGCTTCATTTAGTACTAAAGCTACACGAAAACAGTGTTCTATTTATCATATACCCCAAAAACAAGAAATGTTTACAGATTGAAAACACAATTTTTTTTCTAGCTCCTCAAAGTTTTAATGTTAACATTTAGTGCATTTTTGCTATGTTTGCAAAAGCGGGTTAGGCATGTGATAAATAAGGAATAATACATGCATGTGCTATTCTGATCGGGTTTATTGTGTTGTGTTCTCAACTTAATGTGATAAACGAGAGTGGTACAATCCATCAGAATAGCACATTATATATAGGTATTATATATATTGTGATAAATCACTGATATCACTTACATTTGACTTTTTAGCATCAGAGATTTTTCATCATTATACACCACATACATTATTTTTCATACACCAGATTATCTATCAGTTTGAATTACCCTGTACTACATCATGGATTTGTTAGTTATTTTCATCAAAAGTAATAATTCCGTTTATTATGTTTATTTCTTTATGTCAAGGGCTATAATATTTATCATTTTAGGTTTAACATCAAAGAAATTTAAAGTGTCTTTTTATATCTTATTCAATCACCTGTAATTGCACGCACTGTTGTAACTACTTTTGAAAGGTTTCCCTCAACAATCTGCATTTTCATCAAAAAACATATATCTATGTAGACCTTTAAACGCGCAATTATATTTCTTGGCCTGATTCTGTAGAAAATTCTCAATAACGCATTGATTTCCTACTACCTTTCTTCACAGATGCCTGATTCTGAGCTGTCAGGAATCTATAAAAGATGAAACCCTGTGATTCCGAGATCTCAAGCGACTGCGGATTCACTGGTGACAAGAATAAAACAGGTAAGATGAATATATATATACATATTTATAGTATTTAAAAGTGTTACATAAGATAAAGTGGAATTTGAATGTTTCAAATGATAAAAATGCTGTTTAATGATTGTATCTATCAAGATTTTATTTAAAACCAAAAAGTTTTAGTTAGTAGTTTAAGTTGCCTTTAGTTGTAAGATTTCATGTACATAAACAATAAGTATGTAATTTGAAAATGATCGCATGGTTTTAAAGTTGGCCAATCTATGAAAAATGTAAATAAAAATTAATAAAAAGTGTAGTTGTCCACATTTTTACATTTTATAAAAAAAATGAAAAAGAAAGTGAAAAAAATCACCATACATGTATACTGCGTGAAAACTATCTTTCAGAAAAAATATCCTTAATCGTCTTTCAGAATTTTAGATTTTGATTAAATTTATATAAATTAAATCCTCTAGTCGTTCAGAAAAAGAACTGAATCTGGATGATATGCAACATTAGCTTAAGTTTTAAATCATCTGTTGGTAATCTCAGTACAAGTACGTGTTTACATAAAATAAAAAGATCAAGTTATTTTTAAGTTGCAAGTCACCAGATCAAGAAAATTTAACTTGAAAAAAGCACTAAGATTTTTAAAAAGTGAATAGATTCAAAATGATGTAATAATTTACATGGTATGCCCAATTCAGGTCTGATTGTACAGTTATTATCACACTATTTTATTGCGTTTTAACGCAGTCTGACCTTTTATTCATGACTGATTTCGACATTATTTTGGTATTTGCGTGAATTGTAAGTACTGTTGTTAATTTGAAAATTATTTTGTTCACTGAGCAATATTTCAACTTTAAATACATTTCAAAGTATTTTTTTCATAAAATTAAGCATGAATTATTGAGGCTTGCTGCTTTATTACAAATCAAGGCATTGATTGTGCTTTTTTTATTTTTTAAATTTATTTCCATTACCGTATGCATTTTCTGTTGAGAACGGGATGAAACAAAACATCTTCTAGGGTATATAAACCGTATATATTACAATAAAGTAATGATAATATGATATTTTCTTTCAGATATGGAATCCACAACAAACATTATCATCAGTACGGCAGTCAATTCGAGTGAATTAAACAATATAACGACAATTATTCCAACATCGCCTATAGGACCTGGATATATCGATGCCTACAACATTTATCTATATATTATGATCATACTCGGAGTTTTCGGTAACGTGTGTGTTCTCACTGTTTTCCTTCACACTCCACCGTCTAACACAACTGACTGGTTCATATTAGCTATTACTGTTTGCGATTTCATCTCTTCTTTCGTCAATGTGCCAGTCTATGCCACATTCACCAACGGGTACTGGCGCGTCTATGGAACCACCCTGATATGTCGACTCCATATGTTTTTAAGTCAGTCTATCGTGCTCTCCTCTGCCTTCTTGATTTGTGGACTCGCCTTGGACAGGTACTTGAAAATTTGCAGACAACTTTCGTCTTTTACAAGAGAACGCGCACGAAATGTGTGTATATTAATAACTGTAGTTACAACCATCCTATCTATTCCATGTTTTGTTATGTACGAAAATCGCGGGGGACAATGTGTACCAAGAGTGATGGACACAAGGCTCTTTGCATATTATCTTTTGGTTTTCATTACTTTCATATGTGCGGCAATCGTTGTTGTATTTTCTTACTATAAAGTTACCAAAGCGGTCATAGTAAGCGAGGCAAACGTTGCAAGACACTCTGAACTTAATAAAGGAAACATCAATGTTGGCTGCTGTTGCTTTCCTTCCAACCGAAACAATAGAGTGGCACCATCGGTATCAACAGTGTATCATAGCGGGCTTTTTAGAGACACGGTGTTAAATTCATCCCAACACTCTACGCAAGTTCATACAGAGAAGTTCAATGATCATCTTCAAGTTCCTAGACCGTTGCACAAACCTTCAAGAAGTATTACGTCCGACTCTGGGACTCAATGTATAGAGAGAGAACATCCCAACAACCGAACGCTTTCAGGGACCTCTTCCTCTCATTTAAAACAGCGTAATTCATCCAGTCTGAGGACAACTAAGATATCGTTTTTAGTGTGTTCTGTTTTCATCTTATCATGGGTACCACCGTGGTTGAGTTTTGTTATCGCTTCTATACCTAGTTTTAAAGGCAACGTGAATTTGATTAAATTCATGTTATTTGGCAGAATGACTTATCTAATCAATGGATTCTCAAATCCGATCATTTACGCATTGCTGAATAAAAAGTTTCGAAGACATATTATGTACATATTTTGTTGTCGAAAGATGGGATTATTTAATTCAAGAGTAAATCACTTGGTATGAGATATTTATGTAGGACTCCCATGTATCTATAAGAACTGAAGAAACTGTTGGGACATATTTTATTTTTTACGCAATTGGTTGAAAGACCAAAACAACATGCAAACAACGGATAAATATAACTTTAAAAAAAGTGTGCATTAATAATCTTGAAAGACATTCATCCATTGAAATACCAAATTTATTTTTTTATTTTTAAACATTTGATTTGATCAGATGGGAATATATCGTTACATGTAATATTTTAGCAAAGCATTTTGAATTTTCTCTATCACAACAGTATTTTGCTTGTATTTCATTGATTTATCGTTAAGAATGTCATTGAATGTATATATAATTATTTAGTATGTTGTGATTTTTGTGGGTTTTTTTGTTATTATTTTGTTATTCTTCTTTGTTTTTCTTTTATGTATTACTGTACTTGTTGTACATGTGAATAAATTGAAGCAAACTTTTTTGTTGTTGTTTGTTTTGTTATTGTTGTTGTTGCTGTTGCTTTTTGTTATTGTTTTGTTTTTGTTTTTTAAGTTCTTTTATATCTGAGCCGATATATATATATATAATAGATTATAGAAAATAGAAAATACAAGACATTACGCGATATACTACCTCAATTTGATAATATTATTGTAGTATTGGTGCTTGTGGGAAGTTGTTCTTTTTTATTGAAACCATTGAACATTTATTTGAACAGTGTGTATGCAACTAGTATAGTGTTGTATAAATTCAGTTCTTTTTCATGCTACCCTTTAAAGAAAAAATAAACTCGCATAATTTTCCAAATTGTGATACTCAACTTATCTTCTTTGCTAAACAAGAATTTATTAATTGCTTTTATATGATTATACTATTGGGAAATATATACAGTTATATAATTATATTTCTGCAAAGTATAATTATGCATCTCGATTAAAGTGTGACAAATGTATATTGAAAAATCATTCGGTTTACTGAGATCTTTGTTTTATTAAAGTCAAGTCACACTGAATATGTCAAACACCGGTTTTGCAGCTTTGCTGGTGAATGAAAACCTCAGGCTTTCCTTCGTGAGTTTTAAATCGGGTAATTTACAGTAGGATCTCTACTTAAGACCAACTCAGAGTTACGACCACCCACTATTGAAACCATGTTTTAAATGAACAGAATTTTATGTTTTCTTTTATGTCAATAGTTGCATGCTTCAGAATTAAGACCACCCCAGTTATCAACGTTTTCAGTCCCAATTCTTTGATTTATTCTTTATTTGAACTCGCTATAAAGACCACTGATTTTAAAGGCAACACCTACCAAAATCACATATTTGATCAGTTGTTATTATAAGAAATCATATTGAAAGAAGGTGTGAAAGTAAATTTTAGAGTAACTGTGGTTCTATTTTCCTTTCAGCACATTTATTTTGTGAAGAATTAATTTCTTATATGATAGGTGAAATATGTACATTATATAATAATTAATATTAAACCAAAGAGAACTTTATATTAAATTTCTTCAGAAAAAAATGTTTTGCTCTCATCTGATTAAATATTATGACATATATTGTATTTGTAGGTTAGGATATATATTGTTTGTTCATTCAAAATGACTAAAATAGACCATGGGAATATTCACAATTAAGACCACCTCACAATTTAGACCGCTTTGGTCCAGTCCCGATGGTGGTCTTATTTGAGGGTTTTTACTGTACTCACATGAATAACCCGAAGTCAACGACGCGGTACAACTCAACAGCGGTAAGTGGCAAGTGATTGAAATCGACGATCTTAACCAACGACGATCTTAACCAGTCGTTTTATAAGGACTCCCATATATACTGATTCCAAATACATATAACATTTAGGCATTTTTGTTCTCTGGATTTCAGAAGGAATTTAGCTGTCATTTCCGGGAGGTTTTCACAATTCAGAATTTGGAACAGATATTCTGAAAGAAAGAACGTTATTTGTTTAAACTTTTTCTATAGGATTCTGTTATACTTAAACTTACGTATACATGAACAAATTAGAATTTAGGAATACCCTACATAGTGTAATACGAAAGTTAGGTATGTGAAGAATGAAATAAAAATCGTACAAAATTGTTATGATTTCTTTGCTTTATTTTAAAGATCCTGTATGTTTTGTAATTGAGATTGCATACCACTCTTCATTAAATTATATATGTATGTAATTATGCAAATTTGTCAATTTTCAAAAATCGAAGAATATGTAAAATATGTATTGCAAATATTTGTACATATTTAAGGTAATCATTAAATTATATGCATTCATTTCTTATTGGAAAAATTGACTTAGAATTTATAGAAAACTAAATTCTAATTACCTTCCTTTATTTACATGAAATATTAAATTCGGTAATATCTTTATAAATAATGTTTTTTGGAACTTACAATATCGATAAATCTTAATTTGAGCATCAAAAATTTGTATAATAAAACCATAAAAATAATGTGTAACAGGATCTTTAAAGTTATCATACAATATGCAGTTTTTAGAAAAAAGAGTAACTTTATATGTCATAGTTTTAATATCTTTTAAACAAAGAAGCATAAGCATGTATAAATAAGTTATCGTCCAATCACTTTTTCACACGCAATGGATTGAAAATCAGGAAAATCGTGAATAAAGCTATCATTTATAATACCAAGTTGTTTTTTTTTAACTTTTAGTCTGTGCAATGTTATATTTAGGAAATATTTATCAATTTTGCATGCATTGTTGTAGAATAATGTACGGTTCGAATTCAGATGCGCAGGAATATAATCATGAAGGCCGTAAGGCCTGAGTGATTAATTACAAAGCATTTGAACGATAAATCGTGCATTATTTTAATTTAATGAAAGAACAATTTATATCTATTTCCATATAGAGAATATAAAGAAATATTGATAAAAGTTTGTTGGACTACATTGAGCGTAGAAGTAATTTTCCTGGCCATATTTGGTTTATTGACGTCCAATATGACGTCATGTGTCGTGTTAGCATTCGTTTTTTATGCTGTGCATATATCTAGTATTTGCCCTATCTGTTTGATATGCAGAAAACCTATTCAAACACGTTTCACACTTTTTTTTAATACATAGACTTGAAAGTCAATTGTATGACTAAACGATATATGCACGGGCTAAGAACAAGAATGCTTATATTTGGCGTACATGTGAGAGCAGGTAACCAAAATGAGATGAAGAAATGACACCCATGTCATTCATTGAGATCAGCATACTTTAATTAAATCTGTTTCTTTTAATGTGTTATAAGTTAAAATTAAACTAGATATCAATTTTCTTAGATCGTATTATAATTATTCTTGATTTACTATTTAAATGCTTTACTATTAATCGTACAGGACTGTCGATCTCCGTTATCATAGCACCGGGCATTTGGACTTAAACAGTACATTGTTATACAACAACGCATATCTATTCCTCATAAAAATTATTTTCATCTTACATTTTTCAATAGATAATTTATTTACAAATACTTATTTAATATAACTAAAATTGTTGTTATCATTTGGTAACATTTTTGAACAAAACACATTCTAATTGTACCAAATTGTCTGTGTTTCTTTTAAAGGTTCTATATCACATACATCAACTCCTAGTTTATACAATCTTTTTATCCAGTTTCATATAAAATGAAACTTACTAATACAATGAAGACTGGAAAACGATATCTCAACAAATTGAATCTACAAACACATTTTTTATTTCATATGCAATATGAGATAATTGATTTTCCAATCCCTTTAGAATATGACAAGAAGATACAAAGCTAGGAGATATGATAGATAAAACAATTATCATAGAAGGTACAGATACAAAGTGAAAGATAGTCAATCGGCTTGCTGAAATGCCTTGGGAATTATCTTCTTTTGAAAACAGAAATATGTTTCGATTAATATAAAGATTCAATATATGTTGATAAATTTTCAAGCAGAACATAAAACAATTATACAGTGTTTTCGTAAAATTGAATTTCACACTTTGATTAATTATTGTTAGACACAAAATATATTTGGAAAAATGAACTGCTTTTCGATCAACCTATATTTTCTTTATCTATAGTAACCTACTCATATCTTATCATTTGATGCAGATGTTTTCGTGCGTTCTAGTGTGTCAAAATTTCAACATGAGGATGAAGAAAAAATGCAAACATGTGGATGCATACTTATGTCTAGGGAATTATCTCCTTTTTCTTTACTACAATTGTTAAATATGAATTATGTTTGAATTTAAAATGAACTGCTTTTCGTTCAACACATTTTTCCTTAATAAGAGGAACCTGCGAATATATTGTCATTTTATGCAATTCTTTTAAAGTTGTTTTTTCACTTGGTTTTGTGTGTCAAAGTTTCAACATAAGGATGAAGAAAAACATTCAGATATGTAGGTGCATCATGATTTTACTGCAAAGCTTCTGATTCCACTTAGTCTTATAATTTTTCTTGTGGCATTTTTTAAAACTAAATATATCACAGAAACTCTCTAATATAAATTATCAACGTTTCTGTCGCAACATTTAGTAAAACATTTCACTTTGAATACTGTAATCGTATTTGTATTCCGGACATCTATCAATATCAAATACACACTGACAGAGCCTTTGCATTGGATGCTTGATTACTTGCATGATAAAAAAAGTAAAATATCCGATTTCTTTTGCGATAAACGTGGCTTTTAAGTTTTAACACAAAATGAATGCAGTCCCTCCTGGAACCCGACCTATATTTCTTGAAAGTACATAAAACGACTAATTTACAAAACAAGTTACATATTTGTAGAGAGTATAGTATATATTTGATAAGGAAGTCCGTATTTCTTCTGTGGTTGCACAGTGTTGTGAAATTGAGATGTTAAGAAAAATGTGATAGTTTTTGTGATGGTGTGGATTTAAAGACGTCGTCACGATGAATACAGCGTTGCTACGGAGCATCAACGGCAGATTATTGCGATTCCTTCTTATTTAAGTTGGCGACCGTCAAATGACTTTATCTGGTGTTTCTTGGTGATTGAATGGGAGTGACACATTCGCATGTCATAGAACGCAGGTTAAACTATCTCCATGTGTGCAAAAACCAACGATAATAACAGTGTTTGTTGTGTTCTGTGAACGCTGCCTTTCTTTGTTGATCTTGTTTAAAAACACAAATGTGTGCGCGTATTTCTGCAACTCCAGTGTAGTTGAAAGAGATCCTAATGCGTCTCCGAGGAGTAACTATGGCGATGTCGCTGTGTTATAACCAGAATGCTTAATAATGACGATTGTTTTAGTATGCTTAAAATGTGCGTCATCATGCGGTGTTCTATGTCATTCCACTGTGTTTAGCGCTAAAGCACTGTAACCCTGCTTTTTGGGATAAAATATACCGCGTTTTAGGGTCAAAATTTGATACTAAATTACATATGTAATTTTAAATCAGGCAAATACATGAATATTAAAAAAAATAAAATAATTTAAGTGATGTTTTAAAGTAATATTTTGTTGGTTATACCAATAGTAAATTATAAAATGAATACAATTGGCGATATGTATTGTCAAATAAAACTATATATTCAATAATGTGTCTCCAAGAATAGAGCCCATAAAGTAATATATATATATAAGTATGTTTGATATATATTTTGTGTTATAAAACATCAGATTATATGGTATTTGAGCACTGCCCCTGAACTGGCCGATAATTGTAATGGTTGCATAACATGCATACACCCATGTACACTGTTTTTAATATCAGATCTTTATAAGATGACCGATTAAAAATCTAGATTTTTCCTCAATCTGATTAAAATCAGCCCCTAATTAAAGCTACGCATTACGATCTGACGACCGATAATAGGTTGTCACCTATCTCTTGATAGCTTTCACAATATTGAAAGCTGTGCGATTTTAAGTTTAAACACTCGAAAAGCAATACTGAGTAAGCAGTGTTCACGATTTCCAAAACAAATAAGGCGTTGTCCTTTAAGCCGGCAGGTAAACTTGCAACACAATTTTGTATATTATAAAATTGAGTCTTTATTTCCAGTTTATTTGTTTAAAATAAAATTGCTTCATACATTTTTCTGACAAAATAAAAAATTTCTTTTGTTTCCACAAATTAAGATATTTTGATACTTTGTCTACTGCGAATCTGTAAATGACAATTTGATTGCATGACTAAAAAAGCTTTCTTGGAAAACCCGAATCACAATAAAGACAAAAAGAATACGTTGACAATCAGATCTACATGCAATAAATAACTTAAGTAGATCTGAACTTAAGTAGGATATGTTTTTTTCTTTCTATTTCTTGTTACTAGTATAGAGTATTACATGTACAAGACGGGTCGCTTCTCTATATAAATAATACTTTATGTCATTCATTTTTGCGGTTGTGTTTTACATCACATTAACACAGTAAATGTCATATGGTGACTTTCCAGCTTAACTGTTGAGGGGAGACCTAAGGTGTCCCTCTGTACAGTATTCCAGACACTAGTGGGCATTAGAATAGAGTCACCATTAGCTAGATGTATAGCGAACTCGACGACGCTTGTGCAGCTCAAACGTACAGTGGTTTGAAGTCAAAGACCTTAACCAAGGTCGAGGACGTCCCCTAATCCAACATTTATAAATTGTTATTATTTTAATATAAAAAATATTTACTGATACAAGCACATTTGTAAAAATATAATGATCATTTTTATCATTTTTCATCAAGCTCTACACTATCACAGCAATTAGAATACGGTATAAATATTATATATCCTGGTTCAAAGACCTATCTCAACAAACATACAATTTTTATACAAGAACACTTAACATCTTCTTCTAATGTGTGCAGTTTATTTCATTAAATAACATGATTAATACCAGACCAACGTAAAAAATAACAATTCTAACTGCAGCTTATTACAATATGTCAGCCAAAAGACAATTACTTAAGGGCATCATGGTCATTCCATGTAGATGTATATTGTTTGACTACCTATATTCTCTTCTACAACCGTATTAAAGTTGACATTTTATCTGTTTTCATTTGCGATGCCATGTGATCCAAATATGAAGGGAAAATCAAAATTGAAGTTACAGCTGTATCCCTTACGCAAATGTACTATGATGATGACTGCTTTTTCTAACAAACTTGGTACAAGTCATATAAAACAAATATTGAATGTTTTGAAAATAAGAAGCAATAAGATGATGTTAACTACATTTTATTACATCTCCACCGTCATATTAAATATGGAGTTCAATATGGCCCCAAAACCTATCAATTTAATGGCATTCATAACAAAATGTTTTTAGAAACATTTCGTATCATCAGGAAAAAATTGGCAATTTAAATAATATTTTATTACGGTTCTCATAATATTTAAAAGTGATGAAATTCTTCAAACATTTATAACTTTAATAAGCGACAAATAAGATTTTTTTAATATATCAGAAGTAAATATTGAAGCAGAATTGGAACACAAATTGCGTGATTTTGTAGCACACTTACGCACTTTGGGACTCATTTCACGATTTTAAGGAGAATTGTAAATTCTTAAAATCAAATTGTAAAAGTGAGATTGAAGAAACATCAACAGATGTGCTCATACGGTGGATATCATGTAACATAAAAAAAACAATTATGCGGTGTTTTTCTTTTCTTTTGTTTTTTTGTAATGAGTGTCCTATGTTGGTTATAGAACACGTGCCAATATATATATTGGTTCCTTTTGTTGGTTGATGTATCAGATATGACAACACAAGTCTTTGTACGTATTTTTTGTAGCATTTACCAGAGAGAATGTTGGCTCAAGTGTGTTTTTTTGCCATTTTTATACACTTCGTCATCATCGATGTGTGGCACACCTGAACACAAAACAAGACGAACAGACTGTTTCAAATGTCAAAACATAATTTATAAGATTATATTTCATTTTTTGTTTTTCCCCAGAATAATTATAATTAACATTTAACAAAAAATATACTTATTTCACGTAAAATAATAATCATATGGGTGTTTTGAATTCGAAATCGAACCAGTATATTATTAGTTAAATAGATTCTTGACAGGTTATATTATCTATATAAACGGTTGTTTGTATATATAACCCGAGCCGCAAGGCGAGGGTTATATTGCAATCAGCCGTTTATATTCGGCCATATAACCTGTCAACAATCTTTATAACGAATTTATAATACTGCAAACTTCCTTTTTCAGAGAAAAAAAGTGAGATTTCTTTATAAATTGACAGCAGCCGTTTATATAAAACTATATAAACGTCACGATTATCCAATGAAAAGTGACGTTACAAACGTGCATTATTATAAAAAAACTATATAAACGTCACGATTGTCCAATTAAAATTGACGTTACAAACGTGCAGTATAAAGTTTTATATACACGGCTGCTGTCGATTCATGAAAAAATCTTACTTTTTTCTCTTAAAATGATGCTTGCTGTATTATAAATTTGTTATAGATATTCCTGACAGGTAATATGACCGTATAAAAACGGTTATTTGCAATATAACCCTCCCCTAGTGGCTATATAGGGTCATATAACCTGTCAACAATCTTTATAACTAATAATATAAACGTCACGATAATCCAATGAAAAATGACGTATGTTATGTATGCAACACATTACATGTATATAGTTTATATCTGACCATTTGGTATTTCCAATATTATCATTGTTCTATTTTTAGAACATAAACTACATGTATGTACTAGAACTTTCTTTACTGTTGTAGAAAACTCATGCATTATATTTAGATAGAAATTTCTGGAATGATCTTTATTGTTGAAGTTGCTAGATTATGATTTCTGTAGAAAATGGAAAACTATTCTAGAAACTTCTTAGCTTAATATAATTATATAGGAGACATTTTTCTTTCGTATTACCTTTTAAGTCATCAGTGATCTTTTGAGTCATCAGTTACCTTTTAAGTCATCAGTGATCTATTAAGCCATCAGTTATTTTTTAAGTCATCAATATATTTGGAGTATTTTTAAACTTGGATGTTACGTGATTTATTGGAGCTTGGATTATTTTAAAAAAGTTAAAATTATTCTTGTGGATTTTATTGTGGGAATTTGTAGACATTTGAATTTTACATTTATATTTGGACTTCAGGTATTTGTACACATAATTTGCTGTTTTAATTTTCTTTGATAATTTTTCTGTAATAAATTGGTTATTGTTACAAGTTTGTTGCTGGCTTTTCTTTCTCGTTACGCCTGGCTCGTAACAGAAATTGGGGGCTCGTCCGGGATTGAATATTTCTTTTTTGGCTACATTATTGGAAATTATTACCGTTTATTTTACATTTTATTATTACCGTTTTTACTCATCTGAGTTGATATCATAGTTGTTCGTTCTATTTAGTGTGTCTTTTAATTCTGAAATTTTTGAAACACACCACTTTTAAATTTAAAACCAGCAGCAAGCAGTCATGTCTTTTGATTTAGAAAAGTTTGTAGCTGAACCTTCCCAGGAGGTATTAGATTTGGCTAAGAAAACTGATTTGCTTGATCTTGAAAAAAAGTTTAATTTATCAGAAATTAAATCTTCAATGCGTAAACAAGAAATTAAAAATCTTCTGATTCATTATTTTGTGGATGAAGATATTTTTGGAGAAGATGCACTCTCTCACATTGTTGAAAAACTCTCTGAAATTTCTGAAATAAAGATAAGCGAGCTTGAACTTCAATTTAAATTTGAATTAGAGAAAATGCAGTTAGAAAAAGAAAGGGAAGAAAAAGAAAGGGAAAGGCAGTTTGAAAAAGAAAGGGAAGAGAGAAAATTAGAAAAAGAAAGAGAAGAGAGAGAATTTCAGTTAAGAATGAGAGAATGAGAAATCAAATAGAGAGCAAATCAGTTTGAACATAGAATAAATTCAAAATTTGATGTCACTAAAAATATTAGGCTTGTTCCACCTTTCCAAGAAAAAGAAGTTGATAAGTATTTTCTTCATTTTGAAAAGGTTGCTGAAAATTTAAAATGGCCAAGAGAGCACTGGACATTACTTTTACAGAGCTTCTTAATTGGTAAAGCTCGTGAAATCGATACACAACTTACTTTTGTAACCATGACAACTGTTAGAATTTCACTTGGCGGGGATTCATTTTATTTACACTGTCTCGTTTATAGGAACATGGTGGGGCTAAGAGCGAGGTTTGGTGCACCATTAACCGGTTTAAACTCCCCAGCAGTCATTATTATGCTGCTGACCGTTCCAAAGCGGCGCCCCACTGTGTTCCTCAGATGTATGTCTTATGTTGTTTCATACTGTTTTGGTGACACTTTTGCTTGTGTCCCTTGTTGTTTTCTCGTCTACGGTAAGTATCTTCCCCATTGCCTCTAGTTTTTATTTCTTTGATTACTCCCCACCCCCTCCCCCGGTCTCCTGTCCCCTTCCCTTGTGTGGGCCTATTTTTATTTTCTTTGAATTCCTAATCAGTTACAAATTAATTATCATTTAATGATTAACCTGTCCGTGCTCTGTCTTTGCCCTGTCCTGTTTTTGTTTGGGGTCCCCCTGGGCTCCTTGCCATTGGTTCTTGTTGCTGGGTCATGTGGGGGTTGCGTTCATTGAACGCCGCCTTTTCTTGTTAATCTTGTTTATCATATTTTACTCAACAAAGCTCGAATTATGATAATGTAAAAGAATTAATTCTGAAAGGTTATGAGTTAGTACCAGAGGCCTACAGGCAAAAGTTCAGAAATTCTAAGAAAGAAATTGGTCAAACCCATGTCGAATTTGCAAGAGAAAAAGAACAACTTTTTGATCGGTGGTGTCTATCTAAGAAAATAAATAAAAATCATGAAAAGCTCACACAGCTCATGTTAGTTGAAGAGTTTAAACGTTGTATTCACTCTGATGTTAAATCTTTCTTAGATGAAAAACAGGTAGAAACTTTAGAAGAAGCTGCCCGTCTAGCTGATGATTATTCTTTAACCCACAAAGTCTCATTTTTAAATAAAGGGAAGTCCACGCCCTCACATTTTAATTTCAAGCTCAGTTCTGGTAATTTATCTGGCTTATCTAGTCAGTCAAATACTCCCAAACCAAAGTCATCTGATGAACATAAAGGTCATAATCCCTTATCTCGTCCTACATGCAATTATTGCAAGAAAACTGGACATCTTATTTCTGATTGCACTGCCTTAAAAAGGAGGCAACAGCAACGTGATGAGGCCAAACCCACAGGTATACCACTTCAAGGTCTGAACCTCAGTCTTGTATTGATAACAATGCAATTTTTAAGGTCAAAGAACCCAAGTCTGATTCTATAATGGAGATTTATGAACCATTCCTTTTGGAAGGTTCCGTGTCACTTATCGGTGGTACTTGCCCACCTACTCCTATTAAAATTTTAAGAGACACAAGAGCTTCTCAATCTCTCATTTTAGCAGATACACTGCCTTTTTCTGTGAAGACTTCTTCTGGATCTAGTGTCCATATGCTGGGTGTACAGTGTGGTTTTTCTAATGTCCCTCTCCATAATATTTATTTGGTAACTGGGCCGGTGGTTGTATGTATAAGATCTTTCTTACCCTTTAAAGGTGTTCATTTATTGCTAGGTAATGACTTAGCTGGAGATAAGGTAGTGGTTAATCCACTTGTAACTGACACTCCTTGTGTGGATCAGATATCTGACCCCATTGACCAGGAAATTCCTGACCTTTACCCTTCATGTGCAGTTACTCGAGTTATGGCTACGAAGGCCATTCAAGAAGATAATTATTGTTCAGATATTGACTTAGCTGATACTTTTATAGGTCAGTCTTTTGATAATGAAATGAATTTTTCTCTTACTCCTACTCTGCCTGAAACTCAGACAGATTTTTCAATATCTGACTTTTCTACACCAAGATCTAAAGATCAAGGTCATGATACGCTGTCAAGGTCACAGCTTATCCAGGAACAACAAAATGATCCTGAGATTTCAGTCCTTTATCTAAAGGCTTTTAGTGAAGATGAAGCTTTACAAGTCTGTTTGTTATTATGAAAAGAATGGGATTTTAATGAGAAAATGGCGACCGCCCGATGTCCCTGCTGAAGAGGAGTGGACTGTTAATCACCAAATTGTGGTCCCTAAATCATATCGCCAGGAAATATTAAGCTTGGCTCATAAAACACCCATGGCAGGTCATTTAGGTGTAAACAAAACCTACAATAAAATTCTCAATCATTTTTATTGGCCTGGCCTTAAAGCAGATGTATCTAGGTACTGTAAATCTTGTCATACTTGTCAGATGGTTGGAAAACCTAACCAGACAATACCTAAAAGCTCATTTACAGCCTATTCCTGCATTTGATGAACCTTTTAGTAGAGTTAATATTGACTGTGTAGGTCCATTACCAAAAACTAAATCAGGTTGTCAGTACTTATTAACTATCATGTGTGCTTCTACGCGCTTCCCTGAAGCTATTCCTTTAAGAAATATTTAAGCCAAAACTATTGTCAATGTTCTTGTGAAATTTTTCACATTTGTTGGTTTACCTAAGTCAGTACAGTGTGATCAAGGGTCAAATTTTATTTCTGGTATTTTCCAGCAGCTCATGCACGAGTTAGGAATTACTCAATATATGTCTTCAGCCTATCACCCTGAAAGTCAAGGTGCATTAGAACGATTTCACCAGACTCTGAAAAATATGATAAGGTCATATTGTTTTGACACTGAAAAAGACTGGGATGAAGGCATCCATTTATTGTTATTTGCTGTAAGAGAATCTGTTCAGGAATCTCTTGGCTTCAGCCCTTTTGAATTAGTATTTGGTCACACTGTCCGAGGACTCTTTTTAAAGAGAAATTCCTGTCTGAAGATGACACATCTTTAAATTGCTTCAGTATGTATCAGATTTTCGAAATAGGTTGACTAATGTATGTGAGTTAGCTAGGCTTAATTTAAAATCAACACAAAGTAAAATGAAATTAAGGTATGATGAGAATGCTCAGGAAAGAAGTTTAACCGTGGTGATAGAGTACTTGCTCTTTTACCTATACCTGGAAAACCATTACAGGAAAGATACTTTGGTCCTTATACTATTGAAAAGAAAATCAGTGACCTTAATTATATTATTAATACTCCTGGGATGCGAAAGCAAAAACAAATGTGTCACATAAATATGTTAAAAGAATATTTTGACAGAGATAGCACAATTAATAAACATATATCTGTTGTAAACTCTGTTCCAAAAAAATCAATGTTCAGTTGAATCTAATAGTTATGAAAATTTTGAAAAGTCTGATCCTGGTTAAGCAAAGCTTGAAAACTCGATATTTGGATGAAAAACTTGCTCACTTAGAACCGTCGAAACGAGATGAACTGACACAGCTTATTTATGAATATGAACACTTATTTCCTGATATTCCCACACTAACTGATAAAATACATCATGACGTCATTCTTGAAAACTCTGAACCAATAAAATCACATCCATATAGAACAAATCCTGTAAAACAAAAGTACCTAAGACAAGAAGTTCAGTATTTATTGGATAATGACTTTATGGAACCAAGTCAAAGCAGTTACAGCTCTCCATGTATTCTGGTACCGAAATCAAATGGAACATATAGAATGTGTTCAGATTTTCGTAAAGTGAACTCTGTAACAAAAACTGATTCATTTCCTATACCAAGAATTGATGACTGTATTGACAAAATTGGAAAAGCAAAGTATGTAACAAAGTTTGATCTTCTAAAGGGATTCTGGCAAGTTCCACTTACTGATAGAGCTAAAGAAATATCAGCCTTTGTAACACAAGACGGCTTATATCAATATAAAGTCATGCCATTTGGTATGAAAAACTCACCAGCAACTTTTCAGAGGCTTATAAACATGGCAATATCTGGTCTACACGGATGCACGCATACATTGATGACGCAATCATCTGCTCTGATGAATGGGCGGAACATCTTAAAACTATAAGAGCATTCTTCGACCGACTTAGTGATGCTAAATTGACAGTTAATCATGCAAAAAGTGAATTTTGTCATGCAATTTTAACATTTTTAGGACATGTAGTGGGACAGGGTAAAGTTAAACCAATAGAAGCTAAGGTCAAAGCTATCTCTGAATTTCCTGTGCCTACTTGCAAAAGACAACTGATGCGATTTCTTGGTATGGCAGGGTATTATCGTAAATGTTGTAATAATTTTTCGGTCATTGCAGAACCATTGACAAATTTACTGAAGAAAAGAAACAAATTCATTTGCAATGACAAGACTTTTTTTAGTGTCATTTGGCATTTGACAGCCTTAAAGCCATACTTAAGAGTGCACCAGTTCTCTTGGCACCAGATTTTAATAAAAACTTTAAGTTAGCTGGAGATGCTAGTGACATAGGTGCTGGAAGTGTATTGATCCAAGAAGACAACAATGGTGTTGACCATCCTGTTTGTTACTTTTCTAAAAAGTTTAATGAACATCAGAAAAATTACTCTACAATAGAGAAAGAGTGCCTTGCTCTTGTTCTTGCTATTCAGCATTTTGAAGTTTATCTAACTTCTTCAAAGTTACCTGTTGTTGTCTTTAGTGATCACAATCCCCCCACTTTCTTGCATAAACTAAAAAACAAAAATCAAAGGTTGTTGAGGTGGAGCTTGTTTTGCAAGAATATAGTCTTGACATTAGACACATTAAAGGGAAAGATAATTTGACCTGATGCACTTTCACGTGTTTAAAACTGTTATTTTCAGTATTTTAAATTTAACTTCTATGTGTATGATTGATAATTTTTTTGTTGTTGTTTGTTACTTATTATTATACACATATATATGATTTTATGTATAAAATTGTTTAACATTTCTCCTACGTTATTCGTAAGTTACATTGTTTGGATTTATGTAAAAGAAATATTCATTTCATTCATATTTCTTTTTCTTGAAGAGGGGAAGTATTATGTATGCAACATATTACATGTATATAGTTTATATCTGACCAGTTGGTATTTCCAATATTATCACTGTTCTATTTTTAGAACATAAACTACATGTATGTACTAGAACTTTCTTTACTGTTGTAGAAAACTCATACATTATATTTAGATAGAAATTTCTGGAATGATCTTTATTGTTGAAGTTGCTAGATTATGATTTCTGTAGAAAATGGAAGACTATTCAAAAACCTTCTTAGCTTAATATATATAGGAGACATTTTTCTTTCGTATTACCTTTTAAGTCATCAGTCATCTTTTAAGTCATCAGTTACCTTTTAAGTCATCAGTTATCTTTTAAGTCATCAGTTACCTTTTAAGTCATCAATATATTTGGAGTATTTTTCACTTTGGATATTACGTGATTTATTGGAGCTTGGGTTATTTAAAAAAGTTAAAATTATTCTTGTGGATTTTATTGTGGGAATTTATTCTAAAGTGTTCTTGGATTTAACTGTGCTATTCAAAAAGGGATCATTCCAGGATCAGACTAGACATTTGAATTTTACATTTATATTTGGACTTCAGGTATTTGTACACATAATTTGTTGTTTTAATTTTCTTTAATAATTTTTCTGTAATAAATGTGTTATTGTTACAAGTTTGTTGCTGGCTTTTCTTTCTCGTTACGCCTGGCTCGTAACACGTAACAAACGTGCAGTATTATAAAAATACTTTATAATACTGCAAGTTTGTAATGTCGCTTTTTATTGGATAATCGTGACGTTTATATAAAACTATATAAACGTCACGATTATCCAATGATAAGCGACGTTACAAACGTGCATTATCATAAGTTCTAAACTTTGTATAATGTGGTGTTCCATATAAGGCTTGTGTCCCCGTGTAATAGACCAAGTATCTTACAGCTGCTCATGGTAAAAGCAAATACATGAAAACTAGATATTCCCGTCTATAATGATGGGCATCGTTTGTTTGTTGTTTTTTGTGTGTGTTTTTATTCGCCACAACACTCAGAAACATCGCGAGATCTTGCAAACCGTATGTGAACTTTTGACTTCTATAATCGTGATTTTTTTCTTTTTTAATTGAAAATAGGAAATAAAACAAAGTAACATTAAACTTTATTATCAAAATAATCATTTTTTTTATATTAATACTTGGAAAAATCACATGGTTTATTTTTCAACCATCTGCGCCCATTTAGCTTTTAATTTTTCTTAAAAAAAAGAAGTTTGTGTTGTTTCCAACCACAGGCGCTAGTCACATAATCAAATATTTTACATAATCGGTCTATATATGTATATAAAGATATAAGGCCCCCAACGAAACAAAAACATCATGCAGAACAAACAAGAACACTGCTGCAATAAACGACCAGATCACGGTTATCTCTTTCTGGTCGCCATCTGAAAGGATCAATCCAAGTGCCAACGCTTTTTATTTCATTAAAATCCCTCAAATATCAAAGAAATTGGGAAAAGTTTCGCAAAATGCCATTATTTTCAATTCATGTCGTTTTCGACGTCCAGTCCATTCATGTATACAAACACGATTTCTGATCGATTTTTACGGTAAAAAACAAAAAACGGCTAGAATTTCCACGTACGTTCCATAAACAAACTCTTTTCCTATCGATCTGCGAAGTCTTCACTGATCAAATGCCCTCTTCGTACGTATTTCATTAAAAAATGCACAAGGATCTCGCTTGTGACAGTATTTTATCGCCATGTATAGCGCATGTATATACTGTTCCGCTCTGAATATTATATAAGGATTTGATTGGTTAAGATAATTACCGGAATACTATTGACCAATCGTATAATACTATTTATTTGTTTCATTTATCTGTCACTTCAAATTACAAATGGCGCACTTTACTTGACCTCCGCTTCTACAACCAATATTTTTTGAATATTTGAGTACAAAGAGGGCTCTAGTTCAATTTAGACTTCGCAGATTGATAGAAAAAGAGTTTGTTTATTAATTTTATGAGGAAATTTTAGATGTTTTCTATTTATTTCGTAGAAATCGACCAGAAATCGTGTTTGTATACATGAATAGATTGGACGTCGAAAACGACATGGATTGAAAATATTGGCATTTTCTGAAACTTTTACTCATTTCTTTGCTATTTGAAGAATTTTAATGAAATAAAAAGCTTTAACGCTTGGATTGATCCTTTCAGATGGCAACCAGAAAGAGATAACCGTGATCTGGTCGTTTCTTTCAGCATTGTTCTTGTTTGTTTCGCATGATGTTTTTGTTTCGTTGGGGGCCTTATATCTTTATATACATATATAGACCGATTATGTAAAATATTTGATTATGTGACTAGCGCCTGTGTTTCCAACTAAGTATTTTATCCGGCTGCTGAGTATTATCTGATTTTAAACAAGATGTATGATTTTCTGCGGAATGGCACGATTGTTTTGCGAGTCGTCAATGAATATGCACATTCACATACATCAACTTTACACTTCGAGACCTATTTTGAATTTCGAGCTTTGTTGCAAAATATTTCATTTACATTTTCTTCAAATGGAAAGACAATGTTTTCTAATCTCTGTAAACAAATAATGGACTGTGCAACTGTCTGATTTAATGAAATGAGAGTAGTTTACCGGGACCCAGTCTAAAGTTGAATTATGTGCAACCACGTCTCCACTTAAAGAGGAACTGTTTTGCATTTGGAAAGAAACGCATCGGTGTAAGAACTGTTGCATTGCATTGTAACAAAACATGTGAATGTTTTCATTTATTCATTTGTTTAGTTTTAGAAACTAGGAAACAAGTTCGTTTTGAAGAAATTTTAATGTATATGTATATCATCATATGTTAAAGTTTTGTTTTATTATTTTTAGTTGATTGTTGTGCGTACATACTTCTGGCTTCCAAAACTTAAATAGTCGCGATAGATACAGTAAATCGAAGTCACATGAGTGCTTATTTTTATATTTTGGTTACAAACATGGTGTAGTATTCCTGGCATAAGACGACTTTGACTTTAGTTTACGAGTCCCGTCATAGTATAAAACGAGTATTATCAGAACGGACATTTTCGTTTCGTAACGCTTCCCCTTTAATTTCAACAACTGTGCGGACATTTGTCTAGGAAGCGTTTCATTCGGCTCTTCTAAAGGTACAAAGTGACGCAGCTGACCATTCCTTCGCATCCATTTTATGCGTGCGTAAAACCTTGTTCGTTAATCTTCTTTTTGGAAGAGTGCATCATGTCACTGGAAAGCCTTCTCCAAAACAGCGTCCCCGCGTGTCATTGACGTTCGTTTCTAAAATTAGAAAATTGGGCAATGAATTGACCTCTTTTCTTCTTTATATATAAAGATGGGGCCGGTAGATTATAGCTATGGAGGGGGTCCTTATTGCTTATGTATTTTACCGACCAACTTTATTCGTTTGACAATGATAAAAATGCAGATAATATATTTTACCTTTAGAAACACTGAAGGACGCTTTTAAAAAAGTGCAAGTACTAACTTAAACTTTCCGTGTCGCAAGGTTTCCCTTCAGCTTCGATATTCACAACTGTACAGACCTTAACAGATGTTCGTCAAGCTAGCATTTTAATCGGGCCCTATTTATATTGTTGGTGCCCTGTTACACCGCACTTTGGGGTCGAACGTATTTTGTGGTCTGATCCCAAAGTGCGTTACGTACTTTGGGGCCCAACCAAAGTGCGTTACACAGGTACACATGCATTTTTGACATCGCACTTTGGGGTCATAAATATTCAATCAATAAGAACGAATTTTAGTGATAGATTTATTTCAAAATAATATTATGTAGCTGATGCCAATTGTAAACCGAAGAAAGGGAAATAAATTAAGTTAGCTAACAATAGCTGACGATAGATTTTTTTAATTTGTTAAATCTAATGGTTGCAATTTATTATAATTATGTTTTATATTTAATTAGTTTGTCTCATAGGATATTGGCCTTAAAGTTATAAGATATATTGATATGTATGATGTGTATTGTGTGTAATAATTCATTAAATAACATATCCATGAACTAGCGTTGTGTGCCGATAATTGTACAGATTGCATTTCATACATATTTCAATCTAATTAAAATCCAGTTCTTTATACAATATGAATTGTTTAGGACCCATCAAAATCTGGATTTATCCTATTTCTAGTTATATTATACGGAGGTACTGTTACCTTTTTGAATTTATTAATTATAGTTTTTTTGAATGTTGTAGAAAAGACTTGCATTGAAAGGAATTCAGGCAGTGCCAATCTGACACTACTGTAAACATGGAACATTTAAGATGGCTTCCAAGATGGATGCCATATTATAAGAATACATTATGCTTAACAAGATCATAAGATAATTTGGCACTAAAAACTTATCTAGTAAATGGCTGATAGAGCAGGACATTTTTCGAATTTGTAGGAATACATTCGCAATTTAAGTACATTTGTTATATAACCGCACTTTTTAGATATTTCAAGTGGTAAAATTAATAAAACACTTACCACTTTAGCATCAAACACATATTTTATTACTGCTACATCGGTATTCAAATGACACTTTTAAATATTGATATATATAAGTATCATCTTGAACTCCACCTCAAATATTCCAATGTCGCTGATCGAAGATAAATCAGTACTCAGTATTTAAGCAAAACTTAGTTGACACCTTCAGAATTCTAAAACCCAAAGTGCGTTAATGTGTAGCATACCAATGCATTTTGGGATCAATTTCTCGATTTTGACCCCAAAGTGCGTTTGACCCCAATGTGCGCTTTGAAGTTTACCGCACTTTGGGGTAGGACACCAAAGTGCGTTTTACCCCAAAGTGCGGTGTTACAGTGCCCGGTTAAATAAAGTTACTTACTAGCCAATTACATAAACATATAAATTCATGTATTATTATTGTGTTCCTATGTGTTGGGAAAATTGCTAAGGCATCTTTAATTCTCAAGCATTTTGGTAATAAGTATAGTATCGATAGAAATTCAATCAAATAAAAAATAGTTATTTAGTATTTTGCGTGGAAAATAAATTATCACATTGCTTATATTTCGCTACCTTTTTTGATGATAAATTTTATAACTTTTAGCGCAAATTTGTTCAGATGATTAGCATTTAACAAGCTCTACATCCAAAATATCAAAATACTAAAACTCAAGTTAGCTATTACTAAAGAAAAAAAGCTGATTGCTTTTACAGACAGTGATCATGCTAGGTTAATCGAACATGTCTGTGAACATGACGTAATTTGTGCAATTACATTTAAGTCAGTATACATCTAAACTGTATTGATAAATTTATTTGAAAAAACACTTCTGTAAACTGATTCAGCGTAATTACTGAGAAAGAAATGAAGTACTATATATATATTTATATATATATATATACATATATGTATATATATATTCACACATATCTTCACTTACGGGGAAAAAAATATATTTAACCATATCTGAGGAAAACTATCTCTTTGAATTCCTTAACGAGTGCGATTTATTCATATATATTGCATGTATATCTCGCATATTGAATACTTTTTGAGATTCTTAGACATAGACGTAAAGGAAAGCATTTTTATCCCATTTTCTATCGTAAGCTGATTGCTTTTACAGACAGTGATCATGCTAGGTTAATCGAACATGTCTGTGAACATGGCGTATTTTGTGCAATTACATTTAAGTCAGTATACATCTAAACTGTATTGATAAATTTATTAGAACAAACACTTCGGTAAACTGATTCAGCGTTATTACTGAGAACGAAATGAAGTGCTGTATTTATATATGTAACATGTCTTAAAGCGGCTTCAAATCTATGTTATTTTTAGATAGATCCTTTCATATCATTGCCATTGAAAAGGATAAGATAATGAAATTTGCCGACGATATAATACATAAATAATAAGAAAACCATGCTCTCTTTATTTAAATAACTAAAGAAGACGATTGTTCCCATTCTTATAGTTTTAGAAACTAACGCCCAATACGCATTATAGATATCTCTCGTAACGCTGTTAACAGTTTATATATGATGTACTTTTTCAAGAAAAAAAAAATCGAAATACTTAGTTTGAAGCAACACATAATCGTTTTTTCCAACTCAAGGTCGTTATAATTCGGACTCAAATAACAGCACCAAACAGCAATGGCTTCTCGTCATCATCTAACACTCACCGGAGTGGTCATATAATTATCTTGATATCCTATATAGTCTTTATTACAAGTGTCACACATACCTTAGGTAAAACAGGCATATTAATTGACAGTTATATCAAGAAACTTAATATATTGCCATGAGGATATAACAAATCATTTGCTTGAAATAATGATAGAAAGTATTTCAGTCAATGTTCTTGGCAATGACGTACAATACCACGTCAATTAAATGCTGTTTTTTTTCTTAATATAGAAACATGATGTACGTATATCATGCTTGTATACATACACAAATTCATTTAGTTAAAGAACACTACCTGTACAACAAGTGTAGAAAATATTTTTAACTTTTATTTCTCTCATAAAATATAACCAATAAGCTCACAATGTTTGTACCACGTGATGTTCCATTACAAATAATCATTGGATACAATATTATCTAAATGCGTATTATACCTCGTTTAGCCTGGTTTCCATTCAGAGTCCAAAATATATACATGTGTACCAAAATCATATCGAATCCCATATAGACACGTTTTTTTTGTGTTTTTTTTGGAGTCCAAAACACCTATGTCAAAGCATATCGTACTCCATTTTGCCTTGTTATCATTATCAGAGTCCAAAAATCACATCACATTTTTAATGTTAATGTTTTAAAGTAACAGAGTTCTGTCAAAATGTCAAAAGTTGCTGTGTTGAAAAAGAGGTCATTATTCACTTAAACTGTTGAGAATATTACTAATTGTATTGTACTCGTACACTAGCACCTCATCCAATATAGGTATTACAGCTGCTTAACAGTCCAATAGAACTTTTATTACAAGCGCCCTGGTGCCAATTTAATATGTTCTGTAAAAATTGAAAATTCTTACGAAGAATAGAAAAACCTAATTAGGAGTTTATAACTCAAACTCCTACGTAGGACTTTATAAGTCCTATGTAGGACTTTGTAATTCCTATGTAGGAGATAATAAAGCCTAATTAGGAGTTTATAACTCCTACGTAGGAGTTTAACTCCTACGTAGGACTTTTAAACTCCTACGTAGGACTTTTTAACTCCGACGTAGGAGATAAAAAAGCCTAATTAGGACTTTATAACTCCTACGTAGAAGAACACTTATAAAGTCCTACGTAGGAGCTATACACTCCTTCGTAGTACTTTTAAACTTCCGTACTTTCGATATATATAAATGTTTAAAATGAAATTGTGTTAACCAAATTGTTGTACGTTATTTTTCCAATTGTGAAAATTCCATTCAATTAAGAAACGTTGCAATGCTTTTCACTCAAATTAGGAAATGAACTTCACAAACATAAGAGTGTCATTTTATTTCGAGTATATTTCTGGATTATCTTTTGCAAATCTTAATGTTTCAAGTGCCCCCAGCTGACCCATGTAAGTAATGCAAATTATGTTTTTAGATCTTTGAACTTCATCGGAGTTCTTATATAATGCACTGTTATTACTGGGTTAATCCAACGAAAGACTATTTAAAGAAATACATACTTTTTGGAATATGTCATGTTCTGATTAACAAATCCTATTAAGATAATATTTCATGAAAACCAGATAAACCATTTTAAGCCAATGACGCAAGTTTATTCTGTAAAGTAACATGTGTTAACGCAATGACATGGTTTTTGTTATATAAAAGTTCTAAAAATACATCTTTTTGAGAACATTTCATGTCCTGATTAATAAGTTTTAACATATTCAGATATTAACTTTTGACGACCAGATAAAGCTAATGACGCAAGCTTATTTGGTAAAGTACATATTTTTATGCAACGACATTTTTTTGTATAAAAGTACTAGAAATACAATGTTTTCTAATTATTTTAAAGCCGTAGTTTATATAATATATAGAGGATATCACTTGTTTGCAATAGTTGAATTCTAAGGGTAAAGAAATGTGAACTTTTAAACTCATAAAAACTATAAAAAAAAAAAAACAACCAGGAAGCGTGATTGTTCACATAGAAGTGGGATATATAGTCTATGTAATTTGACTCTTATAATATTGACTCATATATTTTTCTTTCAATTAAACTGGCCAGACGTTAGCAAATTGACGCTATTCAACGCTGAATTATATACCGATTTCAATGACGTCATAAAAGTCTCCCTGACATATATTTTTAATACAGAGAGGGTGTTTTTGAAGGTATTCAGAAAAAATCACGAAACAAGAGTTTTTGGTAGCATTGTATATATATAAAGTTAGAAAGTTAAAAATCAAGTGGTAACAGTTGGCTGCAAACAAGTTAGAAAATTTGAATACATTTTGCGAAAAGTTCAAATTTTGCGAACATGACTGAAAAGTAATACAGTGTAACGCATTCTTGAAATTGTCACTGATTGTTGTGGGTGACTAAATACTAAAAATGGAATCGGGATAATAGTCGAACCTTCTGCATCTTAATGGTTATGGACCACATTAGTTTATTTCAGATATGTTTTGGGTGGATGGATGTAAAAGCCTCTTTTAAAGGAACAATGGATACGAAAAAGTATGTCCTTCAATGTATGCCGTATATCCAGGTTTGATGGTTAGCAACTATTTAACTTATGTTTATTTATCTAACATTTTGAAATGTAGGAATTCTGCCTTTGCCTACATATAACTTAAAAACTGTTTATTATAAACGTCGTCTGCCGATTTAAGCAGTGTAATGTGTCTCATGGTCTGGTTCCCTGACTACATTTACTACGGAGCGTGAACCAAGTCTGTATAATATAAAGCGTGCTATGTTATTGCTATTTGTTGGGCTCTATCCCACCAGAGCAAACTAAATTAAAAAATACTTTAGATTATAAAAATCTTATTTTTGTTCGATTTGGCTAAAAGCCATTAGCTTTAAGATAAAGTTTTCGAATTCGTACATTGAACCAACCAGTGCAAAGCAATTATGTAAAGTTTATTGCTCAAGGAAACAACAACTTGCTTCTGACGAGTTTTGAACCAAAATGCGGTGTTGATTTCCATTCTTTTAAACATATCAACCTTTGTCTTCTTTTTATATATGATTATAAAAGAAAGAAATAATAATCGTAACAATTGTTAAATTAACGTTTAACAATCAATAGGGGATGAAAAGAAATCAGATCATTTTGATAAATAAAAGGTTTATTTGATCAGAAACCACGTCAAAACCTCAAGGAGAAATGTATTTAATGAATGCTTTGGGTGAATCAAATCTACAGGATATGATTCATTTCATTAGGGAATTATGTCCGCGTGATGGCTGTCATATAAGTTCATCAAGTTTCATATGCAACACCGTGGTTAGCGCAATTGTGTTCTTATATTTAATAATTAGTTTGCAATTGATCCAGAGAAAATAATATCTCATTACTTTCACAGAGAAACGGTTATAAAAGACATTAATTAGTGATTGATGTCGACTTTCGAACTTATCTAATGACACGGAAGAGAAGTACAAGATGTTTGTTTGACTGATTTTTGTCAATTTGCTCAGATTTTGTAAAGCCCCAAATTTCAGCAACATAATAAAATATTGATCACAAAGCTGACATGAAAAGTACATGCAGAAATATATAAGCTTTGTCGTTCAGTTGTTTTTGACACCAGCTAAATCTACTAGACTAAGTATAATTACATACAGGTATTGATCCTAATTAACTGAAATAAGAAGCAGTCACAGACTGTAAAATTATCAGCTGAACAGGAGAAGTTATGAAAGGGGATAGTTCATTTGCATTCACTAAAAGGATATTTAGTTTGCAATCACTGATACACATCGAATGGTAATAACCCATAAAATACAAAGCTGGTATATGAGAGATATTAACCCACGAAATTTTAAGCTGATACCTCGAAAATGTTTTTTTATTATAGCCTGAAAAAGAAACAATGCAAATTAAGCATGAATAAATAACAAAGGTCAATAACTCCAAATTATTATGTAGAGAGTTGTCATTCTTGTCTTCTGCATTCCTTTGTAAAGTAATATATCCTTCAATGAAGTTTCAAATTACATGTAATATTTCTAAAGCTAAATGTATAATGACTTGGACAAACATTATGCAAGAGAGGAATCAAAGGAGAATAACTAAACGACTACATCGGATAAATGTTGATATTTCAAAAAATGTTTGAGCTATGTTTGGATGAAGATAAAGAATGAAAAAAATAAAATAAATAATAATAGTAATAATGACAATCAAGATTTGTACGATAACAACAACAACAATAATAACATTAATGATAAAAATAATAATAATAATCATAATAATAATAATAATAATATAGAGGATATTTGTTTGTTTTGCATGTAAGATTGAAATACAATTTCACTGAGTGAACACCAGATGCAATATTTTCACGAGTGGCGTAGCCACGAGTGAAAATATAATAACTGGTGTTCACGAATGAAATATATTTCAATCTTATATGTAAAACAAATAAATTTTCTTTTTATTTTATGCTTTTTAAGTGATTTTAAGTATTTTTTTTACTGATTTTGCCGCGTAACGTCGCGCATTTTCCTTTGTGACGTCATTATATCATGACGTCACATCATAAGTTTTGAAATATAGTTCTGTTAAATTTCTCTAATTTTGTTAAATTTTTAACATGATAAATGATGACATTGACTTTCTTTTCATAAATAAGCAAATTTACGTATGACGGCATTTATTTCTGCCTGTTATTCCATTTGGTTATGATTTTCTTTTCATCCGCAATCAGATATAGTCCGGCTATAGTGAAAATTATATTTTATAAATTTCACTAGAGGTTTATCAGAATATTAACATCTGGTATATTGTAATAAAACACTGGAAAGCATGAAATAAAATAATTATAAAGGTACAATGTAATAATAATTATGATTATATCATATGTTGTAGTTCAATTCCGAAAACCTTAATTAGATAGCTTTCGAAACATTTAATCAATCTTTATACATAACGATACTGTTGGTAATGTTGATGTTAATGTTTCTCGTACTTCTGGGGTTTCATATTGTGGGACAGGGAGCGTATTGTTTTTAGATATGTACTTTATTATGGAGTTAAATGATGAATGATTCAGTCATTACTCATTAGAATGATTCAGTCATTACGCCTACATATTAAAGTGAACCTTGGCGCTCTTGTTATCTTCCCTTGTTGTTGATCTTGACCTTCAGTTATTTATATTGGGATCAATTATAAAACATTGAAAAGTGACCATTAGTTTATTAACAATTGACTAACTTTTACTCAGGGGTGCATACACATGAATATAATGCTGATTAAAAATGACGTCATCAAAGCTGATACCATGGGGACATAAAGTTAACTTTATCATACGAGGCTAACAAATAGATATCATGACACGAACTATTGAGGGAATTCTACAAATGGATTTGGTCAGCTTTGACGTATTATTTACCTGTAATGTGTTGAAATGATCTTGATACTTGCAAGCAAATATAATGTAATATTGAGACCTTCTCATTTCATTATTTTTTACACTCCTTGAGTCAAATTTGTGTTATTGTTACTGATTGTTGTAGATTGTATCGAAAAGTTTAGATTAAAACTATCCTTATATTCTTATATAATGCATAATTTTAAAAATGATTTGGCCTTGTATTGTATTTGAAACTTAACTAAAATATTAAAACAGGGTTTCTATAATATGTAAAGTAAAATTAAATACCCAATTGAAAGCTACACTATGCCTCACAAATTAAATGAATAAATTTGTACTTCCTTAGAAATGGCGAATATGAATCATACAATGTTAAAAAATGATTTTAGAGCATGTTAGATGCTTGTTACGAGTCGTAAAGACATTAGGCTAAATTTGAAATAATTTGTCATAAAAATAACAAAATGTAAACAAAATACTATTTTGACTTCCATACAAAAGCCCCATTTAAACTGTCCCGTTATTGGTCACGGTATCGCTACGGTGTCTTAAACCGGTTGATGGGGTGTTCCGTGATGTTTTTCTGAAAAATCAAATTATGTTTACACATCCCGGACAGAGCCCAGGTGTATTCCCGGCTCAGTATCCGATACATCACCGGATATATATGGTAAATACCGATGCTTACCCGGTGTATTCCCGGTTGATCCCGGTGGAGATAATCAAGAAAGCTCGCCTCAGAAGAAATAGCAGAAAATGGCCCTTCTTTGTCTTCACTTTTCAAAATTATCTAAAGTAGCACTTCAAGTGTATATATACCTGTTCTTTAAATTGCTTGTTATCGGCAAGAGGTCGTGACGCCACCGTCTATCACGTTGTATCACCGGGACTTGCCGGTAATATCCGGGACAATACCGGGGCCAACCGGAGCAATGTCGCCAATAACCTCAATGTACCCTGGCTCTACCGTAGCTCTGCATGTTTTTACCGTGGCGACACCGTGACATCACCGGGGCTCTGCCGTGTTTTGACATTGATTAACACGTATCCCGGTTTACTACGGTTTGTCACGGTATGGATGCGGTAAAGATACGGTGGTTCCCCGGCGTTTCCCAATGCCAAGCCGATAGAACATAGTTCTGGGATTCCTTCCCGGTGAGTGCCGGTAAGCCCCGGTAGTATTAAACATTTTAATACAACCGTGGCGATCTCCCGCTTTGTCCCGGTTCATCAAGGTTTGTCCCGTACTTCACGGAATCGCTACGGCTGTACTCCTGTTTACCTAACTTTTCGCAAATTAAAAAGTACAATAAATATAAAAAATGAAAACCATCTCTGGCGCATGATGGGTGTTTAGTAACTTTTGGTGTAATACGGACAAAACAAGACTCTGGTGTAACTGGATATGATTATAGTATAACTGGATACGACTCTGGTTAAACTGGACATGACTTTGGTGTAGCTGGACACGACTATGATGTAATTGAGGTAACTAGACACGATTATGATGTAACTGGACACGACTATGATGTATCTGGACACGACTATGATGTAACTCAAAACGTTTCTGGGTTACTGAGCACGACTCTGGTGTAACTCTAAACGGCTCTGAGGAAACTGGACACGACGATGATGTAACTGGACACGACTATGATGTAATTGAGGTAACTAGACACGATTATGATGTAACTGGACACGACTATGATGTAACTGGACACGACTATGATGTAATTGAGGTAACTAGACACGATTATGATGTAACTGGACACGACTATGATGGAACTGGACACGACTATGATGTAACTGAAAACGTTTCTGGGTTACTGAGCACGACTCTGGTGTAACTTTAAACGAATCTGAGGTAACTGGACAAGACGATGATGTAACTGGACACGACTATGATGTAACTGGGCACGACTTTAGTGTGACTGGACACGACTGGGATAACTGGATTTAACTCTGTTGTAACAGAACACGACTCTAGTGTGACCGGACACGACTCTAGTGTGACTGGACACGACTGAGCTCTGCCTTTTCGAATGAATTGGTCGTTGTAGGTGGAGAATTTTCACCAACACATGACCTCAAGTTTCATTTAAATTTTGAGTCCAGACAGTTAAGATGTCATCCATGTTAACGATGCTAATACTTTCAGACAATGTAAAGAAAAGTCTTTTTGTGAGATAATAGGACCATACTGATGGAATATGATAAACGTGAACAAACATGTTTAATAATAAAGTTGAAATTATACGTACGTGTGCCTCTGTCTGTATTAATACATTTTACAACATATTTCTTTGCCAATAATTATTCGAAATTTTATATTCCAAATGTAATTTTAAAATATTGCGCTTTCATGTAAACCTTAACTAAGACATGACTTCAAATTACTTCTAGGTCTTCATATTCTTAATTGTTATTGATTGAAAAACCATCACGTATGAGCTTGATATTAGTTTTTAAGATAATAATTATAAATAATAATTAATAAAACAAATAATAAATACAAAACTCTTTTCATTGATTTCTACACTTTCTTTACCTTTTCTTGACAGTAAAATTATTTTTTATATAAAAAGAGGCAACAAGATACTTTGAAATCTAACAGTTCAGGATTCCTCTTTACTAGAAAGATCAATTAAAACCATTTCAATGTCATTGTTGTATTCGTTTATTTATCAGTACAATTTTTGAATTTATTATATACTTATAAATGAAATATTGAGAAATATTGATGAAATAAAATGCGTATTTTCATTTTCCGTATTTTCACTGTAAAAGTTTATTTTTCACTGCAGTGAAACATATTTTCCGTATTTTAACTGGTGTCTTGCCGGACTACTTTCTTTTAAATTCTGCCAGTACACAAAAATTAAGGGAAAGTCTTCCAAATTTTATCGCATAAAAAGAGAAAAATGTATATAATAAACAGAAAATTCAAGTTTTTTCTATAAATACATGATTTATTTTCATCTTGTGGCATGAACATTACCATATTTCACTCGTGGCTACTGCCACTCATGAAATATTTATTTTCATACCACTTGATGAAAATAAATCATGTATTTATAGAAAAAACTTGAATATCCTCTATTTATTCTGGTTATAGCTTCAGTGTAGTGACGTCCTCTTAGAGTCTTCCAATATCTTTTATTATTCTTCATCTGTAATTATTTCTATATTATTACTTTTGTTACACAAGGTTGTTTTTACCGAGGGGAAAGATGATTCTTAAGCTCACGAATCCATTGATTATTTATGTAAAACTACTTGTACTTTAAAGCAGCACGTCTCCAGATTCTTTCTTATTTTCTTGCAAAATTTTAAAAGCGAATTAAAAAGGAAAATATTGCCAGGTGAACTAAGAAAAGTATTTAAACATAGCAAAGGCACTTAAAATCTATAAAACTACCAAAAAAAGATCAGAATATGAAAAAAAATGTCCTTACTGCGCTAGTCTTACAGTAGATTGCATTTGTAACGCAGTAGAAATATGGTAATAAATACAGTAACTGTTGATTTTTTTTGATTTTTTCCACATCTGCTATATTAATAGCACGAAACCCTGCCATTTAGTTAAAACTTGAGATATTTTGAACAAAAAACAGACATTTTCACGGATTTTTCCGAATCTTTCACTTTTAATTATAACCTGCTCAAAATAGTCTAAAAACAGGAAAAAACGAGTCCAAAATTACCTAATTGTATCACCAATCAATGGACAATAGTTTCATAGCAATGAAATGGACCGTCTTTGTGTAACATAATAAAACCAACCAAATTTATTCAGCTATCTGTCATCACTGCAGTGATCTGCAATCACTGGCGCCGGTAATACGGTGTGTCATATTGAATGACAATACATCGTAGACTGTTTATTGAAAAATAATTGTTGCGTTTTGTTCTTTATAGTATATTCCTCGATTAAAAATTCATTACTTTACTATTATACTAAAATACTACACTGCAAGGATGTGTATAAACTTTGTAAAAAATTAGTTTTGTATTCACAGCGTTTGCGTAGTCGCTGTACGCCTGACACGTGCGTTTTTTTACCGTGCTTCAACGAATCAGGCAAAAAGATTGTAACTTTTTAATGCAAACCTATTCATATAATAAAACAATTATTGACTATTGACCTATTGAATATGATGTGATATTCACCGGCAGAAAGTCATATTGACCTCGGCTATCGCTAGGCCAATATGCCAACTGCCCGTGAATAACAGATCATATCATATGATCTAAATGTAGCTGTAATCCCATTGGTTCAAACAGTAGTCAACAGAATTTTTTATAGAATCATATTCACTGGGTGAAGTATCATATTCACTGACCAAGTTTTTAAATAGATTGAGACTCATATTCAATGAACTTATATCGTAGACTGTCAAATACACGTGGCTATTGCAATATAATTTTGCATTTTGTTCTTTAAGGCATATTTCTCTATTAAAATATCTTTACTTTACCATTATAGTAAAAGGTTACACTGCAAAGATGAGTATAAACTTGAATTATTTTTGTATACTTAGCGTTAGCGTAGTTGTTGCACGCCTAACACGTGCGACTTTTTTCCCGCGCGTAAACGAAACAGGCGAAAGTTGTACATGTGTAAGGTTGTACTTTCTGTGATTTTATTTCGAAATTCGTGTAAACTTTTCATATAATAAAATCGTCTCGGTCAATATGTCATCTGCCGGTGAATATCACATCATATTCAATGGCACACTAGTCAATAATTGTAATTATAAATTCGATAAGAGTGAACATATAAAAGAATACAAGTTGTTTTTAACAAGCCCTCTTCTGAATCAAATCTCGACTAGTTTACGTCATATCATATCACATCATCATATCACATCATCATATCATATCACATCATCATATCGTATCATCATATCATATCACATCATTATATCATATCATATTTATTTATTTATTTATTTATTATTACATATTCTTCTATTATAAGACAAAATAAAGTAAGTATAATAATTATATTACTCATTTATTTTAGTGCACCGCAATCATATCACTACTAATACACAGTCAGCATAATTATTATAATACATATGTGACTATCCATTTTTTTCTTAGAAGTATTGTATATATCTACAAATTCCAATTCTATGTCATTTTGTTATATACATTCTATGTTATTGTTATTTACACTATACATGTTGTATTAACAAAAAAAGGTTTGTATCGAATATACATGTACAAATTAAGATTTTGGCAGAAGAGCCATTTTTAAAATAATGAGGACTCAAAATGTGAAATCCTCTTCACATGAAAGAATCCAAAGTCCAGGTAGGATTCGAACTCTTAGTGATTAAGGGCAAATGGTTTCAAATCAATTACCTTAACCACTTGATCATGAATCCAACAGTGTAACAGAAAGATATATATGAATAAGTAGTAATAAAAGTGTAAAAATAATGATGAGAAAAATGGCATCCGGGTTTGAGGTCATAAAACTATATTTTTAAATTTTGTATCGAATCTCAAGATTTTCTTTGGTCAATAAACATTCTGTACTGGTTTCTGACCAACCGCATACCTCAATTCTGATTTGTGCTTTGGGCAATTTTTATTCATTCATTGATACAATGATATGTTCCCAAGAAAGCATTACAAATTGTGGCGACAAAATATTCTAACAATACGTCTTCGAAACTTTTTGTTCAGCAATGTATATATGATCGGGTTTGAGAATCCATTTATCAAATACGTCATTCTTCCAAACATCATGAACTTTACAACATTCAAGTTGGATGTCATACTAGGAAAAGACGCAAGGACAAAGCTTAGCCATGGTGGTATCCAAGACAAAATGAATACAGAACACACTAAAAACGAAATTTTTGTTGTTCTCAAACTTGCTGAATTATGTAATTGTGATTGCTTGTCGGTTTTTGCTGAAATATGCTGATTTTTGTTATAGGTCTTATCTGCAAACTGACCGGAAACGGTTGTAACTTGCCCTTGAAAATTGGCGGCAGTCGTGTCTTTTGGCCTTGTTACATTGAGATGGTCTTTGTCGTTTTCTGTGTGTGCAATACTTGATGATTGTTCACATGTTGTATTTACAACAGTGTCTTTAAAAAGCCCGCTACGAGACATGTTGGATGTAGATTGTGCCGGTACGACTCTGTTGTTAGAGGAAAAACAGCAGCAGAAGGTACTGTATCCGTTGTCTGTGTGTCTGTTCACAGTATGTCTTGCAATATTTGACTCACTAAATACAACTGCTTTGGTAACTTTCCAGTAGGAAAACACGACAACAATTGTAGCAAATACAAATATCATGAAAACAAAGAAATAGTATGAGAACAGTGTGGAATTCATGACAATTGATACACACCGGCCAGCTCGATTTTCATACATAACATAGGAAGGTATTGACAAAAGTGTTGTTGACGCAGTTATGAGAAAACAAGCGTTGCGCGCGCGCGTTGTTGTAAAGGATGAGAGACGTCTGCAAATCTTCAAGTACCTGTCCAAAGCTAGTCCACAAATCAAGAAGGCAGAGGAGAGCACAATAGACTGACTTAAAAACATATGAAGTCGACATATCAGAGTAGTGCCAAAGACGCGCCAGTATCCGTTGGTGAATGTGGCATAAACTGGAATATTTACAGCCGAAGAGATGAAATCACAGATGGTTATAGCCAGTATGAACCAGTCGGTCGTGTTTGACGGGCGGTTACAGAGGAATACGGCTAGCACAATCAGGTTACCGAGCACACCAAGAGTGATCATGAGATATAAATAAATGTTGTATGCTGTAAAGAAGTCGGGTCCGATCGGCGACGACGTATACAAGAACGTGCCATTCCTTGAATCATTTAAATTACCTTGTAAGCCAGCGATGATACTTGTGTTGTCCATATCTGTTGATAACAAAGGAAATTTTAAGCATCTATATTAAGTAAACCCCTAATAACCATCTTACATTGAATAAATATGTCTTATTAAAGTTACAGTCTCACTTACATCCCGGCAGAGCCCCGGTAGACGTCCGGGGTGATCCGGGAACGACCGGGTACGACCGGGAACAACCGGGGTACATCTGTAACCCTGCCGGCAACGTCCGGGATGATCCGGGAACATCCGGCATTCCACCCCGGATGGAATAAAATATTGGATATTACCGGGGTGGTCCGGGATGATCCGGGAAGGTATAGCTTTGCCGGCTTCATCCTTAGCTCTGCCGGGAACGACCGGGGTTATACCGGGGAAGCACCGTAGCTCTGCCGGCACAAACCGGGGATGATCCGGGGTATGATATAGCCGGTAGAGCTACGGTAGGGCTACGGTAGAGCCCCGGTATATGCCGGCAACGCCCCGGTAACTACAGGCAGAGCCCCGGATGATAAAGGTAGAGCTACGGTTGATCCCAGTAGAGCCCCGGCAAAGCCCGGATCATTTCAAAGTATAACGACAATTTGCGATAATTGCACTTGTTTGTTTTAAAACCCTTCCCAATTCCCTTCTAACCAGTATGGCATAAGGATTTTTCAGAAAATCATCATGAATTACTATTCTGGAACAATAGATATTATATTAAATAAAAATCATGTATCAATGTTATCATTTTTGGGCGTTTTCAATCAACCGGGGTTCTGTCGGGGCTCTGTCTGGATCATCCTGGGCTCTGCCTGGATCGACCGGGGCTCTGCCTGGGTCAACCGGGGCTCTTCCGGCGTCATCCGGGAACGACCGGGGAAGCACCGGCATGAACCGTAGCTTCATCTGGGCTCTGTCTGGATGATCCGGAGCGCATCATGGGTGGTTAGTTGGGAACTACCGTAGTGCTGCCGGGGTAAGTGTGACCGCAACAATAATTTCCCCCGGATCGTCCCGGATCATCGATAACTTATCGGGATTGTCCTGGGCTCTGCCGGGAGTAAGTGAGACCGAGGCTTAAAAGAAACTTAAAGTACTATAAATGATATTATATAATTATGCAATTACACAAATATTGTTATATTTGAAGTGGATCGGTCTACGAGTACAATGGACACATTTTCAAAAGTATTTCAAATATTGATAAAACAATAAAATTATACCATTTAGAGGGTTTTTTATTAAATATTACGTGAAAAAAGCATGTTGATGAAGTTCTGATTGATTTAGTGTTAACATTTATCAAATACCCGTATCTCTTTTACGACAGCGAAAAGACGCGGTAAATTTTGACGAGTAAAAAGTATCTATCTATCTATCTTTTTCTTTTTCACCGGATTTTTTTTAAATATGTGATAAAATGAATATTATATTCGTGCAGCTTCATCATTAAATTTATTGAACTTATTGAATAAAATAATATTATTCTTGCTAGAGGTTCGCATAATATAATTTTATTCAACTCGTTCAAAGAATTCAAGTGTTAAAAATAGCTTTAATTTATATGACGAATAACATTATTTGTTCTAGAACAATTTATTCTCCTCCATATTAATATGTCATATCATCAGCTCATGTTTCTCACACTTTTAGTTTTCTTTGAGACTTATTAACATAATATTTTTTTTAAAAAGCTTTATCCTTTTTCTGTACACGGTAAATTCTGATTATTACTAGATCATAACATAACCTGCCTAAGATGTTTGTTTGTTTGTTTATTTATTTATTTATTTATTTATACAGTCTGAAAAAATAGATAAAAAGTATTGTTTTCCTTTTCTTTGATATTTAAATGAAAATAATGCAAATGAATTTGTCTGAAAAAATCATGGAGTAGGTAAAAATTCATACAAATACTATAATAAGCATTTTATCTAAAAGTAAAGCAAAGCCAGTTAAAGTGAATAAAGCTATATATCTCATGCTAAATTTATTGAATGTTTGAATTTTGAAAAAAAAGTATACTTCCAGACTGCTTGTATGATATAAATATGATAATTTATTGCCTTAAAAGCGAATGGTCATACAAAAATCATTGCTAAAAGGATAAAACTGTACTTAAAATAACAAAATAATATTTTGTTTCGGAACATTTTATTCTGTTAACGTACATTATTCATGTGTATTAAATAACAGAGATATTCTATGTTACAACATTTTCGGGAATCAACCATATACATTGTAGTAATAGAACCAATATAATTTTACTGTTGATAAATGTTATTAAAATATTTCATAAGAAATACCCTTAAACTTTTTACATTGGAACCAGGAAACAATTTGGTAGGATTTGCATACATTTTAACCAGGTATCTTGTTGATAAGATCTAATTCAAAATAAAGCTTTTAAATAAAACAAATACAAACATTTTATACAGAAGTAATATAGTTCAAAAATAGAATATGTACATAACGTGTTCAATGTAATATCTTTAAAATAATGTTTTTATTTTTCCAAAACATGGAAACTGAAATAAGAAATGAACATATATCTCTGACCCCCCCCCCCATCCCTCTCCAATAAATTTAGAATTTCTGAGTTACATGTATGATATATGAGAATAACTGAAAATTATTCCTATACCTATATTATAACAACAATCCACGATCTTTTCCAGAAATAGATAGATACTCCGTAGTGGAACTAGAGTTCTAAAGTCGTCAAGACTTGGCGTGTTATATAGTACCTGTGACAGTTCAGACTAGAACCATAACGCACTCTCCGCTTTGTCTATTGGATAAACAGTCAATACCATAAATGCTATATCACCTGGTGCCGTAAAATAGTCATGGGCGTAACTAGACGGTTTATACATGTCTGCGACTTTGATTTCTCACAAAACGCTTTTATAATTGGTATAAATCTTCAACGTAGAATAATTATCTTCCAGTATTTATTTAAATATTTTGATAATAAATATTTTCCAGATAATTTCTTTAATATATACATAATTATATTTTATTATGATCACAAAATAATTTCTTTAAAGTTTCAAATTTATATTTCAGTTAAAATAAATAAATAAATAAATAGATGATATATATTAATCAATTGAACCATTTATTAATTAAACCATTAATTATTTAACTAATAAATTAATAAATTAATTAATTAATTAATGGTATATCTTCATGTTTTAATTATTTATCTATTAATTGATTAATTAAAAATTAGATACATAATTTAGCAAATGAAGATATACCAACGTATTCAAACAAATATTATAATATTATTAACTGTGGCCTTCTAAACAATAATATTAATATATATAAAAACCCATACACAAGACAACATCATCAAACAAAAACAACTGTTTCATTACGTCATTTAAGGATTGGACCTATAACAAATTTGATTTGTTCGAATGAGTACTATAATTATATAGGATATGTACGGTGGCATAAAGGTGACATTTGCAGTAATAGTAAAATGAACTTGGTAGTAGTGATCCGTTTAATGTGCCCCGTGAATTACATAAATTTGTCTCTTTTCTGCACCTTAAATATCTAACTGTTCGAAAAACATAACATTTTGGCGGGGAAAATAGCGTTACACGTACCTGCTCGGAAACATTTGTTCGCGGTAGAAATCAAAATATTCAATTTTGTCAAATATGCAGGGACACACGTTTTAAATTACATAACTGTGTCAAAAATCATGATTACCTCGAATAAATGACATGCTGTATTACGCCAATGCTTCTGATTCAATGATCAGGCCTCATCCAAATTAGGAACATAAATAATGAAATCTATACGGCAGCCGTAGGTGACACCTTCGCGTTTACATTTATTATGCTAAAGTCGTTGAAAGGATATACCGCTTTATTAGTTTTCTTTAAAAGGTATATATATATCTCGGTATGTCCTTTTTAACTTCTATAGCTTTTATATATAACAAGAAATAGACTGCTCCTCCTTGTACGCCAAATTAATATCGTCTCGCGCTCAACATCGAACCTTGCGCTCCATCTCTTGCCTTTTGGCTCCAATACTTTCGAAAAATATCGCTTTACAAAGTTAAGAAATCCTTCAGGAGTTATTTATGTTGCACGAAGGACAAGTTCCTATTACGGGTTGATATTAAATTTTTTCTTACACCCTTTTAAAACAATATTTCAAAGATTGGGAAGTTCAATATTCTACAAATCGTCGTTCACTTCATCAGGGAAAAAGTTTTCCCGGGTTTGATATAACTCTTTTTGTAACAGTTAAGATCATTGGAAGCCAAAAACAATCCTACACGGAACTACATTTTCCGGTGTTTTATTTTAAATACAACTTAAATGAATAACAAGACAAAAACAAAAACATTCGGGCATATTTCCTGACCGGAAAACAAGTGGATTCCCCTTCAAGGCTTCCCGATCAGGCAGCAAACGTCAAAATCCTTCTCGATCGGGTAGTTTTTTGTCTTTTTTTAAGTACAAATGTAGTTCAGGAAAAATGGCCAGTGCATAACAGTTTTCAACCCACTTCAATATGAATACCCCCCTTTAGTGCAGAAAAGAGACATCTTAAATCTTCCGAGTCATTTTCTCTTAAAATGTCTAAAATTAAAATAATCTGAAAGTGATCTTTTGGTAAAGGTTTTACTTAAGGTAGTAGTACCTGTGATTAGAAATTGCCAATCCTGGTCAGTTTTAAAGACATACGGACAGGCACATAATTCAAACACGACAAGTGGAATATATCTGGCGAAGCTTGTAAGGCGTAAGACACATATCAAAACTTTAGCTTTACTTGACGGACAGTACAAAAATCATCATTACAATACAATCTTTTAAGATTCATACTGTTAAAGCTACATGCCTCCAGATGAGTCAAACTATTTCAATAGAATCAAACTTGAGAAAAATGTATTAGGATGTAAGGAAAAGTAAACAGTTTCAAAATTCAAGAAATATTTTACATATTATGTGCGATTAATGGCTGAATTTTCAGTATTTATAACTATATTTCTACTGCAATTCGCCTCCTTTTGGTTACTTCACAATATTGTACATTGAAATACATTTTTCAAAATTTTAATGAAAATTAGCATGAATCTGGAGGCGTGCTGCTTTCAAGATGAAACGACCATTTTCATTGGCTGAAATAAGTCTTGGGCACAAGATAATAACTCGTGGCCACGAGGCAACAAATCATGGCCTCAATATAATAAGTCGTTGCCGCAAGATAATACTCGTGGCCACGAGATAATATCTTTAGGCCACAAGATAATAAGTCATGGCCACGAGATAATAAGTCACGGCCATAAGATAATAACTCGTGGCCTCAAGATAATAAGTCGTGTCCACGAGATAAAATAAAACTGCAAATGTCACCTCTATGCCACCGTAGACATGAGTTAGGTTTAATACTAAAGTTACTGAACGAGTTGAATAAATCATAGTATCTAAATTGATGGAAACATAAATTAAATATAAATATTTGATTGATAAATAAGTTCTTAGTTTGCAGCTTTAAGTCATATTATGTATGTCTTAGAAATCCTTACTTTTTTAATTCTTTAGAAATGTCAAGCATGTGTTTAATAATATTTTGATTATGGATTAAGTACTACAACTGATAATGTAGCATTGAACATGCAGTTATATGTCGTCAAGGTAGCAAAATGTTAACAAGTAATATTTTGACTTAAATACAAAATTCTAATTCAAGATAATTATATCAATTGGCAACAAAGCTAAAAAAAAGCTGAAAGATAGATCATATACACAGGTGAATATGTACCACATGTTTGATATATATTTGGTACACCATATGTTTTCCATATGTAAAATAACATATGTTAAACAGGACAATATGAAAAACATGTGTAAACAAACATATGTAAAACTCATGATCATCACATGTTTTTCATATGAATAAATTTTCATATATTAAATATATGTGAACTTTCATGTGTTTTTCATATGATAAGTTTATGATCATATATTAATTAGATTCTACATGATTGTACATAAATTCTTAAAAGATTCTTGGTTCATGCATCTATGTACAACTTGTAAATGTAGTAAATCTATAAAGAAAAAGTTGTCTTCACTTTCAATACATCTAAATCATGTTGGGTAAAAAATGACAATAAAATACATTTATAAAAAAAATAAAAAGAAATAAATGATAAATATCTTTTTGGAGGGATAGCTGATCATATTTTAAGTTAAGGGAAGAACTGTCACGGAAGGAAACAGTTTATGGGTGAATCGTCAGGGTGATGAACTGGCTTGGGGGAGAATAGTCTGCCATTCATTTGTATTTATGATTTTTTTCTCCCCTTGTCTGTGTTAGTATTTATTAAGTGAAATTTTAAAAAACAAGAACCCTAAAACGAAGTGCCCCGTAGGGAGTGACCCTCGGTACTTAATTGTTAAAATGTTCACTTAATAAAAACTAACTTATACTTAGTGTAAGATCCTATATGTTGTAATTGAGGTTATTTACAATTTGTTTGTATACTCGGCGCCGGAATTAAACATATGTCCGAGAATGTAGCATCCTTGCCGGTCTCATCGGGGACGTCTTTTTCATGCTGAATCTTCTGTTAGCCCTTTCTTCGTTCAGTTGTGGTGAAGGAGTCGACAATACTTTTCCGACTTACGATAACAAAAACGACCCTACAGAGTTAGTCACGACAGGTCAACCAATCATCTCTGGTACTTATGGTGACTTGACCTTGACCTGCCGTGTGCCTTCTCCGCGACGTGCATGCCTCTGGAGGGATTTAGAGAAGATTTGCATTCATTTCTTATTGAAAATTTTGACTTAGAGTTTTTAGAAAATTAATTTTTATTACCTCCCTTTATTTACATGAAATGTTAAATTCGGTAACATCTTTATAAATAATGTTTTTTGGAACTTACAAAATTGATAAATATTAATTTGAGCCTCATATTTATGATATTAAACCATAAAAAAATGTGTATCAGGATCTTTAAGATTTATTAATTTTTGTAAGTTCCAAAAAGCATTATTTATAAAAAAATATTACCGAATTTTACATTTCATGTAAATAAAGGGAGGTGATAAAAAGTTTATTTTCTATAAAGTCTAAGTTAAATTTCTTCAATAAGAAATGAATGCATATAGTTTGATGATTACATATAATATGTACAAATACTTGCAGTACATATTTTACATATTCTTCGATGTTTGAAAATTGTTTTATAAGCATAATTATATACATAGTTTTATAATTTCACTTACGTGGCCGAGTGGTTAACGTCGCTGTCTTGAGATCACAGGTCCCTCACCGCTGTAGGTTCGATCCTCACTCGGGTCAAAATTTTTCATGTGAGGAAGCCATCCAGCTGGCTTACAGAAGGTCGGTGGATCTACCCAGGTACCCGCGCGTGCCTGAAATAATGCTCGGAGGGGCACCTGGGGTATTCCTCCACCAATAAAGCCGGGAAAAGATCGACGAAAAATCTCGGCGGGACGCTCTTGGATGGCCCGACTTGAGTGTACGGTCGCCCATATGGCCTTTCCGGCGGCGACCTTAAATAAACGCATTAATAATTGTTGTGTTGAACACTTAACACTTGTTAACACAATTTACCATTTGTTATGAAAAGCATGATTCATTTGAATCCATATGTGATACACATAAGACTATATCGTAAATGTTACATATGTTGAGTGTCCTTTTCTTGTACTGTTTCCTATCATATGAAACACATGTGTTATTCATGTATTGTTTTAAGTATTGTTTTAAAAACTGTAACATGGTAACAAAAATGAACAATTTTTGAGAAATAAAAATGATAGCATTTCTTAGGCACAATGAACCTTTAAGTAAACTATTGAACTTGTGCAAATCTACTTTGCAAACATTTCAGCTTCGTTTCTATAATACCCTAATTTAGGTGATTTAGAATAAACTGAAATTACCAATCAAGTGAGATAATAAAGGATGTATTTGGCCACAGGATGATGTAGTAAATTATTTATTAATACACTTTTTGTAATGATATTATGTGCAAAAAACAATCCATTTATTTCCATGTTATTTGGTAAATAATTATTGTGTACAACGATGAACACCTTACAAATATTGCATTCAGATATATTTTTTAAGCCTATTTGTTCTCATTATATAAAACCCCCTTTTAATTAACTACTAATGAAGGCCTTTTGATTTGCTTCATGCTTCTGAATAAGGAGGTTTATCTTCTAATTTGAGAATTAGAAGAGATAAATGCGCATAATTTTCTTCTAACAAACAACATCGATCACTGTTTAACTAGATAATGACTGTATCAACATGCATTCTCGTAATTATAAGAAAAATATTCATTAGGAGTTGTCTCCCTTTTAGCCATAAGGAAATGGCCAATCAGAAAATAAAGAACGACAGAAAACCAAAACAAAAGACGGTCCATTTATTTTTTTCTGCCATAACTTTTTTTATATATGCCATTAGTTTTTTTATGACATAAAGTGTTAAGACCGCTCATTTTAGTTAAGAGAAAACGCTTTGTTCAAACACGCGATTCCTTTGCCGTTAAAATACTGATTTTACCCTAAAACATTCTTGCTATGAATGTGTTGCTCACATAAATTAAAACGTCCCTCACTTTTTCATTTTTTTCCTGATTAAAAATAGAGAAATATATAAAAAATGTAACAAAATAACAAGGTGTATTGAATTGGTTGTTTTGGTCCAATATCATGTGGTATCAGTATCTTGTTTATGTGTTACCGATTACAAGACCTGGTCAAACAACGATGAACAATTCTGTTGATAAGTTTTATTAAGGGCGAACGTATATGATGTGTTCAAAAAGTCCAAACTGAATGTAAAGAAAGGGCGTTTCATGTGCATTTACATGCTTTACTTTTAACCCTGTTGACAACGTTCACTAAATGACGACCGGCCAAACGGATCTCTGACTCACTTATCCACTTACCAATAAAAACCATTTTGAAATCTTTTGATCAATTTGAAAATAATTACGTATATAAAGTATGTGTGTTTCAGCAGAATATCTAACTAAACAGTTTGTTATTTGGGTTACAAATAGCCTGGCTCTTAGTCATTAGTGTCCACCGAGACACGAAAGCCTAAAACATAACATTTGAAAATCTTACATTATTAAATTCAGGCATTTTAAATAGAACATATAAAAAACTACATAAAAGCAATGTCTTTTACTGACAGCGCAATTCTGACATTGCTTTGGGTAAAAAGCATTTAAATGATTTTCAATGATCTTCTTATAAACTGTACACATATCTTATTAGTTGTATATGCATGTTTATAAAGATAAGTTAAAACCATTTATTTATATTTTAAGTATAATTTTATCATTCTCTTGAATATCGATTGCATTATGAAGAAACATTTTCCAATATCAGTTTTTCGTTAATCACAATTATTTATAATCGCACATGCTACTGTATCATAAATTACATAAAAAGGAAAATATAATGTTTTATCTTGCGTGCGCTACAATATTGAAACACTTTTGTTAGAAACTCTAACTGCGTTCTGAATATGAAAAAAAACCCTGATTTTTTAGGAATTTTCAACAGTCTTAAAACTGTAACAAACTTTGCTAGCGCAAAGACATTTGCTTAAGAATATGAAAAAGAACAAGAACACACTAAATCGGCTGTATGCACGGTGTAGCAAATGATGACACTTTGCAGAGCGGTTTTTGTTGTTTGTATTTGTGTTGGATTTTTTGTTGTTGTTTTATTTTGTCCTTTTTTCAGATGGATACTTGTTTGCTACTATTCAAAAGAACACATATGATTAACATTCAGATATGTTCTTTTTCATTAAAACTAAGGAAGGTTGACAAAAAATATGCCGCCATAGCTGAAGAATACAAATCTGTGTATGCACATTCATCGGCTAAGCTCTATATACTAATAGAATAACAGATTTTGTTCATGCTGATAAAATGCATGATGCATATGGATTTTTTACACTTATTCAACTGGTAGCAACTTCACACTCCACAGAAAAAAATGTAGTTATTAAGTCTATCAACAAAAATAGCCAGCAACAATGCAGTTAATCACTGATGAATATTGGTCGAAGAAAGCCTAAGCACGCTCATTGGCCCTTTAAATTGTGATATTGATTAAATAAATACATTTATCAGAATTTATTTACTCTTTTTCCAAAGGCGTAACACTGTTACGTAAAGAATTTATATAGCTTAAGTAGTTTTAAAAGAATTGGAAATTTAAAGTAACTCCGCGCGTCTTACTTATTATGAAAAACGTGCAGTTGTAACCTAAATTTCCCATTCTTTTAAAATACCTTGACTATATATATACCTATTACAGACACCTTGCATTGCACAACTGACCTATCGTTCCTTTCAATGGCAATATCCACATCTTACTACCGGAGTTCTACCACTATCCTATTATCTATATTACTTCCTTACTACTATCATTTGCAATTACGAAATCAAACATCAAATAATATAAAATATTTGCTTAAATTTAAAGCATTTCTTCCTTACCATCTCCTACTAATATATAAGAATTAAACTGCATAACTGTTATTGAATTCAATTTTTTCGTTTATTTTATTCCTGAACTGTTGATATATCCTAGAAAATAGATCAGAATGGTTGTAAATATATCTAATCGTTTGAAAATAGATTCTTTCGCTTAGGTCGACATCGCACCTTGATCTACCCAGTATGCGCATCCGCGGAACTATCCTTTTTGGATTGCTGCACTGTAAAATTGTTTATGGATTGCTGCACTGTAAAATTGTTTATAGGACTTTAATATGATACACGTTTATGTTTTATTCTAGTTGAAGGTATGCTTAATTGTGATTTTGTTCACGTCACTTATCATCTAAATTAATTGTCTTTTCTCCTATTAACAAAAATAAAACAGAAGCAAAATGCTCATGGCATTTCAATTTCAACTGTCTACTTCACAAAGGTTACAATATCTATTGTGCTTACATAAAGGACTTGGCAGTTAGTGTTTTGACCGTAAGCTAACAGTTGCAATATTGTTAATGCATCTTCCGGGATTTCGGTCGATATTTAAACTTGTGTGTCATTATGACAATAGCAATTTTAGCACAATGACCAATAAGTACGCACGAGACGAACTCTTAATGACAAAAGTCAGCGTATAAGTTAACAATCACATCTGGAAAGCAATGCATAGATGCCTGACCTGTCTCATTCTAATTATGAGATAAGTGGATGCAATATTAAGAATTTCGACATAACATTCTTGTTAGCAAAAGAACACATGTCAATGTTTGTGGTAAATTTATTGTTATTCAAATAAAATGTCAAAGTAGGGATTCATCAATAACCTTTAACCCCCTACTCTATAAACCATAGAATATTCCTTAATACTTATATTCGCTGAACAATTACGGTTGTTGACTTTAGTAATTGTCAGAACTGTTTATATCATATTGCTAGGTTTGAAAATCCATTTTTACAAAACATTATCAACTTTAAATCATTCACGTTGCTTTTCTTTCCCCCGATATACATAATGAACAAATCAGGCCAATAAGGTTTTTATTTCACAATGAATACATGCTGCACTTAAAATGATATGTAGGTGTGTTCGTAGACTTGATGATTAACATTGTCGTTTTAAAGTAAGAGACTTTATTGGAAATGTTTGGGTTTTCCAGCAAATGAACCTGATGAACATCACATGTGCGCTGGACATTTTCAGCTTTCTCAATTTGTCGTTCAACTTGTAAACTGTTGTTTTTTTCAACTCTTAGATATATTGTCAGGAGTCTAATAATTGCTAACTTCCGATTTGTCATTCATTCAACTTGTAAACTGTAGTTTTTCAAGTCTGGAAAATGTTGTCAAGAGTTTGATAATTTGCTCACAAAAAGTATTTCTGAAATGTTTGCCATGTGAACCTCTTGATATACTTAGATTCGACACGTTTATTCAGTTGGCAAACCGTCAGGGTCTTTTATTTCTTATTGTGTTTATGTGTGTTTAGTGTGCCTTAAAACGTTTCCATCGTTTTCGCAGAAGAGAGGGCAACAAGTTTAGAACAGTTTTTTTTTCAAAATAGTCTTTAGGTGCACGCGTTTTAGTAAAGGACGCAGCAAAGTTTCTGTCCAAAGCAAGTCTGCAAATCAGAAGGGACGACAAAAGTTTGACAGAGTGACTAAAAATTACAAATTAGGGTTGTTCCATACATTTTCCAGTGTCAGCTCGTACACCAAGCATAACATCATCACCTTTGCGAGGCAGGAGAACAAATCATATACCGTTATGTAAAATACTAACCAATCAAACGTGTCTGACGGGGGATTTTGTAGGCATACGATCAAAGCAATCATGTTTACAAATATGATCATAAGCAACAGAAAAATTCCGTATGATAACATATATCCATAACCATTATCCGTTGATGACGATGTACACAGGAATGTACTTGCACTGTAAAGCAGGTTGATACTTGTTACAGTCATGTTCTCCATATCTGTGAAATAATATATTATATGAAACATTAAATCATCACGCACTGTAACTATATTACACAATAAACTCGATTCTGTTTAGTGTTCAGTTATAAGTATAGTTAATTACGTTTATCATTTTATAACATTCAAAACAATGCCTTGTGTATTACAAATTTGTTATATTAAAACAATGTCTTTGATAATACCTTATTTTTGTTAATCTAAAATAATACCCTGAAATTTAAAAACTGCATTAAATGGTAAAAGATTATTAATAATGACTGTTCTTTTTTATGAAGAACAGTTAAGATATTTAACACATCATTTGTTTGTTTGGTTGGTTTAACGGCGCACAAACACAATTTTGGTCAAATGGTGCCGAAACCGGAAATATGATTTGGGACAACCTTGGGTTTTAGTTATAAATATGAAGCATATCACGAATTGGAATGCATTATCTTTTGAAATTCTATTCTATTATCAGTTTTACTGACTCGCAACCCAAGGGTTGGGCAAAGGGCCATCGTAGCCAAGAGCTTAAGATTGACTTTTCCTCACACAACTGTGCTTTCGAATTCAGCAGACAGCGAGTGTGGATGCGAGGAAGCTATCAAGCTAACCTACATAAGGTTTGTGGTTCCAAACATAACAGATTTCTGTACATGAGGGATTATGAAAACCTGCAAAATCCATCACGCACCCATCACGCACCCTAGATGTACCATGTATGCTTGTTTGACTCTTTGCTAGTGCACGTAATCAATTGTGGTTACAGCATAATAAAGGATTGTTTTCTCGCCGTAAATATATTCATTATAACTATGATATTACCGATATATCTTCAAAGTTTCGCAACGTGGATTTTAAAATTAAATACAAAAAATGTGATTCAAGGAAATAATAAAGTAAACTATGTTATTATAGATTCCTGTTGAAATTAGATTATTTCAATGCAAATATTCTTATAATGAAAACAATAAAAAGTAAGTACTCAAAGAAAATAAAAACCACTCAAACAATCATTCAATGTTGCTCAATGTTGCTAAAAAGAAAAAAACAATGAATTTCTTACATACATCTGCACTTTAAACAGAAACATTTGCTAAAGATAATTGAGAAAATACTCAGAAATAATTTGAAAATCAACGCAACGATTTTCAATATCGAAGCATTTTTCACTATTGAAATGATTATTGGATACAATTTATTGGTCTATACCTACATGGATCATAAATCTATAAAAAAATATTTCTATCCCGTCATGTAAAAAAACCTTAGAGGTCTGTCTCCCGTTAATGTCTTTTCATGATTCAAAGAATAAAATAGAAATAACTTACCTCTTTTTTATGTATTCAGTTTGTCCTAGTCAAAAACAGAGTAAATACATTATTAAAGCTATCTCACAAATCAGTATGCAAATATATAATACTATTAGATTAATTAGGAAGGCAATCCTCAGAAGAGTTCTAAAAATCACATACTGTCCTCTTTTATCATAATATCTTTCTGTGAGCTTTGAATATCGGATAATTTCAAAATATTTGTATACAATCCTATAAGAGGATTATGTTGAGGTGTGCTTATTACCCTCATTATAATTATAGTTACAAAATGTATATGTAAGATGATTATGTCTATTTATAATCATTTGAATTTAGTGTAACATCTGCAAAGCTGTCCTCTGTAGTGCAATAATTACCCCCATTTACGCCACAAGTATCAAGTATTCTCAAAATAAATAATAAACAAAAAATCAACTTTAGACCAACTCAAAATGTTTGCCTCCCAGTGAGTATCAACTGCAGACGTCATACTGTATAATATGTATCTATATGTCAAAAAGACATATAAAGCATATGAATAAGCTTGAGCTTCATTTTTTTAAACGGTCTTATTAAAATTTGGCAATTAAAAATGGATAAGAGTACAGACGTACACCTTTACAATATTAAGAATTCCCCAAAACGGTGGGACAAAATGTTTCAGGTTTCTGTTGTCAGCCTTTAGCATACCATTTGTCTGGTCGTTTATTTATTTATTTTATTTATTTTTTTTTGGGGGGGGGGGGGATTAGCAGCGATTTGTTCATTAAGCGTAAACGTTTTTTTTTTGTAAAAGAAAAAACTTTTCTTTTGCCTACCGTTCCAAAATCATTTGTGTGATTCCTTTGCAGATTAGTAATTCAATTAGTTCGGAGGTTCTGCTTTACATCAATAAAAGGTCCATAGCCATAACACAAAAGATATGGCGTAGCATAGTCGTTTTATGTCTTCTTCTATATAAAGTGTTAAATTATGCGTAAAAAGCCCATTGTCTGTTGTCAACCGCTCTGATTCTGTTAGTTTGGAGATTTTTCTTTACAGAAATATAAGGCACATAGCTCAAGTCTAAGGAATATGGCCTCGATAGTTCCGCGTGGCATGGTCGTGATTTTTTATTGTTTTTTTACCTACGATTTGTTCTTTCTCTTAATTATATATTGTAAAATTTATCGTAAAATACTATATTAACAAACAGGTAGGTCAGTCGTTACAGCTAACAAAAGAAACCCTAAAGTTTTTTTCTTGGATATTTTCTTGTTATACCAACCATGCGTCTTCTCTTTGATAAAATATAACTTTTTGTTTGCGAAAGATAGTAGGCGATCTGAAAATTTATCACCCACAAATGAACAAATGTTTCAAAAGAGACATGTTTATAGATACCGAGGTCAATCAAATAAGAAATACTAGATGATTATAGATATTTATACATATTTATTATTTACGTGTAACATAAAAGACTGACCTTTCCTAAATACATTGTACTTTATTTTCAAGATATATGATATTTTGTAAGATAATGAGAAGTGTAGAAGTGTAGAACCATGAATATCATTTATTAAGCCAATTAAATATACATAAACTTTTCAGTCAACTCCCAAGTATTTATAAGATCTCTGGATAAATAACAAGCAGTAACATTATCGTCACAATTATAAATGGAAACAACAATATAATGATGTACATTGACCTAGGATGTCATTTACCTTACACAAAACTAGTAAGTACAAACATAGATAGGTTATATACATGTTAAAAGTACTGGTCGTTCAAATAAAGTTAGTTACCCCAAAACATCTTTGTTATCACACAATGGGCAAGAGGTCGCACTCACGGAACAAGACATTGTTCACACGGATCAAGAGGTCTTTCACACTAAGCAAGAGGTAGTCCAACATTTTTAAAATTAAACTGCTTATTTATCAGCAGGTATATGTCTAATATTATATTTGTTTTACTAACAATTTACTTTCCGTTAAAACATTGACATTGCTATTATTTGAAATACATGCCTTTCGATATAATGTTTAATAAATCTTCACAAGTGATACGTTCCTCCTTGCTTGTATATCAAAAAAATGAAACCACTTGTGTTATGTTACTCTTTTGATTTAACCTAAAACTTGTTTTACTATCAAAATAATTAAACATGTAATAAATGTATGTGTATACTCTTTAACTATCAATATGTTTCTTTTTTCAGTTTAGAAGATGGGATGAGTTATGAAAATATTTAGAGGAATTTCGATACAGATGATGATCAAAGTAAGTGGTTTGGTTTGTTTGATTTTGTTTGTTTTTGTTTTGTACATTTTTATGTATAAAGTGTAAATGTTTTCGTGCAAAATACCATCTCTCTTGTCAAACGTTTAAACAACATTTGTCCGATTCACCTGCGGATTACAGATTCCATTAGTTTGAATTTCCGCGTGACAGATTTGTTTTTTTTGTTTTTTTTTTTGGGGGGGGGGGGTTGAGGGGGAGGGGTGGATCGGCGATTTTTTTTTCTCTTTATAAAATGTAAAATATTTCTTAAAAAAAAAACATTTTCTGTAGCAAACCATTCAAACACCATTTGTGTGATTCTCTTGGCATGGTTGTTTCTTTTTCTGTCGTTTTAGGTACCTATTCTTTATGTGCTTTTATAGAAGTTATGTGAGAAAACCTACCACAGTGTACCATCATGGTTGATAGGATCGCTCCAGGAACAAAACTTTGTCACTGCATTAGTGTAGAAATAAATTATTGTCACTGCATTGGTGTAGAACAAAATTATTGTCACTGCATTGGTGAAGAACAAAACAATTGTCACTGCATTAGTGTAGAACAAAACCATTGTCACTGCATTAGTGTAGAACAAAATTATTGTCACTGCATTAGTGTAGAACAAAACCATTGTCACTGCATTAGTGTAGAACAAAACCATTGTCACTGCATTAGTGTAGAACAAAACCATTGTCACTGCATTAGTGTAGAACAAAACCATTGTCACTGCATTAGTGTAGAACAAAACCATTGTCACTGCATTAGTGTAGAACAAAACCATTGTCACTGCATTAGTGTAGAACAAAACTATTGTCACTGCATTAGTGAAGAACAAAACAATTGTCACTGCATTAGTGTAGAACAAAACTATTGTCACTGCATTAGTGAAGAACAAAACAATTGTCACTGCATTAGTGTAGAACAAAACTATTGTCACTGCATTAGTGTAGAACAAAACTATTGTCACTGCATTAGTGAAGAACAAAACAATTGTCACTGCATTAGTGTAGAACAAAACTATTGTCACTGCATTAGTGTAGAACTAAATCATTTATCACATTGATAAAAAAAGGGAAACCAATTCCCTAAAAGCTTAGTTATTTCATCTTCGCAAAGACGAGAAGTTTTCAAACTATATCTTTTAGGTATCTGAAGAAAATGTGTTTCCTTCTAACCTCATGTTACATTACTGGTTGTGTTCTATCAATTAAGTGATCTTTCTTGATATTTTCGCATTTGAGCAATGGTATATATGAATTATCTTATTCTATCAAGTGTAGTGCACTGTATTTACCGGACAAGTAACTAAAGTAAAAATGGTGGCTTTTATTGTTTGTTTGTTTGTTTGTTTGTTTGTTGTTGTTGTTGTTTTGATTGTTTCTTATGTGGGGTATGGGGTCGTCGGGCGGGCATGAATAACAATTATTTATTACTCGCTTAAATGAAAGTATAATAGACTAACATTTTCATGTCTCATTATGTTAGTGAATTGAATTGTTAATACAGCTAGTATAAAACTATAAGATGTATCACTAATTAGACGATTCCGAATCGCTATTCCGTCAAATTAATACCCTAAACCGGTGAACTCACATCCTTAATCGATGAATTCACAACCTTAAACGGTGATCTCACAACCCTAAACGGTGAACTCAAAACCTTAACCGGTGAACTCACAACCTTAACTGTTGAACTCACAAAAGTATCTTATGAACTAAAGTGACCACAGGTAAAACTGTTCACCTTGATTTACCTTAAAAGGTTGTAGCCCAGATGTGCCATTCTGTTTTAAGTAGAGATGTGTCAATTTCAATGGACAACAGCTTTTTAACAGAAAATATCTTTCCCGTTATGGTCTACAAACCCTTTTCTGATAAAATAAATTTTGTTTTCTTTTTTAAGTAATAAAAAAACAATTCGTTAATTTTTCAACCAGCTGGTTTTTGGGTTTTTTTGTCGTTTAAATTTTTCCAAACCCAAATTTAAATTTCTAATGCCTCCGAAAACCATAAATTTTTTTTTCTTTAGGGGAAAAGTCGATAGTTGTTAAAAAAATGTTTAAAAAATTTTTTAAAGTGCTTTTAAAGTTTTTTAAAAATGAAAAAATAGTGGGAAACACAGTTATGTGGGAAAATCGTAAAAAAAGTTAAAAAAGTAGAAAACAAAATACCCCTTTTACAAATTTTACAATTGCGAAAGAAATTAAAGCAAAAAAAAGTTCATGTATAAAGCAAATGAGTATTTTTTGGAAACCTTTAACAAGGTAATAAAATAAACAGTTTTTGAGAAATAATACTAAATACTATGTGTTTATCATTATATATTTGTTTATTAATTATTTTAACGTGTAGTAAATGTTCATGATTCTTAGTGATATTTTACATTCCGTAATATGAAATTAATAAGATTTTATTTATGAAAATTTAAAACATATTAAAGACATATAAAACTTGTATAATTGAGACCTGTAAAACTACACACATAGTTTTGATTTTTAAATAAGTGACAGTAATTGGTTGAGATTTATAATTATTATACGGAAATTAATTTTTTTATCTGTTTACATATTTATTGTTGATGGAGGAATTTTGTAAACAAAAATATCTAAAATTAAAAAAAATAAATATGCTTAAAGTCAAGTCTATACATGAAAATAATTATATATACATGTATTGAACATCGATTCTTACTGAAAGCTTAGATATATGTAGTGTATTTGTAAACGCGTAACAAGGCGGGGGTCTGAAAAATAAGTGACCACCCCCACCCCAAACATACATAATCTCCTCAGAATTGTTCTTAAATCAACTTTATCAACTGTATTGTGTACGCATTTGCGATATATTGGATTGCACGTGTTGACACGTGACATGTCTAAATTCATTAATGACCGAATCAATATTTGCGAGTATATTTGGTAAATTCGTATGGACATATTGCAATGTATTGCGTGATTAGTTCCCATATTCTAGATTGAGTTGACAATCATAACAAATTTGTAGAAGTGGTTTATCAAAAATAGTCCGGGGTTTAAAGGTGAAATAATTTACTTAATGCCAATTCAGATTTTTAAATTCTCGTCCACTCACGCTAATGTCATTAGAATAATTCGTGATTTACATGAACATGATTCCTCGAATGAATATCCTCATAATGAACGAATTCATCTAATATAACGAGAACTACATATCATAAATAAAGGTTAACTGTATAAAGCTAAAACTGCAATAATTCATTCTATAGGCAAAAGTAATCTCGAGTGATTTATTTTAATCATTTCATACCATTCATTTTCAGAATATAATCAAGATACCTCAAACATTTACGCTGTAGTTACTTAGGAACGATTTCTATCAAAAGAGAGCTTAAATGTAAATACAGCGTACGTATTTGTCACTGAATGAGTATTGTATATACATGATATATACATGTATTATATATTAATATATATAAGTGAATGGTTTAAGTGACATTATGTCCAGTAACACCGCAGTTTGGGTTCATACGCACTTAAGAGTCCAACGCACTTTGGGGTCAAAAACGAGAAATGAACCCCAAAGTGTGTTAGTGTGCAACATATCAACGCACTTTGGGTTAGAAAGTTCTGAAGGTGCAATCTGAATTCTACGGTGGCTCAAAGGTGACATGTGTGTGTTTTTATTTACCTTGTGCGCACGAGATACTATGTCGTGGCCACGAGTTACTAAGTCGAGATAATTAACCAATCAGAATACACTATACATGTATATATTATGAATATTTTAAACTTAACAACTTACTTTTCCGGCAACATTAATCTTTGAAAATACTGAAGATATTCACTTTGAAGTTGTCTTTTGGATTATATTAGAAAGTCACCTTCCAAGGCCCATCAGACAATAATGTTGACTATAGCCCTTTTTTGGGACAATTTTGTGACCGAATTTGTCAGTTTGTACGTACTACGGCCTGTTAACCTTGTTTATACAATTACATGAGAAGGAATAAGCCCTGATTTATTTTGTTTGGAAGGGACGTTGCCCATGGACATTAAATAGCCTATAAGGATGTTTGAGGTCTAGGGTCAAGGTAACCATGACACTTCATGTAAAATCCTTGTCTGATAAATAATTTAGAAGGGATAAGCCACGGTTTATATAACCCAGAAAGATCATTGCACCTGATCAGTAGATGACATCTAATAATTTCGAGGTCATTGGGTCAAAAATCAGGGTCACAGTGACGCTAAATGAAAATTTATTGACCAGTCTATAAGTTGTATAAAAGGCACTTTTACAGGCTGGTGAAGTAGGGGCATCCTTGCACAATAGCACATGTCCAGTTAATTAGGAAAAAGTTCATATAAAGAGTGTAATCTAATTGGTTATTTATCTCGTGGCCACGACATAGTATCTCGTGGCCACGACTTAGCTATCTCGTGGCCACGACTTAGTAACTCGTGGCCACGACTGAGTATCTCGTGGCCACGACTTAGCTATCTCATGGCCACGACTTAGTAACTCGTGGCCACGACATAGTATCTCGTGCGCACGAGATAAATAAAAACACACACACGTCACCTTTGTGCCACCGTAAAATTCTGATTAAATACTGAGTATTTACATATCTGCAATCTTGATTTATTGACCTAGCGTCATTTACAACCTAAAATATCTAATATCACAAATGTGTTGTTGAATATAAAAGATGTTTCAAAGAGCATTATGTTGTGTCACCCATTTGCTTGATAAGTTTTGGTGTTATATTGAATCCTAAATTAAATATTATGTGGATGTAACAAAAAGCAGTAAATATCATCTAATTGCATCTTATTTGCATACAATTCAATTTCTGTTTAAATGATTTATAACAAGTATGTTAGAAAAAAATAGTCATTAAAAGTTGCGTGAGGGCTACAGCTAAATTCCATTACAAGCTTTCATTTCATTACAATTTTCAATTTTCCTAAATGTGTGGACAACATGACATCGCTAATTAACAAAATACGTAATGTTGCGAATAATTTAAATTTAAACTGCTACTGTAAGTAAATTTAAAGTATTTCTAAATACCGGTATACATTTATATGTCTACAAAGGCTTACTTTCAATTTAGGGCTATTTTGAACGCCATCTTAGACTAAAAATGAAATGACACAGGTGTAATTTAATGACAACGTTGATAAGCAGCACGAGGCATTTTACATTCAGGATCAATGGAATCTAACTGGTTATTTTGAAATTATTGTAAGGTTTACCAAAATGTTTCTGTTTTATGTGTCATTAAAACGCTGCCATTCTGTAATAACCACCATATCAGAAAAGAAATAAATATAATATAATATTTTCCAATAAAAATACCTCATACGTGTTTAAAATCATTCCGGTCATAAATGGACGAATTTCGTATAAATATGCACTAATTGTCATGATCAGTTCATGAACAAAGCTTAAAGATATACTATGCTCAAATTTCATATTTGAAAATAGTTATAATTGCTACATAGTCTCTTTGTAAATATAAAAAAAACATATTCTAGCCTCACACAAGGTAGATATGTTGTGTTTAAAATTCTAAACAGTATAGGTGGTTACAATATAAATATATAGTGCCATTAAAAAACTGGCAGTTTTTTTTAAAGAAAAGACCAATATCACTTGAACTGTAATAGGGCTCGCAGCTTCTTATACATAATTTATTCATTCTTTTATTCAACATATTGGACATATTCGGTAAGAATTACATAGATTTCAATCAATTTTTGTGATGAAAATATTTCACGCAAGGATGAGCATATCTTTATTATGTTATTATTATAAGAATCTAAGACCGGCTGCCGGTATAGGCAATGACGTCATTTAAAACATGCAACTCGTCTAACGCAGAATTTTCTAGCATCTGTGAACAGAACATAATCCTGACTGATATGCAAGGAACTGTAGTATTACACTAAATACATATCAAACATATAAAACTTACTGAATGTATCTAACTTTATTCTATAATAAAAGGCACACAATAGAACACTGAAATTATAATTAAATGCAAATTGCAACCCTTATATATGAAATGATATGAAAAATAAAAAATATCGTCAGCTTTTGTTATCTTACTAAATACTTTTTAGTTTATTAGTTCATTCCTTATTTTCTAGTTAACCATTTAAATAAAGTGCAAGATATTACTGTAAAATATCACTTACATTCATTTTTATCGCTTTAATTTTTATGTCCACAAAGTCTGTTTGTCTGATGTTAAAATTCCATATGTATAACTGTGGAAAGCAACATAGGGTCAAAATCGGACCACAAAGTGCCTAACGCACTATGGGGTTCGACCCCAAAGTACGTAACGCTCTTTTGGGTCGTACCCCAAAGTGCGTTGGACCTAAAGTGCGCTGTTATAGGTTTATAATGAACAGGTGAAAGTCAATTTTTTTTCTCATTTTGCTATAATTCCTTTCAATTTTACAAACTAATTCGCATTAACGATAAATATCTCAAATGGCCCAAACATATCGGAATTTACCTGTATCATTTAATTTATAAAATGATAGGGAATGTTTTTTATATTTAGTGCATATTTATATGTTATCCTTAACATTTTTCGACACCAATTATTGGTCAGTCACAAATAAAACAGTAACTCTTTTTGAAAAAAAATATAGACGATTCAGCTCATGATGTGAATATATGAATGAAAAATGTTTCAAGTATAGACTCAGCATCTCATTCATTTAGTTTACATTTAACGTTTTTGATGATGAAATGATGTTATACTAAAAGCCACAAGAATATTAATTACTATCTCAAAGAATTATACACATGTTTCCACTTAAGAAACACTCAAATGAACCTTTTTATCTCACATTTAAAATCGTAGTTTTTCTTTGACGTAATATGTGTATATTGGTAAAGCAGTTACGTAACATATGAAGTGCTTCATGCTAAGGAATAAACTGTAAATTATAACTGTTACAATAAAAAGGAATACATTAATTCAATGTGCAACATTAATGAATTCAAAATTGTGAAAACAGGAACATATCATACATTATGTAATGTAAAACATTGGAAACCAAAGCGCTTACATAAAGCGCTACGTGAAAGTTAACATTGTTTATGTCAACATTATAAAGAGATATTATATACTAATAGTACGATGTATTTTGTTAGATAGCAACACTATCTGGAATATTGTACAAACTTAAGTTACAGGATCAATTCCACAATCTTTTGGAGGTAAACAATTCTACGTATGTGTGCTGTTCTACAGAAATAAGAAACGTCGCTTGGAGAAAATGTTTCTAATTTCTGAAAAACAGCACGGATGAATACCAGCATATATAGTTTCAATCTTTATTTGGTTTCATTTATATTACTTTATTTAAGAAATAATATATCCCAAACTGTGATTTTATCGCTCAATAACATCACTGTTTGGAGTTCGGATGCGAGCAATTATATCACGAGGGCGTAGCCCGAGTGATATAATGATGCGCATCCGAACGACAAACAGTGATGTTATCCAGCGATAAAATCACCGATTTGGATATATTATTTCGATTCTAACACGACGTAAAAAAATTAATGCTGCCGTACCTGCTATTAAACAAAATTGCGCCTGATTTGTTTCCGTACTTATTGTTTGCGCGTCGGATTTTATTATAAATAGTGGTTACGTCACATGTATAATGATTACGTCACATGTCTAAATATAGAACGTCAAACAGTGACTATATTGCATAATAACACACACTTTCGGTTCTTCTATGTTCAATTGGGACAAATGTGGGTCGTGTTAGAATATGTCATTTATGCAAATATTTATCTTTACGAACGCGGTTCTATAAAGTACTATGAAAATAAAAGGTGACTATGAACGGAATTTGATATAGTATTGTCTTCTGCTCTTCCAGGGCTGGGAATCAAAACTGCGTCGTATCCTACAAAATGTAAACAAACGCCGCCATCTTGGAACGAAAAACGTATGTTTTTGTTTATAACTTTTTTTGTTGGAAATGACTGAAAACCAGATATATGTATTAACACGCTACACTATTTTCCGCTTCGTTCGGTATATGTTGCTTGCACAACTATTTTGTAAAACAAAAGTTATAGCGAACTTGCTTCTCGAAGCGGGGCAGAATTTTTATGAAAATGTGTGGATACGACGCAGTTCATATTGCTTTATCTATCGTTTTTTCCTTCAAATCAATTATATATTTCTTTCAGAGTTCACCATAAACTTCGAAATATAATTTTGCATCAGTTACTAAAATTTCATTAAATAGAGATGTTTATTTTCTTAGAAAATAATGATTTTTACGAAATGATACGACGCAGTTGAAAATAAAATATGATACGACGCAGTTGTATTTTTGGCAGTCTTTTCAACAGGGATAATTTTGGCAAAATATTTCTATTTAATGGAATAATCACTTGCGCTAGATAACCCCCCCCCAGATCATTTGCGGTGTATAGCAATGTTCTGTTGCTTTTGATTATTTAGAATACATTGTGTCATGTCCAATATATAACATTTAATTTGAAAGTTTACATTGCGGAAGCAACTTTTCAATTAAACATGTTACCTAATTGATCATAATATCTGAAATAATTTCTTATATTTTCCTGTATGTTCAATATTATCCCTATTTTTTATTCGCAAAAAATATAGAAATCTTGAATTCATGTTGGCTAGCTACGCTCTAAGTTAACTGTGGTTCTGCATGTTCTGGGTAATGACTGCTTTTTTTGTGGTTTGTTAACAAACTTTCACTCTACACATTAGCTTTACTAGGGGCGAGGACCTCAGGTGCGCCTTTTTGCATTATTTCAGGCAAAATGTTGCACCTGCAGAGAACCATCGACATTTTGAATTTAGCTTGATAGGTTTTCCACACGAAAGAATAAAAAGTCCCTGGTGGTTTTCGAATTCATAGCAGTTCACTTCAAGTGATTTGAATTCAGTAAACATAAACAGCTCGGCCACGGTCGGACACACCTGTCTGATTTGTTTTTTCAACAAAATTTGTTAACGTCAGCTGTACAAATAAGCAGCTTTTTTATTAACTTCGGGCGTAAAGTTATAAGATTATAAATATTTGAATTAATTATAAAGACAATAACATTTAAATTTCTTATTTCGGTATGACTAGAAGAGAAATTTTCAATGTAAACAGGGGGTAATCCTCTGTGAAGTCATTTTCTGAAAACCTTTGTTTAAGTTTTCAGGCAATTCATTATCAAATAAAAATCACACTTTAGTACGAAGGGATGTTTAGATGCCATGTCTCTAGTCTGTTGAAAATTCGATGCGATAATCTGACCTTAATTTTCTGTTCAATATTGTGAAAACTTCTTCAATACTATTGAAAGATCATGTATGCCTATATCTGTATCAAATTTATCGGTGCACAGCGTAAAATACCTTTGCAAAACGGACACCTTCTTTACAAAATAATCTGTATCATATGTAACTCGATTTTGAAAATTTAAAGTTTTTTAATGGAGAAGAATGATACTTAAGTGCAAATATAGAAAATACATTCCGTAGACCTTTCCTCATCGACGATAAAGAAATGCAATACGACAACATCAGAAAAGTTCCGCGGCGCTGAACATAAAATGACTAAACGGAACGCATAACCTACTTGCAAAAATATATTGTAGCTTAACCATTTATAATATAATTTTAAAAATTTAATGTTCAGTTTCAAATAATAAAGCTCATCTGTTCTCACCGATTATTAAGAAAATGAATACAATAAAATCGGCACGTAAAAGACATAAGTAATAACGGAATTGACGGAAATTATTGCTAGTTACAAGTAACAAAGGTAGGCATGCAATTTGCGCATAGCTCTCTTCCGATAGCAAGAGACATTTTCAAAATTTGTAATTCTTTCTCTCTGTTTTTTTTTTTAAAAAAAAGGGTCATTCCTGATTAATACTAGTTCAGAGTTCAGGAGAGGTTACACTGGAATATTGAATTTTGTATCAAAAATTGTAATCACTCCCATTTCGATCTCACGGGAACAATTTTAGAAGCATGCTAAGGCAACACTGGAACACGTTGTCATATGGTTGTGCGATCACGTGTTTATTGCACAATGTGTATTGCATTTTGATACAGTTTTTTGGAATTTGTAGATGCTTAATATGATTGGTACTTAAATGTGACCGAAAAATGCAGCCTTAATAGAATTGTATTACATTTCCATTTTTATGGAACCAATTAATAAGTGACCTTTGCTTTTGACTTAAGTTGTAAACAAGAAATATTGTTGGACGTTATTAGCATACCTAGCACATAATTTAAATAGTTTAAAACCAATATGCAGCCTGCAATGAAAATACAACTGCGTCGTATCATATTTTATTTTCAACTGCGTCGTATCATTTCGTAAAAATCATTATTTTCTAAGAAAATAAACATCTCTTTTTAATGAAAATTTAGTAAATGATGCAAAATTATGTTTTGAAGTTTATGGTGAACTCTGAAAACGAGCATATAATTGATTTGAAGGAGAAACGATAGATAAAGCAATATGACCTGCGTCGTATCCACACAGTTTCATAAAAATTCCGCTTCGAGTTGCAAGTTCGCTATAACTTTTGTTTTACAAAATAGTTGTGCAAGCAACATATACCGAACGAAGCGGAAAATAGTTTAGCGTGTTAATACATATATCTGGTTTTCAGTCATTTCCAACAAAAAGAGTTATTAACAAAAACATACATTTTTTGTTCCAAGATGGCGGCGTTTGTTTACATTTTGTAGGATACGACGCAGTTTTGATTCCCAGCCCTGTCTTCTATGAAAATTAACCCAAAGAATTCTTAAGACATACAGCATTTTTATCGCATGGCAAATAAAGCTTGACCCTTAGGACATTTTTTATCAGATAGGAATAAGAATTTAAAAAGTAATATCCTTGTACAACGTAATACCACACAACTTTTTATATCTGTTTGTCAAGTCATTTGCTCTTTAGCTGCTGGGTTTGTGTAATGGATTTGCTCAGCTTTGTATTTGGAACAGTTCATTTAAAGTTTTGATAAATAATTAAACTTAAAAGTTTCATTACAAAAACGAAACTATGTAGTTATTCTTTTAATTATTTAATTATACTTGAACTGAGAACTACAAATATATTGATTGATAAAGTTTCGTACACAGCAATGAAAATGTTTATAAAATTGTACGTTGTACCAAGAAAGATATATGCCAATTCATATTCAATACGATGTTCTTCTTAGTAATTAATTATAAATATACACACATTGATATTTTGAACTGGAAAGTGGCTATACACATGTATGCACATTTACTTTTATTTCCAAAAGCTTAATTATATATTACACTGGAGAAAGTAATAAATATTTATCGATTTTTTAATTTTGTTTCTTGAGAATCCTATACAGTCAACTATCGTTATCTCGATATCGCTTTTCTCGATATTTGGTTATCTCGATGAAATTTTGAAAGTCCTGATTTTCTTCCTTCTTTATCTTTATTGGAAATATTTGTTTTTCTCGATATTGTTATTTCGATATTTTCAGTATCTCGAAGTAAAATTTCAGCCCCGACAGTAATTTTCACGCTATTATCCTCTCTTTATCTCGACTAATAATCTTTCGTCTCTTCCCCGCAGAGGTGTGAAAAACACAAACCAGACGAGAATCACTTAATAGCATGTCATAATGATGACTATGTTTGTAACAAGTCCAGCTTTGTTTATAAAAGTTTACCTAATTAACGTATCGATTGATTTATGTCCAAAATGAGTGAATCTTCCACTTTTTATAAAATATACAAATACAAAATTTGTATTATAAAATATACGAACATTGTATTTAATTCAATGCTCCTTTAGATGTAAATGAAAAAATGTTTAGTATAGAAACAAAATCGTTGCAATATTGTATTTATGTTGGTATGTAAAATTAATATCATTTTTATGACAAATGACTATGTAGAAATAAAATTGTTGACAAAAGCTTTATATGAGGAGGTATATAAATTTTAACGAATATAGAATGTTCAGTACTACGAAAGGCGGTGCAATGGGCGTGGCTGGTTGCATTAAATACCAGTGGCATCCAGGAACATTCTGCAATATATTTAACTAAGGCATTTTAAATGACCGTATGGATGTCCACTTTTCAAACATATTTGAATTTTGTTTGTTTTATCCAAATTGATTCTTACATTTTCAAAATGTTACACACAAGTTTTACATTAATTCACTAATATTAAAATTGTCAAAAACATTTGTGTCCACTTTTATGACTAAGATATACGTTAATGTAAAACATTTTCAATATATATATATCGCTTATTCTAATTTTAACACGACATTAAACATTATGTTAGTTTGCATATTTGATTATGCAGATGGTTAGATATATCCCCCTTTACTTAAAACAAGATAATAATCATTTATGATATGTTATTTATTCATATTCATTCATATGTATATATAGATTATTTATATTCGAGCAAAAGGTATACCCGTGCTGTGTGTTGTATGATCATCTAAGCGTAACTTTAACTATGTATACTCATTAATAATAATATACAAGTCAATACTGTATAAAAAGGGTATTTCTCCGTTACAGACCTGTGGTTTTTATAAAACACTAATTAAACAAAATTTCGGTTGAAACGGGAAATTGAAGAGACATGTATTAACTACGGTGTTAACTTGGGATAGAGCTTTATTAACTAGTATGTAAACTATGCTATGAATGTTATTAATATGGTTAGTGCTTATTCAATTTGAAAGAAGAATTTGGTATAAACATATATCATATTAGCTGGATAACGAAACAAATTTTTGCAACTTATATTAATCACTTTCTAGTCCGCTTCCTGGAACCAACCAGTAATGGTGTCATATGAAGAAACATAGTCATGCCCCGAGTAGAGCTCGAACATATGATCTCTTGGTTGAGAGGGAAACACCTTAACCACTAGGCCACCGCTCCCTTTAGGTTTCTCCGGTTATATGGCCCAGTACAAACGGCTGTAAAGATATTTATCACAAGTCGAATGGCAAGGTTATATATATAGCAGAAGTATCTACACGATTATTGCCTTTATAACGAACTTGTCATGCTGTACAACAGTCTTATAAGAATAAAACATATATAAGTAATAAGTGACACAATTATAGAAAGAAATCTACATTACAAAAATGCAGTCTTTATTAAATACCGTACAAAAATATCCTGCACGTGTTTTGAGATACATTTATGTACGTGTATTTATGTGAAAATCAACTTCATCCTCATCTTGCAAGCATCAGTTTAAATTTTAGGTAGTCATGCGAATTAAATGGCTTCTCGAATATCTCGAATACGAATTTGCCCAGTGTTAAACTAATTTGTACAAAATACGAACATGTCATATGAAGTAGTAGATCAATAACGCTTTCGGCTTTGTATAAATAATCCATTGATGAGTTGAAAACCTTATCGGGTAAGTCTATCGGGTAAGGTATAATAGAAAATATAAGGTACTTTTTATAGGCTTATGATTTTAGTGATTAAAGATGTTGGAAGTTAAAACAGGAGCCCAAGAGCAATGGCGATGGGTGGTTTTAACAGGCGCATTTTGCTGTCATGCAATAACCTACGGGATTGTTTACTCATTTGGAATACTGTTTATAGCTTTAGAAGAAAGGTTTGAAGGAAGTAAAACTGAAATAGCATGGATACCTTCGCTCACTACCGGGCTTCTGCACTCTTCAGGTAGCATTTCACTAACATGTACCAAATATAGTTAAAGACTATTATCTTTATATACATTATATTCATTTTACAAATTAATTAAACAAATACCTGGACGCTGAAAATTGTTGACTACTAGTATATGTTACTGTAACAAAATGCACTTGTTTGTGGTGTTAAATATATATAGCGTGTATGCGTAAGACAAATAATTAGCTAATAATCTTTTGTACGAGATTCGAGACACTGAGCATTTCCGAGATACTATGATGTCTTATTGATTGTGCATGAAAAATGTGGCGCTTGTTTTCAGAGAAGGAATCATGCATAATGCGGAATCAGACATACACTTTTATGCAAAAATAGCGCGATTGCATTTGTTTTCATGCATTAACATTTGAAGAAGCGGTCGGATATATTGAATTTATGTCCCTGTGACATTCGGGCTTTAAATACGTCCTCGTGCCTATGACTGTTGAGTACCCGCAGATATAATCTCAAGAAAAATGTTTGCAATTTAATTCCAGATTTTAATGATGCCCTATGCGTTGATTGCTTCAAACATTATAAAACAATATATATTTTACTATATCCCTTGCTATGTTGATTTTGTCAATTGTATTTTCATAGTGTCTTACTGAATCTTCTTCACTAACGTTAGTTAACAACGCATTTAAAACGCACTATATACAGCTGTTCATTTACAAATAATACTAATTAAATCATCGGGTACTGATTTTGTACTTTTACTATATGAAGTAAATACGCAACGAGTACGCTTGGGTGACCTAGGATGTAGTTAAATATGTTTCAACTCATCTACATTTTTATTCGTCTCACATTATTCAGTATGTTATGAAGTAACGTTAATGACTTTTAATATGTTAATTATTAATAATTATTAAGTTATTTAAAAGTATTATATAAAACTTTGTCTTCCATTCAAATCCTGTTTTGTAACAAACTTTAAAAATGTTTATTTACATTTTGTGAACTGTAACTTGAATATATGATCCATTTTTAGAAATAAAGTATTTCTAAACTAGACAGTACATGTTAAATATGAACTAATTTACGTTTCACTTATAAGATTGTGAAGGCTTTTGCTTAAGACAATTTGGTCACAATTTATAATTAACTACCTTTTGTATATTTCAATAGGTTTGTTAGCAAGCATATTGGTCAAAAGATTTGGATGCAGAATAGTTACAATATCTGGTGCCATTATATGTTGTGTTGGATACATATTAAGCATTTTTGTACCTAACGTTTACATCTTATACCTAACCATGGGTCTCGTATCAGGTAAAATATGGTTGTTTATATTTCTTGCCATTATTAAATGTTTAACGATTCACATTAAGTTATATATAGACACTTATGATTAAATTCAACAACTTTTGTATGCATGTAATAAATTAGAACTAAAATGAATGGCAAATAATTTTTTTATAACATTCAATTTTAACATTGATGACTAAATCCAAAGAAATAATATATCACATACTAAAAATAAAAAGGGCAACGAAAAATTATTTTGTACCATTCAATTTAGACACTATGTGAGTAAATCTAACTCTTTGTGATACATAATATACTAATATAGAATAGAATGGCAAGGATGTTAAAATTAGAATAGAACCTCGTTCATCTGAATATGCTACGATACCTTAATTTTTATGTTTAAAGCATGGATAACATTAAGTCCTTGACCTCCTGGGTTTTTTGGTTTGTTACATAGATCCACTATGCTTTGAATATGGAATAGTCAGTTCAAGAATAAGGGGATTAAAAATACCTTAGACTCTGGCAAGACTGTGAGGATATGCAGTCTGACATGGCCCTATACTGGTGGCAAAAGGCACCTCACTCGAGGTTCCAGCAAGTTAAAGATTAAATCCATTGCTTTCATATGATTCAGGTTGTGGATTTCTATCTATTAACATATTCTAATGTTTCAGGTTGTGGATTCGGGATGGTGTTTTTGCCTGCAGTGCTGATAGTGACACAATATTTTACCAGACTTAGATCAGTTGCATGTGGTATAGCTCTGTCAGGGTGTGGTATAGGTGTTTTCATTTTCAGGTTTGTATAAAATCTTTTACAGTTTAGGTCTACTAATATAACCATTTTTTACAAAATAACTGATATTGTTTTGATTAATTATTAATTAATCCGTTTATTAGCTATATCAATGATAATTATATTTTCTATTGTAGATTTTATAAAGCTATCTTCGTTGTTGATGTTGCTGTTTTTGTTTGCTCTTTAAAGCTGTATCATAACCAACTCTACAATTGTTTAACTAATTGTTCTTTCTTCATTTCAATCACTTGAAGCAGTTATTCAGATGGTTGAAATATGTTATACGATTTTTGTTCAGTTAATGAGCAATTGATGTTTGTTTTCTTGGGCTTTAAGTCACATTAGGGTATATGGCGAGTTTCCAGCTTTCAAAGGGAAAGACATCAGGTGCCCCTTCATGCATATTTGCTAGCTTGGTTTCAAGCTTTCTTGCATGACAGAATTCAGTCTTGACAAAGTGTGATCCCTCGGTCTGTACAAAAATGAGAGATAATAAAAAGTGCAACATCCGTCAAGCCCTTAGCACCGGCTTGAGCGGTACTCACTTTACAACACTTAAAAGTGTTGCAATGATCTTTTTTAGGACCAGAAAAATGGAACAACACAGAAGTGAAGTATGAACGACGTTTTACAGCGGCCACACAACACTTGGTACATACAAAGTCCCAGTTTTATTTCTTAGTGTCATATGACATTATTTTTTAGGTTATATATGGAAATATAATGGAAATACAATGATTTAATAGTACTGTTGCGTTGAAATTAACCACCAAAGTATATTTTTATAAATCATATGTACTTATGTATATTTTTTCATAGAATAAAGATTTCATTTATTTATATTTATAAGTTTCATAGAAAATCTTTCTTTATTGTAGCCCCGTTATGAAACTTTTATTGGACCTCTACTCACTGGATGGGACATTGCTAATATTGTCGGCTGTTATCTTGAATTATATTCCTTGCGGGCTGGTTTTCCGACCCATATCAACAAAACTGGAACAAAACTCGGAGCAAAATGTTCGTAAACGTGGCACCATTGATGAAGTTGATTTCGGGGCAAATATTTCTTTACTGAATAATGACAGTAGAGAAGTATCAGCAACATCAACTGAGGCTACTGATGTAACAGTTGTACCTAAAACAAGTGACGAAACAGATAACCTTGCCGAAACCCATAACTACAAGCGTGGAGACAGTACAGACAAGACAATTGTTATTGAACAAACAAATAAATGCCAAGTGTTGCAATCCGAAAAAGCTTCAACTTTTGAATTAACTAAATATTTAATCATAATGAAAAGAAAAGAAGTCTTCATATTTATGATATCACAGTTTCTTTTCATTTTTGGATTTTATCTGCCATTTATTTTCATTCCTGATATGGCAAAAAGTTTTGGTAAATATATTAAACATTTACCCTTATGATGAAGTAAGTTGTTACACATGACTTCTTAAACATCTTATTTTATTTCATGAGTGCACTTATATTTCTCCCTTCAGCTATTAATAGAAATATAATAATTTACAAATACGAATATCTAATGTCAAAACGCAATACGCTGTAATTTGAAACGGGTTTTTTATCTTCAATAACAGGAATAAGTGAATCAAGTTCTGCATGGGTGGCATCCGTCATTGGGATCTCTAGTACATGTGGAAGAATTATTCTAGGTTACATTGCTGACAGACCGTCTATTAATAGGTATGTTTTGTGTTCTTTTTTTTTTTTTAAATATTGCGCTTTCATGTTCACTTGTACTGACTGTAAGCACTTTCTTTAAATATTTTTTATTGACTTGTCCATGTTTTGATCTGCACAAAACTGGTGAACATTTTTTGGGGTAAACTTTAACATAAAAGCAATACACATCATGACCAGACGTCTGATCTTGATCTGAACCGGTCGCATGGGTTGAATTAGTTGGCGGAAGCAGCGTTAGCTTGATACCATGTAGTCCGGTGTTCTGTGATATCACGGTATTCAACGTTCTTCGGAAATATTCAAATATAAATATCATACATGAATGAGATTTTTCTTCTATCTAAAAAGTGAACCTTATCCAGAACTGTTTGACAAAAAATTATTTCAAAAGACATTTTTTAAACTATTTCCAATGTCGGCCATTTTGGTGAATTTCAGAGGAGGTTACTATGGTATCACGGTAGTCCCCAAAAAATCAAGTATGGAAGGATAGATTGATCGAAACTTTCAAGTTAAGTTGTGAGTTAACTGGCTATAAAATTCAAACTACATGTATATGAACAGACGATATGTCAGAATATGTTATTATAACATATTTTAATTGACTTAGGAAAAACGATTAAGGAAAATAGTCGTCAAATATGAATGTTTTATAAAATAGTTTTCTTCCCACGAATACATTCATTATTCACAAAAAAAAATTATTGGCAGATGAAAATGAATTTAGTGTGCCAGTTTAAAAGATATTAGCATCATTGTGTGTTGGTTTTACTAGCAGTCAAAGAAAATGTAAATACCGTGATATCATAGAACCCGTGATATCATAGAAACCGAGTATACTTGACTAAAGCATCCAATTATCATATATTCTTAAACTATCAAAACATGACTGCTATAGCACGTGGAAGGAAAGTCATATTATATTACATTTATATTGATGTTAATACAATGCAAAATTGATAGATTGAGCTAAAGTTAACATATGATATTTTGTCCCAACTGTAGTAAAAATATACAATAATAATCTTAGTGGGTAATCAAAATGTATGTTATTTGACATATAATTTAGCAATATTTGACTTTAATCTTCTTTGTTCAATGCCTTAACCTGCTTTATTACCATACAGGCTGTGTATGTTCAAAGTAACATTACTTCTCACTGGGTTAAGTACATCATTATGTCCAGTGTTTGAAAAAATGTGGCTATTGCTTACATACGGTGTTGTGTTCGGTGTGTCGGCAGGTAAGTTTCTTAAATGATCAATTAATTAAGATACTTTTACCAAATCTGCAAGTGATTATCAGTTTTATCTCGCTTGTTTTTTTTTTACGTGACACCAACACTGTTGAGGTTACACTGTGATTTCCAGCTTTACTGGAAAAATCTCCTGTGCCTTTTGTGCAATATTTCAGGCACGGAAAAGCTTCTATGTAGAACCGCCAACCTTCCGTTGGGTGGATAGCTCTATTATATGAAAGAATCCAAAGTCCCTGTGTAGCGGAATTCGAAGCAAAGTTTAAGTGTGTATGTATTGATAATACTTGCATTACAAATTAAGCGTTCCATCCGTTCGGTTATGTTCCTGCTATAATCATTTCAATACAAATCAATCATATTATGTTTCTTTTTTCAGGTTTTAATATTTCAGTTACATCTGTTGTTATACTGGATTTTGTTGGACTAGAATATTTGACAGAAGCTTTAGGGCTAGCATCACTGTTTGGTGGAATTGGTTCAGTGCTTGGTCCTCCTTTTTCAGGTAGTCTTTGTTACCACGTGATATTCTTTGTTTCAAATTGCAAATATGGCACATTGGTAAACTATTATCAATATATGGTAAACCATTATCTTTTAATTTCATGACAAAATTGATATTCAACTTCACTTTATTAATTTAAACATATATTATTACGTCAAATACACGTCAAATATGATGCGTTTGTAACAAAAAGCAAATGGGTTGGGCAACAAGTTTTAGCAATATTAGATTAAGCCCTTCCCATATTACAAACTAATATATCATGGGTGTTCATTTATTTTATAAACTTATATATCATGGTTGTTTATTCAACTGAAGCGTTTGTTTGATTGTGATACTTTTTCTTGGATAAATTGGTTTGAAATTTAGTTTGTCCTTGGATAAAATGTGCAAACACCTGAAGGAAGCAACTATAAATCCCAGCATTATGATTTCCGAGTAATAATTAAATAAATTAAATAGTCTGACAGTCGTTTTCACGTCGTATAAGTTTGACAGTATCATTTCAAATAAAACATAAATATTGCCAGGAGATAGCCTTACTGACATTCATTCGCAAGCACTTTTTTCATTAAAATTGTCCTTTTTAATAACACCTGATAATAGACTCTATAAACATGTTTAAGCATATAAAAGAAAACCCAATACTCCTTCTTTGGATGATCAATAAATAACTCATTGAATAATTAAAATTAACATAGGGAAAAAATCTTCTATATTACTCACTGGGGGCCACTTTATCTGAAACATCAATATCTTGCCTTTAAATCTGTTTGGCAGGTGCATTTACATTTGTACTTTGAAGGACAATCTTGACACTTTAGTTTAATATCAACATATTTTGTCACAGCACATACATGTATAATATTGTACAAGTTGTAAGTATACAAAAAGCAAATGGGTTGGGCAACAACTTCTAGCAATATAAGGTTAAGCTCTTCCAAGACACATGAATATTTTACAAATTTAGACTTTTTGAATATGAATGTTTGTAGAAAAAATAACATCGCCGAGGACAATAATTTTAGTACTATCACATACATATTCACGTGTATGATAATTATTTAGATTTGTATGTTCTAATTACATTTATATAAAATTAATTTTCAGGTTTATTGTTCGACTTAACCGGAAGTTATACGGCACCTTTCCTAGTATCGGGAGGTTCTATGTCATTGGCAGCTATACTTATGTTCAATGTATCATTCTGTAGTAGAACATATGAAAAATACAATTTTTGTTTAGTTTTTATTCATTGTCCTAAGAGACGCTTTGATTACATTTGACAGTCAATGCTTCTTAAGATAAACGAATTCAATAAAACTGTTCGAACAGATGACCGATAGGAGGGATGCTGGCTTGGCAAGAGAAATTTTTATTGCGTTAATGAAATACTGGTTTTCACAATGGTCACATTTTCTATATATATGTATTTTTTAAATATTGATAAAACCTGTACCTTAAACTTACCGAAAACATCAATATACAAATGTTTCATGGTTTGTCGTCAAGTTTGTTTTTAAATCATTTCAACATAAATGTTTTTTGGTATTACAGATCTTCGATTATAGACGATACACTTTTAACATCCTGTTTGAAAGGTTTGCATTGGCTTATGATTTTTCTTAACTAAAGTGATATTCTTCCCATTTTGTCTCAAACTGTCATGTTGAGGTGACTCAGCAATATTTTTCAAAAGATTGACTTTCGTAAAGGTTATTGACCAGTACTTGATAATGAAAAAAATGTTTAGAAAGAATATAAAACTACCTAAATCATAAAAAGTTGCCTTTTTTTAAAAATAATCAAACGCTACCGATACTTTCCCCGCACGATATTTACAGAAATTCCTTTGGGTAACGTGGATTATTGATTTTTTTTCCTAATAAATTGGTTAGTGTTTATTAGTGAGCATTTACTAAATTAAATTGGTAGAAAGGCGGCGTCGTTCTTGACCGTTTTAATTTTGTAAATGCTTACAAATAAACACTAACATATACTTACAAATGAGAGGGGCAGTCTTTTTCATATTTAAGGCAAACCAAACATTTTCCAATATCAAGTATAGGTCAAAGTCAAACGTTTTTGAATTATATAGTCAATTCTGCAGCTCAACTTGACAACAAAACAAATGAGCATAATATCACTGTTGTAACCTAACAACATCACGTCACTTTTGATAATGCAATTCTAATAAGGTTCCCGTATTGTTATTTAAAACACATTTGAGCCGCGTCATGACAAAACCAACATAATGGGTTTGCGACCAGCATGGATCCAGACCAGCCTGCGCATCCGCGCAGTCTGATCAGGATCCATGCTGTTCGCTTACCAAGTCTATTACAAGTTGAGAAACTGATAGTGAACAGCGTGGATCCTGATCAGACTGCGCGGATGCGCAGGCTGGTCTAGATCCATGCTGATCGCAAACCCATTATGTTGGTTTTGTCGTGACACGGCTCATTTATGTATTCAGTCTTCTTCTTACATGGCCAGGTATACAAGTTTGTTAGCTCTAGATTCTACAACGACTTTAACACATTTTTGCTCATAACTTGACGGTTGATCCACCTCACCAGCTTTCCTGGATGACTTACCAGTAATAACTGGTATCTCCGCAAATGACATGAGATTTCCCTCGAAAATAATAACTGATAAGTTAAATTATAAATGTCTATAATAAAACTATTTGCACGTTTACAAATCATCTGATAGTAATGCTTAATTATTACATCCAAAATGATAATACTTTCTATAGATCTAAGTCTGAGATTTGTTACGAGAAATTTAAATCTTTGTGTATTAGAAAACTTTATTTTGTTTTATCGCCTTAATTGTTGTAACTAAACGCCTGTATTGCCTTCACATACATCGATATTTTTAACAGAACAAAGTAAAGGGAAATGACTGTTGTACATAATGCGTACGATAATCTGACATTGATTTTCTTTCTTTGGTTGTCTTCCGTCTTATTTGATGGCGGAGTTTGGGTTACATATTTGCCGTAAATTCAATATATTCCGTTTTGTAATAATTCTTTCGTTTGTTAAAAGTACATCAACCGTTGTTGTTAAGCGTTAATCTTTCAAGCAATACTTTAAACAAGGACGCTTAAAAAAAGCTTTTAGGCCTCTCTCTCTCTCTTGCATTCACGCAAATGATGACAATGTCATTCAGAAATTCTCACTTTCCTTGAGATTGATTTCAAATCAAATTATACCCATATGTTGTGAATTTGTAAAATTATTTTGTTCTGCTTTGAATCTAAAAATAAGTCCGTTTGAATCTTTTATATCAAAGTACAAATATTGAGTTAACAACAGTTTAAAGTCTTGCCGGACTGTAGGGAAGAACAGGCTGTCCTGATAATGTTGGGAAAGCCTTATTATTTTCTCCTCCTGCACGTTAAGGGGAGGAAGAATTAAGGTGACTGAACTCTCTAGTATGCTAATTGACATACATGTATATACAAAAACATACAGTTTACTGTAATAATTCAGATGCCAATAATCAGAATAAAATCTTAACACTTACATTAAAAATACTTTTCATACTTATTTTCCGTTTCTTATTTAAAAGGCAGATAATTAGAACATATTAAAAATTTACCGCAACCATCTTAAAGCCATCGAAATATAATTGTTTTGCTTTCGAATAGCTATTGTTTACGTGAGTAATGGAACATACATATAATTTAAAATTCAATTGTCAACGCCGCTGATTCTTGTTGCTTGGTCGTGTGGGAGTTGCGTTCATTGAGCGCCACCTTTCATGGTTGATATTGTTTACCATTTTTTATTCAAAAGCAAAGAGCATGGAATGTACATATTTCAAGACTAAATGCCTGACTATGCTTTACTTAATACTGACAATAAAGAAGTATCATCATCATCAACTGAAGCCACAGATGAAACTGAAACGGTCGTACATAAAACAAGTGACAAAACAGATAACCTTGTCGAAATCCATAACTACAGGCGTAGAGACATCACAGACAAGAACATTTTTATTGTACATACAAATGAAATATATATATAATGCATATGACAAAACTATGCAACCTTTATCATCTTAAACAAGTAATTGCCAAGCGTCGTTTTTTTTTTAAACGTCCGTGTGGTTAAAACTAAACATCGAATGTTTAGTTATGTGTCGGCAACTTTTTAACAACATATTCATATTTAAGGCCAAATATTTTTTATATCAGTGTATAATAATCTTAGGTCTTCATATTCTCTTTGATGTCCTTTGATGTTTTTGTTTTTGACTGTTTTTATTGTAGACTTGTTGCATTTGCTACATGGTAGAAATGGTAGACATGCATATAAAAGGTGCATGTCTCTAAAAGATAAAATAAATATAAAGCTTGAAATCTAAAAATAAAATACAAAAAAAAACAAAAACAAACAGCAACAAATATATAAATTTCATTCTTAAGGAAATAAAAAAATATTTACAATTAAAGTGGTACTTATAATGTTTTGTACAAAATGTCAGATATATTACCGGCTTTATCGCACTATACATAAAATAATACATGTATTTTTACGAGAAAATGCTTTTTCTGCGGGAACTTTATCATATTTTGCCGATGGACAATGTCTCAGCATGGCTTTAAACAAACTCCTCACAGTGCTTACTTCCCTTGGCAAATCTCTGTACTGATAAATGGTGAATTGGGCTTTAATCACTTCATATGCACATTTAGTCGTTAGAACAATTTTTAATTTAAGTTTTACTAATAAAAATCAGCATGATTGTCGAAACATTTTCCTTTCATGCTAACACTTCTTTAGTTTCTTATTAGCTTAATTTTTCGCAGCTACTTATGTACAACTAACTGTTACTTTTAAGGTAATTTCATTTGTCAAAATTAGCAATGTCTACATGAAGACGTCATCATTTGTCACGTCATCTGTTGCTCGAGCAGCGATGTTATCGTTATAATTAATTTTGTCGTATCCTCGAGTTGGTGTCAGAGGAATTACAGCGTGAACATTATCCGATGCTGTCGAGTGCAAGGACGTTGTTCTGCTAAATACCCTGTTCCTACTGGTAATTGAGCTACTACGTGAAAGAGTAGTTTGAACGCTCCCGCCTCTTGATGACAGGGACATTGACCGTAGACGGGCTAAACCCCGTTTAAATGTTCCACAGGTTAAAATCTTGAAGATTCTATACCGGAAGTCACGCATCATGAAACAGTATATCCAGAAGTTGGCACTGAAACTGGTATTCAGCACCAGCTCGTATACGCATATAATGATATGGTTTTCTTCTGGGGTAATTTCGTAGTTCTTATTCAGGTGCATATATATGACAAAAACGAGTTTATATATGCCGTAAGGGAGTTCGGGTATAAGGAAGAAGATAACAATTAGAACAGCGGTGTATGTAATAATTTTATCCCGTGAAGCTCGACTGACGCTCTTCTTACATGACATCATTGACATCCGTTTCTGTGCTTTTCTCAGCTCTTTTATCGTTACAGTAGTAAGGCCAACCAATAAAAAACATGGGAGAAGATGCTCTAAAGCTACGCAGAACCAAAGAAACACGCAAGACTCTTCACATGGTATTTCAGTATCCCAGCCGCACTGGATATGAACAATTTTGTTGTCCACCAAATGGTACGAATGCAACACTATCGCACCGCAATACATTACAATGATACTTATAAAAGTTTTCCAAAATGTACAAATGCGTCCCGAAACAAAAGGATGGCAAACACACATATATCTCTGAATACAAAGTAACACCGTCTGCCAGACGGACACGGTATGGAACACCGGGGAGACATACAATCTCAGAATCATGTAAGCATTACACCAGTCTTTAGTCAAGATGAAGTTACCATTTGCATATACATGGAAGCTATTTGGAAGAAGTGTCATTCCGGTCAATGTATCGGAGACGGCGATGCTTACAAACAACAAATTTGTTGCCTTTCCTCGGTTTTTCTGATTCAGAAAATATCCAGCGACGAAGACGTTTGTAAGCGCTGTCAAAATAATCAAAATCGGTTGAACGTATCCAAGAGCGTAAACTTCAAAGTCAAAAATTTCGAAATAATACTCGTCATAGTTGTAGTTGTAGTAGTAATAATAACTAGGGTAAGGTGATACGTTACTGGCACTGTATAAATGCTTGCCGGTAATCTTATCAACGTCTGAGATATTTCTTAAAGTTACGTTCTCAACCATTTCATCAACTGTAACAGTGTCAACTCTTCCAAATTCCGCAGTTGAACTATCCATTTTTTGCTTTCTAGTTATACTAATGTTGAGTAATGGAAACAATTCTGGTAGAATTTAAAATATTTTTATTATATATAGTAACGCTTTTTTTTCATAATTTTGTCGTGTAACCATCCGCCTTCTGCCGCGCAAAATGAACTACTGCCGTTTACTTTTTGACTAACTATTAATTAATTTCCAAGATAAGTGCTCTTGAATTTCTTTCCTCTTTTTAAGCTGACATTAACCAATATTATCACGTAAACAATATGTTTTTTAAATGAACATCAGCCGTTCTGTATACTCTATGTGACGGGTCTAGTGCTATTTAATTTGAAATACGCACATTGTACAAGACTGAGCTCTACTCATGTGAATTATTCAAAAGAAAGGTCTTTATTCCTTCTATTCAGTTCGACTGTATGTCAGAAAAACTAACGTCTTTGCAAGTGTAAATTTCTCTTAGCTTTACGGATAAAAGCATACTAAATTAAGTTAAAAACTGGAATCATTTGAGCATTCATTGTGCGTATTTGACCCAAAAATATCTGCTTGAAATAATAATTACCCGAACTGGAAATGTAGGTGTTGCACACACGCTTTAAATTTACACGTTCTTATCATTATGACGATTTTATCTACTTTAAGTTCATCAATCATTGTATTATCTGTATTAATACAAACCTGTTGGCAAGCATAGTATCAAATCTTGAATTAAATAACAAGTGGTACATGCATTAGGCTTGCCCAACAAAGTTTAGAGGTTATTGTTTAATATTACAATCAGAACTGATCAGTCAGCCAGACATACTAAGGGTCAAATTGTCTCATTTTAGTCTTGCTCAAGTTCAAGAAATCAAATTTGGGAAATCGAATTCAAAGCTGTACGTTAAGCAAGCCTTATATAGAAAGATGTAACATTAAGTTTCTAAAAATGAAAATTACAAAAAAAAATGAAAGCAATTTTTAGATTGTGCCAAGAAAATTCATAAAATTTAGACAGTGATCGACATTTTTTTACAAGTTGCACAGTGTCAATGTGACCTTGTCTGTATAAGATAAGATAAAGGAAACATTTAAGATATATAAAGCGTTCTTTCGTCGTTTATTTCATATTAGCATTTATTTTTAGTGTTTTGTCATAGATTATAATTGATTATGACATCAAACCTTAATGCTTTTGACACCGTATTTGTTATTCTATGAGAATGAATATTGTAGGGATACTTCCCATAAACTTTTTTGTCTGGGAAGACATCAGATTAATTATCAAAGGTCTACTGGTTATACTTTTTCGAGGTGTAATTTCTCTTTGATAATTGATCTTGGACATTGAGTCTCATGTTAACTTGTCTTTCTCCATTGTTTTATCAGACATTTGGGATTAGTAGTCGGTCATTTTCCAAGATATTGTTAATTATTGGTTTCTTTGATCGACCGCTAAGATATGCCCAAACTTGTGTGTTAAAATCGGCGTAGAAGCACAAATAAACGATATTACTCCTTATTTATATTTTTTTAAACTTGCATCCAGAATATTTAAAAAAATCAAACTTTTGGGAAACGCACTAAGATTGTATGAAAAGTAAAAATATTCAAGATTCAAGTAATAATAATTTAACTTTTGTGCGATTAATGACTGATTTTGCAGTATTTATCACCATATTGCTACTGCGTTACTAACACAGTAAAGGCTATTTTTTATATTTCGACCCTTCTTGTAATTTATGTGGATTGTAAGTGCCGTTTGCAACATATAAAATACTTTCTTTGTTTGCTTTGCAATATTTTACTTTTAAACACATTTTCAAAATTATTATGAAAATGAGCGTGCTGCTTTAACTGTTTCGATGTTTGTTATTGTTTAACTCTTTACCTACTGAGAACAATCATCACAGTTGCCTTTGCAACCAGTTTGCTGTCAGACTTAGATACCGAGTACCTTCATGTCAGGTACTGAGCTGATTTGCGGTCACAAAAACAAAACAAATTTAATCAGACAATATTAGACAATAATTATCCCAGCATGCAATGGACTGATAGTTATTTGTAGGTAGAAAGGTTTCAAGTCCATAATAGCTAATACGATTTGTGTTGTGAATCGTAATAATAACTAGAAGTGTGTAGATTGAACACATACAAATGCATACCCACTTTACTTGCTTTTTCAATGACTATTTACATAATGAACATTTAACTTATTATTATTAATATTATTATTATTTTGCCCCAACCTCAAGTCCCCTTCCCCTACATCTTTTACGTTTGTTGACCTATTAACTAACTATCTTTAATTTCCTTTTCGGTTTCTATAATTGCCTATTATGCATTAATCACCACGTCCGTACTTTGTATTGTATTCTGTTCTGTTTTTGTTTGGTGTCCTGCTTGACTCCTTGCTGGTCGTCCTGAGTTGCTGGGTAGTGTGGTGGTTGCGTTCATTGAACGACACTCTTCCTCGATGATGTTGCTTTTCTATATTTTAGGTCATGCCATGTATAAATCTTTGGACTTAAATTCTAACCATCTTCATAGAATGTTAGTTTTTGTGCACTGATTTAAGGCCTGATCAACTATAAATTATATACACCTTTTATTGTTTTAGATTTTGTACTAACAATATGCAGTATGACATCATGCCATGACATATAGACTATTTCTGAATCATTTAGTTTGTGCTTTATGATGCATGGCCATTTAAGCAATAACTGATCACTTTAGCAAATACACTACCATTATATATTTAAAAATTTAAAATATTTGTAGCTTAAATAGATATATTTACTTATTCTTTCATAGTACCGTTATAATATAGAGAAAATAAAACTCCCTAAAGGAAGTTCAAAACAACAAAATTGAAAATGTTGCAGGCTCAGTTTGATTGGGTCTGTTCATAAACGGTACTTTCAAATGCAAACTAAGTCCACGCCCCGCTAGCACCGACTTAAGCAGGATTCAACAATAATAGCATTATTTTAGAGTTGTTAGATTTTTCTATCGGCGTCGTTGATTCCAATTCGTATACGACTGAATATTGAAAAACTGTTTAAGCCAGTGTTGGGGGGTGTAACGTATATAGTTATTTCTATTAATTTCCTTGAACATGCTCGGTAACATGCAGTCTGCTCTTTTCACATATTTGGTTTTCTTTTGTTTTATAGTGCTATAGAGGGATATTTTCATTTTTCCAGATTGAACACACAACAGCAGGTGTAAAGTTGTAAATGATAGCCCCTTACTTCATGCCAGTGTTGTTTTATTTGCGGGTCATTCGGGATCATTGATTCTAATGCGTATGCTGGCAATTGAATATACCTTAATCCGATTCTAGGGAAATGTGAGAGATGTTTCACCTGTATTACCTCTTCTTTACCGACTCAATCAAACCGAGTCGCAAATGACATCTGTTCCTTTTGATTTAAGTTCTCTTTTTTAGCATAATTCTTGATCATGGTTCTCATTTAAATATGTCAACATATGTCAACATATACGGTTCTTTAAAAGCGTAAAGGAATATTAAGTTAACTAAGCAGCGTCACTGTTACATTTTCCTTGGTTTATTATCAAACTTGAAGCTCATTAATGGCCAAAAATAGATTTTTTACAAAGTCAACATCCGTTCCAATTTCATTCGGATCTTTATTTAAAAATGTTACCATATTGATTACATTTCAAGAGCTTAAAAATAGATTTTTTCCATATTTTTATTAGATAGATACTTTACATACATTATATAATCATTTACACCAAAGGTTAGCAGGACATGGATATATAGCTGTTAAGTTCATGGAAATTATCTATAGAATATATTTATATATTCAAACTTAAGCATTATATAGTTATAAAATTTGAAGAAAATAATTATGTACACGAAGATAGGGGTTTCGTCATACAAGTCATGCAGTTGTGTTCGGAAACCTTTTTCAAAAAAATAAAAAAATATATAAGCTCAACACACGTTTTGTGCGATATCATTTCAAGCTAATGATGCTGTTTCTTAAGCCTAAACAAAATGTACCCCAATCTAGCCAAAAGCGGCACACTTGCATTTATATAAACTAAATCCAAGATAATGATTTAAGTTATTTACATATGAATATTTTCTGTTCTCTTTACATAAACACGTCGTCATTCATGGCATCATCTCTCCCTCTGCCTCCGGCTGTATCATTATAGTTTATCTGGTCGTATCCTCGGGTCGGTGTCAAAGGAATTACAGCGTGAACATTCTCCGATGTTGTCGAGTGCACGGACGTTGTTCTGCTAAAAACCCTGTTTCTGCTGGCAATAGAACTAGTACGTGATAGAGAAGTCTGAACGCTCCCGCCCCTAGATGACCACGATATCGACCGTAGACGGGCTAAGCTCCGTTTGAATGCTCCGCATGATAGAATTTTGAACACTTCATACCGGAAATCGCGCATCATGAAACAGTATATCCAGAAGTTGGCACTGAAACTAACATTTAGTGCAAGTTCGTAAATGCATATAATGATGTGGTTTTCTCTGGGGTTTATTGCTTCGTATTCACCCATGTGCTTGTTTATGACAAAAACAAGTCTGTATATACCATGAGGAAGTTCAGGTATGAGGAAGAACAACACAATAAGAGCAGCGGTGTACGTAATAATTTTGTCTCTTGAAGATCGACTGACACTTCTTCTATGAGACATCGTAGACACTCTTTCTTGCGCCGTTCTCAGCTCTAATATTGTGACAATAGTAAGCCAAACCAATAAAAAGCACGGCAAGAGATGCTGTAAAGCTACGCAGAACCAAAGATACATGCATGATTCTTTACAGGGTGTTTCAGTCTGCCACCGGCATCGATTATGTCCTATTTTATTGTCCACCAAATGGTATGAATGCATCACTATTGCACCGCAATACATGACAACTATACTTGTAAAGGTTTTCCAAAATGTACAAATGCGTCCCGAAATAAAGGGATGACAAACACACATATATCTCTGAATACAAAGCACCACCGTCTGCCAGACGGACACGGTATGGAACAACGGGGATATATAAAACCTCGAAATCATGTAGGCATTGCACATATCTCTTGTAAAAAATTCGTTTTGGGCTATATAAACACCGATACTATTCGGTAGCAACGCCACTCCTGTCATTGTATCTGAAAATGCAATGCTCACAAACAACAAGTTGGTTGCCTTTCCTCGGTTTTTATTCGTCAAGAAATATATCGCAACAAAGAAGTTTGTAAGCGCTGTCAGAATAGTCAATATCAGTTGAACGTGTCCAAGTGTGTATCTTTCAAACTCGTAAATTTCGAAATAGTACTCATCATCAGGGTAATATAAGTCATATACGTCCGTTCCGTTGCCTGTAATGTTGTCACCTTCATCATCATTAAACGAATAATCGTCAACAGTGGTGTTGTAGCCTGTATCGTTCCCACCGGATACGTTGTCTACAGAATACGTGATGATTGTGTTGTCAAAACTGTTTGCAGTACTGTATTCATCATAAGCCATTGTTGTATTATCCATATTTTTAATTTTTGTATTATAAAATGTATACTCTTAGTTTTATAACACCTTGACCACTTGCCTGCTGTAGCACAATTATCAAGAGCTGTTAATTTGTCAATGACTAACAATTAATTAATTTCCGTATGTGATTGTTAAAAATGACAAGCTAATTGTTTCTCGCTTACTGTTGAAAGTTTTTACACTTTCCAAATAATACAAAGTTCAGTTATAACTGGCTTTAATGTAAAGTTTACTCTCTCGTGTACACAAATGTACATTTAGAGTTTTAAATTAGAAAGCAAGTGATAGAAAATATCAAAGATGTACAGTTTTATTCAACACAATCACGGCTATTCAGGAAGCGAAATCTTCAATTTTAAAAGCATGTCTAAAGCTTGTTAAGTAATGAGTGTTCTAAGTGCATAACCGCAAATCAGATTTTATTGTCGCCCTGAAGTCTTGGGCGGCGTGTTACAATTTAGTATAATAACCATGATTCCTAACGGAACATCCGTGTTTATAACAACTATCTCTGTGAAAAGGTCAACAATCTGTCGATTGCACATCATCATTTTAACAATACATTGTATATGGAAAACAGTGCAAAGTCAGTAAAATAAAAATATGATGTCCATTTTCTGTGTCTGTTCGGAAAAAGAGTATTTGAAGAATAAAGTCATGTCGGCGGTCCATTAGTAAACAATGCCATAGGTCGTCTCCGGCACATAAAACGGAAAGTATGAAAAAAGATGATGAAGATTTATGCTAAAAGAATCAATTGAAAATCGTTATTAAGTGTACTTTATAGTCCAGTTTGAGGTCAAGACATTACACAGGTTTAGTATTTAGGTTATTTTGCACAATACAAATTATTGTTCTGGATCTGACATTTAGCACACAAGTTATCGGTACAGAGCTATATCACATGGTTTAAAATATCAAAGAAATATGTTCTAGTAGTGTGCATTTCTTATACATCGAAGTATTCCTTTCGTCTAATGGTCAATTGTGCGTGAAAACCTTCCATTTGAAACGACTGCAAAAATTCAATCATTTACTAAAGCCCGTCTCACACAAAACATGGTTGGGCGTATATCACACAAAACACACAGCTTAAACGGTCGCACACTTTCGGTTACGGTCTTGTACGGTCGTTTATACAATCATACACGACCATTACATCCGTACCAGTTTTTTAAAAGTTTTAAAAATGATACACGGCTAAAACGGATACACACGAATGGCCCGAGTGTAACTCGGTTAAACGGATGTATATACGGTTTACACGATTGGCCAACCGTGTCTGTGGATTAGTTGGCACAAGTTATACTCGAATGTAGCACGGGAATGTACGAATAAAGGACGGGTATACTCGGTCAAGCCAGGTTTGAATACGATTTGCATACGAATACATACGGTTCCAAGTCTAGTATGGTCTGGTACGATTAAACACAAATTTTACTCGATTTACTCGACTTTCACAGGGTTTACATAGGGTCCCGTCGACTTTTGGTCGAGTGATGCTCGAATTATCACATATTCGAGTATGTTTTGATATAAATTGACCCATTCTGATGACTTTGCTTCATTGTTCGAACTTTCAACGAAGAAAGACCTATATATATGATTAAAAGTTATATAAAACAATGCCAAATGCAACAGATGACAGGATAATGGAATTGGAAATCATGATAAGACTGATAGACTGTCCTCCAGCTCATCAAGCTCGGCAGGGTCAACAGGTTGGAGTGGCCGGCGGGCCTGGATGGCCCTTCTTGTATTCCTTCTAAGCATGGGAACCTTCTTCATTGGATGCATCATGAAGACGAACACCATGGAGGTGTCAATTATAAAGACGAACACCGGGGGGTATCAAACAATGAAGAATCACATAAAGTGAATAGATACAGAGATTAGAATGGTCATGTATTTGTAGCATATTTTAGCAATTCGTCACGTACATCTCATCAACGGAGGGTAGTGTAACTTTCGGTTCAAATGCAATTATTAAAGTCGACAAAGTACGTCATAGGTGCTGTTTGGATCAATTTAACATATGCATATAGCTACTTATTGTATAAAATGACTAATTGTTGAACTTTGAACTTTTCTTTCTTCAAACAATGGGTATGTCAGGTTCTGAGCTGATTCGCGGTCACAACAACAAAACAAATTTAATCAGACAATAATTATCCCAGCATTCCAAAAATTGATAGTTAATTTTAGTTTTGTGTTGTGAATCGTAATAATAACTAGAAGTGTGTAGATTGAACACATACAAATGCATTTCCCACTTTACTTGCCTTTTCACTAACATATTTACATAATGAACTTTGAACTTTTTATTATTATTATTATTATTATTATTTTACCCCCCACCTCAAGTCCCCTTCCCCTACACCTTTTACGTTTGTTGGCCTATTAACTAACCATCTTTAATTTCCTTTTCGGTTTCTATTATTGCCTTTTATGCATTAATCACCACGTCCGTACTTTGTATTGTGTTCTGTTCTGTTTTACTTGGTGTCCTGCTTGGTTCCTAGCTGGCCGTCCTGAGTTGCTGGGTAGTGTGGTGGTTGCGTTCATTGAACGACACTCTTCCTCGTTGATGTTGCTTTTTTATATTTTAGGTCATGCCATGTATAAATCTTTGGACTAAAACTCTAACCATCTTCATAGAATGTTAGTTTTTGTGCACTGATTTAAGGCCTGGTCAACTATAAATTATATACACTTTTATTGTTTTAGATTTTGTACTAACAATGTGAAGTATGACATCATGCCATGACATATAGACTATATCTGAGTCATTTAGTTTGTGCTTAATGATGCATGGCCATTTAAGCAATAACTGATCACTTAAGCAAATACACTACCATTATATATTTAAAAATTTAAAATATTTGTAGCTTTAATAGATATATTTACTTATTCTTTCATATTACCGTTATAATATAGAGAAAATAAAACTCCCTAAAGGAAGTTCAAAACAACAAAATTGAAACTGTTACAGGCTCAGTTTGATTGAGTCTGTTCATAAACGGTCCTTTAAAATGCAAACTAAGTCCACGCCCCGTAGCACCGGATTAAGCAGGATTCAACAATAATAAGTTTTTGTCAGAGTTGTTAGATTTTTCTATCGGCGTCGTTGATTGCTGAATATATTATTACTGTTTAAGCCAGTGTTAGGGGTGTAACGTATATAGTTATTTCTATTAACTTCCTTAAACATGCTCGGTAACATGCATTCTGCTCTTTTCACATATTTGGTTTTCTTTTGTTTTATGGTGCTATAGAGGGATATTTTCATTTTTCCAGATTCAACACACAACAGCAGGTGTAAAGTTGTAAATGATAGCCCCTTACTTCATGCCAGTGTTGTTTTATTTGCGGGTCATTCGGGATCATTGATTCTAATGCGTATGCTGGCAATTGAATATACCTTAATCCGATTCCAGGGAAATGTGAGAGATGTTTCACCTGTATTACCTCTTCTTTACCGACTCAATCAAACCGAGTCGCAAATGACATCTGTTCCTTTTGATTTAAGTTCTCTTTTTTAACATAATTCTTGATCATGGTTCTCATTTATATATGTCAACATATATATATATATAAATACGGCTCTTTAAAAGCGTAAAGGAATATTAAATTAATTAAGCAGCGTAACTGTTACATTTTCCTTGGTTTATCATCAAACTTGAAGCTCATTAATTGCCGAAAATAGTTTTTTACAATGTCAACATCCGTTCCAATTTCATTCGGATCTTGACTACATGTCTGTTTTTCAAAATGTTACGATATTGATTACATTTCAAGAGCTTAAAAATAGATTTTTTCCATATTTTTTATTACATAGATACTTTACATACATTATATAATCATTTACACCAAAGGTTAGCAGAATATGGATATATAGCTGTTAAGTTCATGGAAGTTATCTACAGAATATATTTATATAGAAACTTAAGCATTATATAGTTATAAAATTTGAAGAAAATAATTATCTACACGAAAAAAGGGGTTTCGTCATACAAGTCATGCACCTTTTACAGAAATAAAAAAATATAAGCTCTAAACACGTTTTGTGCGATATCATTTCAAGCTAATGATGCTGTTTCTTAAGCCCCCAATCTAGCCAAACGCTGCACACTTGCATTTATATACATGTATAACTTAAACCAAGATAATAATTTAAGTTATTTACATATGAATATTTGTCTGTTCTCTTTACATAAACACGTCGTCATTCATGACATCATCTCTCCCTCTGCCTCCGGCTGTATCATTATAGTTTATCTGGTCGTATCCTCGGGTCGGTGTCAGAGGAATTACAGCGTGAACATTCTCCGATGTTGTCGAGTGCAAGGACGTTGTTCTGCTGAAAACCCTGTTTCTGCTGGCAATAGAACTAGTACGTGATAGAGTAGTATGAACGCTACCGCCCCTAGATGACCACGATATCGATCGTAGACGGGCTAAGCTCCGTTTGAATGCTCCGCATGATAGAATTTTGAACACTTCATACCGGAAATCGCGCATCATGAAACAGTATATCCAGAAGTTGGCACTGAAACTAACATTTAGTGCAATCTCGTAAATGCATATTATGATGTGGTTTTCTGCGGGGCTAATTGCGTCGTATTCACCCATGTGCTTGTTTATGACAAAAACAAGTCTGTATATACCATGAGGAAGTTCAGGTATGAGGAAGAACAACACAATAAGAGCAGCGGTGTACGTAATAATTTTGTCTCTTGAAGATCGACTGACACTTCTTCTATGAGACATCGTAGACACTCTTTCTTGCGCCGTTCTCAGCTCTAATATTGTGACAATAGTAAGCCAAACCAATAAAAAGCACGGCAAGAGATGCTGTAAAGCTACGCAGAACCAAAGATACATGCATGATTCTTTACAGGGTGTTTCAGTCTGCCACCGGCATCGTACATGTCCTATTTTATTGTCCACCAAATGGTACGAATGCATCACTATTGCACAGCAATACATTACCACTATACTAGTAAAGGTTTTCCAAAATGTACAAATGCGTCCCGAAATAAAGGGATGACAAACACACATATATCTCTGAATACAAAGCACCACCGTCTGCCAGACAGACACCGTATGAAACACCGGGGAGATATAAAACCTCGAAATCATGTAGGCATTGCACATATCTCTTGTAAAATTTACTTTATTGGCTATATAAACACCGATACTATTCGGTAGCAACGCCACTCCTGTCATTGTATCTGAAAATGCAATGCTCACAAACAACAAGTTGGTTGCCTTTCCTCGGTTTTTATTCGTCAAGAAATATATCGCAACAAAGAAGTTTGTAAGCGCTGTCAGAATAGTCAAAATCAGTTGAACGTGTCCAAGTGTGTATCTTTCAAACTCGTAAATTTCGAAATAGTAATCATCATAAGCGTAATATATGTCATATACGTCCGTTCCATTGCCTGTAATGTTGTCACCTTCAACATCATCAAACGGATAATCGTCAAAGATTGTTTTGTTGTAGCTTGTATAGTTCCCAACTGTTACGTTGTCTACAGCATACGTGATGGTTGTGTTGTCAAAACTGTTTGCAGTGCTGTATTCATCATAAGACATTGTTGTATTATCCATATTTTTAATTTTGTATTATAAAATTTTACTCTTAGTTTAACAACACCTTGACCACTTGCCTGCTGTAGCACAATTATCAAGAGCTGTTGATTTGTCAATGACTAACAATTAATCAATTTCCGTATGTGATTTTTAAAAATGACAAGTTAGTTATTACTCGCTTACTGTTGAAAGTTTTTACACTTTCCAAATAATACAAAGTTCAGTCGTAACTGGCTTTAATATAAAGTTTACTCTCTCGTGTACACAAATGTGCATTTAGAGTTTTAAATTAAAAAGCAAGTGATAGAAAATATCAAAGATGTACAAATTTATTCAACACAATCACGGCTATTCAGGAAGCGAAATCTTCAATTTTAAAAACATGTCTAAAGCTTTTTAAGTAATGAGTGTTTTAAGTGCATAACCGCAAATCAGATTTATTGTCGCCCTGAAGTCTTGGGCGGCGTGTTACAATTTAGTATAATAACCATGATTCCTCACGGAACATCCGGGTTTATAACAACTATCTCTGTGAAAAGGTCAACGATCTGTCTATTGCACATCATCATTTTAACAATATATGGAAAACAGTGCCAAGTCAGTAAAATATGATGTCCATTTCCTGTGTCTGTTCTATAGTTCATTTGAAAAAAAAAGTATTTGAAGAATAGATAAAGTTATGTCAGCGTTCCATTAGTAAAAAATTAAATAAGCTATATCACAGGGTTTAAAATGTCGAAAAAATATGTTCTAAAAATCCGGAGTCAATGGAGTCTCTTTTTGAACTTACAGATACACCAAAAGAATTTAGATTTTGTGCCACGTTTTAAAGGAGTTATCATTGTTTACTGTTGTCTGTGTAACATGTTTTATACACTCGAGACTTCCTGAGCGAACCCCTGATTTCAACGACTGTCTGTCTTATAGACCTTTTAATATTTGAATGAACTAAAGGCGAATATTATAATCTTAGGGTACATGTAGTGTGCATTTCTTATACCTCGAAGTATTTCTTTCGTCTAACGGTCATTTTGCGTGAAAAGCTTCCATTTTAAACGACTGCAAAAATTCAATCATTATTAATTTGAAACTTTAAATAAACGTCAGAACTACCTGTATTGTATATCGTTGAGAAAGAACCACTCTTTACATTATTGTTAAAGAATGTGCATCATTGTTTTGGCCTTATTCTGAGTACAAATTTCGTCTAATATGTAATAGTATGAATTGTTCGTTCGGTAGAAAGTTAACATTAGATATTTGTATGGTAATACCATGTAAAACATTAATGATATTTGTAAGGTATCACTAGGAAGCAGGGAAAGCTAATGATATTTATGAAGTTTGTGAACAACCTATAGCTTGCGTATGCTTAACAAGATCGTCAGCTGAGTCAAAGCGTTTTCCACGCAGCTGTGATTTGAGCTCCAGGAACACACGGAAGTCCATCGGAGCGAGGTCCGGGCTGTATGGAGGGTTTCTTCTTTCTTTAAAACGAGCATTGTAGGATAACGGTAATTAGCCGGTAATTAGTCAACAATACATAGGCGGATATATATTAAATTTAATGAGCTGTCAACGGACACTTGCTTAATTTAGTTAATTAATGAGCCTGTCATCACTTAAGCGGGGAATTGTACCTTTTGTACCTATATCGTGCAAACATAATTGGTTATTTAATTGTTAGCTGTCCATAAATGGATATATACTCTATGAATTATTAAGCTATTTAAGTCTTAGGCGTAAAATATTTTAGTTTATAAGGTGAGCGAAATATTAGATTCTTTAGTGTAGTTTTTGATGTTAAAACAGACTCACTCACTTAGGTTAAATTATGCTAAATACGCAATTGACATTAATTCTTATTGTTTTACGTATTTGTATAAGAATTGTAAAATTGTTAAAGACATTGTTTAAGCAATTGTGTTATCTTCTAGAATAATATTTTATATTAAATAAATACATATATATGACATTTATAAACTTGATTGTGTTGACTTGTTCATATTGAGTTATTCAGATCTGAGCGTTACACTACAGCATGCCATCTATACACTGTAGCCGGACTGCATTTCTTGTATTTTCCTGTAGAATTGATCATTTTCATTGTTTCTGTGGAAGACTTTTCCAGCGCAACACAAAATTTCACGATGCTTCGCAATTCACGTCACCTATCGACGTCATGTTGTTTACTCAGTGGCTCTGGGCAACAACTTTAAAACAATGTTGATCCGTTGAGAATTTAAATAACGTTATGATATTTTCAGGAAATGACGTCATTACGTTCCGCTGCTGACCAGCGTTTTCGCGCATTTTTTACGTTATCAAAATTACGAAATATTATTAGTGTAGCGCGTTATACCTTTCTTTAGAGTCGGACTGCTCCGGTGCGGCGTTATAGTGTTGCTATGGTTACTGCTATTTCCGGCTATTGTTGTCTGATTCTATTCAATTTTTAGGAATAGTTCCGTGATATGCTAATCTTAGTATGTGCAAAATATTACGTCTTAGAAACAAAAAATATAGGAGATATGACAAAATTCCCAGAACTTCCCGAACAACCCACGTACTGTCCTGTCTTTGCCAGTATTTTGACCGCTCGTCCTTGCATTGTCTGGTTCTCTGCCTACATTTACTTAAGCCCGTCTCACACAAAACATGGTTGGGCACATATCACGCAGAACACATGGCTTAAACAGTTGTATATACGGTCTCACATGGTCTTATACGGTCTTGCACAGTCGTTTATACAATCATACACGGACATTACATCCGTACCAGTTTACGGTTTACACGAGTGGCCAAACGTATAAGCCGTGACTGTGTTCTGTGTTAAGCCCATCTCACACAGGACACACGGCTTATACGGTTGGCCACCCGTGTAAACCGTACATACAACCGAACTAACCGTAGCGTTATCCGAGTTACACTCGGGCCATTCGAGTGTATCCGTGTAAGCCGTGTATGATTTTTAAAACTTTTAAAAAACTGGTACGGATGCCATGTCCGTGTATGACCGTATAAGCGACCGTACAAGACCGTAAGAGACCGTGTGAGACCGTATGAGACCGTATATAAAGCCGTATTTGAAGTCCACTCCACGAGTGAGCCAACCGTATCAAGGTCGTATATAAATCGTATGGAATCGTTCGAGACCGTCCTCAAGTCCTACATCCAACACCCTATTAACACCCGACTGTCACAAGATCACGGTACGATTCAAACGAGTGCAGACACGGTTTCATACGACCGCCATACGACCAATACGGTTCATATACGAAACATACATGGCCGACACGGTAAAGTACGGGTATACACGGTCTCACACTGCCTCGTACGGTCTAACACGACCTCTACGTCAGCAAGAACGGTACAAAAACACAACTACCTGTTGCCACCCTACTAAGAGTACTTGCTGCATCACACTAGAATGTATCCAAAGAAGAAAGTTTGGATGCACAGAAGGAATACAAGAAGGGCCATCCAGGCCCACCGACCACTCCAACTTATTGACCCTGATGAGCTGGAGGACCAACCGGCAATAACCATGTTTCCCAGGGATTCAGACCCAAATGCCAACTCGGTGGACCCTCCAGCAACCGCTGCACCAAAGAAAAAAAGACACATTTTACATTGCTTCACCTTTTTATTCATTTATTGATGTTTATGATCTATATATAGATGTTCTTCGTTGAAATTTCGAAAATTTATGAAATCAAGACATCAAAATGAGTTAATGTATATCAAAACATACACAAATGTGTAATATTCCGAGCATAACTCGAACACAAGTCGGTGGGACCCTATGTAAACCCTGTGAAAGTCGAGTAAATCGAGTAAAAGTCGTGTTTAATCGTACCAGACCGTTCTAGACCGTACTTGGAACCGTACAACAGTCGTATGTATTCGTATGCAAATCGTGTTCAAACTTTGCTTGACCGAGTATATCCGTGCTCAATTCGTACATACTCGTGCTATATTCAAGTAAAATTCGTGGCAACTAATCCCCAGGCACGGTTGGAGCTCAAAACTCGTACCAGTCAACCCGTGTATCACCGAGTATACCGTATGGGGATTGTGTGCCCAACCGTGTTTTGTGTGAGACGGGCTTTATATGGACTTAAAGTCCGTCTCAGAACAAGGTTGGACACGTTATATTCGTTTATACCCGGATTGACTGTTACGAGTATTTAGCTCCAACCGTGCCTGGGGATTAGTTGGCACGAGTTAGACTCGAATGTAGCACGGGAATCTACGAATAAAGGACGGGTATACTCGGTCAAGCCAGGTTTGAATACAATTTGCATACGAATACATACGATTGTTGTACGGTTCCAAGTACGGTCTAGTATGGTCTGGTATGATTAAACACAAATTTTACTCGATTTACTCGACTTTCACAGGGTTTACATAGGGTCCCGCCGACTTTTGGTCGAGTGATGCTCGAAATATCACATATTCGGATATGTTTTGATATAAATTGACCAATTCTGATGACTTTGCTTCATTTTTCAAACTTCCAACGAAGAAAGACCTATTTATATGAATAAAAGTTATATAAAACAATGCCAGATGCAACAGATGACAGGATAAGGGAATTAGAAATCATGATAAGACTGATAGACAGTCCTCCAGCTCATCAGGCTCGACAGGATCACCAGGTTGGAGTGGCCGGCGGGCCTGGATGGCCCTTCATGTATTCCTTCTATGCATGGGAACCTTCTTCATTGGATGCATCATGAAGACACACACCATAGGGGTATCAATGGTGATGGAGGGTATCATCATTGACGACCAACACCACTGGGTATCAACAATGAAGACAAACACCATGAGGGTATCAATAATGAAGACAAACACCATGAGGGTATCAATAATGAAGACAAACACCATGGGGGTATCAATAATGAGGACAAACACCATGAGGGTATCAATAATGAAGACAAACTCCATGAGGGTATCAATAATGAAGACAAACACCATGAGGGTATCAATAATGAAGACAAACACCATGAGGGTATCAATAATGAAGACAAACACCATGAGGGTATCAATAATGAAGACGAACACCATGGAGGTGTCAACTATAAAGACGAACACCGTGGGGTATCAATAATGGAGACGAACACCATGGAGGATAAAGACGAACACCAGGGGGAGGGGTATCAAACAATGAAGAAACGCATTAAGTGAATAGATACAGAGATTAAAATGGTCATGTATTTGTTGCATATTTTAGCAATTAGGTCACGTACATCTCATCAAAGGAGGGTGTTCAAATGTAATTATTTAAGTCGACATAGTACGTCATAGGTGCTGTTTGGATCAATTTAACATATGCATATAGCTACTTATTGTATAAAATGACTAATTGTTGAACTGTGAACTTTTCTTTCTTCAAACAATCATACTTTTAGATGAGAAATTTCCGGTTAAGTACTGTAAGTTAAATGTAAAGAAGTCGAGTAGATAATCAAAATGACCATTATCTTCACACGAAAGCTACATTGTCACTAGTTTTAAAAAACACTATTGTTTCTAAAGGTCATAAGATCATTGTTTCTGTTAAGTTTTTTTTTCAAGTATGTACGATATACTTAACAAAAATACTACGATTTTGTAGAAAAGGAAGTAACAAAAAAAATTGTTGTACATGTACTACTAAAAAATCAAATGGAAAGTAGAGGACAGAATATTCTTTACTGGTTGAAAGAATACATTCTGTTATTTTCAGCAAATTATACTTACATCAGAAATGAACTTAATTTGAATGCATATTCCTCGGTGTTCTCCTTCAGAACATCTTGCGGCTCAGTTTACAAGATGTGTTGGTTTGTGATCTTTTATCCTACCCAATAAATTCAGCATTTTAATTTTCTGTTTCATTTCTATAAAATGCCTGCCCACAAAGGCATTCTATTCTTGAACAGGTTATAGCATAACATTATATTTCATATATTAGACATATGAGAGAGAAGGAGGCAGAGGGACAGGGTGGGAGTAAGGCAGGGAAGGGGCATACGTGCGTGTGTGCATGCGTGTAAGAGGGGTCAACATGTTTATGTTAATGTATTTTTCTATATTTGTTGATTTGAAAATAAGAAATCTTGCTGTTTTCGATTAAAGGATACTCACTTGGGTTTTGAATAACTCAGAGAGATTTTATACGTTTGAAATAAAAGGTCGCAAATAAGATTTATTCAATGTGCGTGCATATACGACCAAAGATAAATAAACATGTATATACATATATACATGTACGTGAATTTGTGCGTGTGTCCGTTCGTGCCTGAAATAATACACGGAAGGTCACCCGAGGTGGTCTTCCTTCACCAACCACTATAGCTAGAAAGTCGCCATATGACCTATAATGTGTTGGTGCGACGTAAAACCCAACAAGACAAGGATCAAACATGATTTTACAATTTGAAAAAGGGTGTAATGAAAAAAGATAAAAAGCTTTCACTATAACAGATACTAACGCTAATTAAATTTAACGAAGACACGGGAATTATTAATAGCCACAACAGATGTTTGTATATGCAACGCCAGGCAGAGCCCCGGCAGAGCCCCGGTAACTACAAGCAGAGCCCCGGTAGAACCCCGGTGGATTGAAAACACCCGAAAATGATAACATTGATACATAATTTTTATTTTATATATAATATCTATTGTTCCAGAATAGTAATTCATGATGATTTTCTGAAAAATCCTTATGCCATACTGCATAGAAGAGAAATGGGTAGGGTTTTAATACAAACAAGTGCAATCATCGCAAATTGTCGTTATTCTTTTGAAATGATCCGGGCTTTGCCGGGGCTCTTCCGGGATCAACCGTATCTCTACCTTTATCCTCCGGGGCTCTGCCTGTAGTTACCGGGGCTCTGCCGGCATATACCGGGGCTCTGCCGTAGCTCTACCGGCTATATCATACCCCGGATCATCCCCGGTTTGTGCCGGAAGAGCTACGGCGCTTTCCCGGTATAACCCCGGTCGTTCCCGGCAGAGCTAAGGGTGAAGCCGGCAAAGCTATACCTTCCCGGATCATCCCGGACCACCCCGGTGATATTAAATATTTTATTCCATCTGGGGTCGAATACCGGATGTTCCCGGATCATCCCGGATCATCCAGGATCATCCAGGACGTTGCCGGCAGAGTTACGGATGTACCCCGGTTGTTCCCGGTCGTACCCGGATCACCCCGGACGACTGCCGGGGCTCTGCCGGGATGTAAGTGAGACTGTAGCTTAAGATTACCAGCTTGTGTCGGAGTGGTAACCTTTAGGGGACGAGGCATCAGAATTAAAAAGGGTTAATATTACAGGAGTCTATGCATCTCTTACTTAGCTCCAGCATGCAGGTGAGGTGTTTGTAACATCAGAGTCAGCCAAATCATATTTCCTGTTTCGGCGCCGTATGGTCTAAACTATGTTAGGACGGCGTAACACAAAACACACAAACAAACAAGAACAGAAAGTGAAAGATAATTTGAATTTCAAGAAAAATAGTTTTTCTCTGTAGTTCAGTCTATCTCGGTTTATACAATGAATCAGTAAGTGTTCTGGGTAAAATTAAATTGATGCTTACATCAGACAAATAGATCTATGTCTCTGCTTACATTCACATTCACATAAACTTTTCTAATCTTAAGTTTGCGGTTATCACTATTTTCGTAGAATGAGAAAGGTATATCAAATGCACTTCAAAATATTAGGCGTACATGAAATCCTGGACTAAAGTAGCGGATCATTATTTTAATTATCATTAAGACATCATCCCGTGAAACAAAGTGTTTTCAGTCGTTGAATATTTCAGTTTTGCTTGTCATATATTTAGATAAAGTAGCAACTTGCATAAACACATTTAAGACCAAATAAGCGACAACACGACAAAGTGCCAAACGGCGCGATGTCGTCTTGTCGCCCTGTCTCTAGCGCGGCACGCCAAACGGAGCGTTGTCGTGCGGCGCGTTGTCGCGAAGTCGCTTGGCTTATAAGCCAGTCATTCAATTTGAACCGAGCCACAATGCGACATCGCGACAACAGGCCGCACGAGAACGCGCCAACTAGACGCACAAAAGCGTACCAAATCAGCCACCATATTTACCACATTTTTTGAAATTTCCCACATTGTGTCCGCATTGAAAGTTGAACAAGTGCATTTATATTTAGCATGACAAGGGTTAAACAAACATAGATGACTACTCGGTACGCATATTTTTATTACAGCCCAGTAGTTTCTTAAAGGCACATTATGCCTAGGAAAATCATATCTTTTTTATTCTTAAGAATTGTAAAACGGTGTTTTAATAATGCTTAAATTATTGATTAAGTGTATGTTAGATTTTACATCAGAAAAAAGTAGCACTGAACATGTAGTTATTTGTTGTAAAAGTAGCAAAATGTAAATAAAGTAGTATTTTGACATCCATACAATTTTTTTTTTTGCTTCCAATTGCCAACAGAACTAAAGATGAAAAAGATAGTTCATGTATATAGCAAATGAGTTTGTTTCTAGAAAATGTAACCAGATAAAACCAAAAATAAACACTTTTTGAGAAATAAAAAATGATAACATTTTATGGACATAATGTGCCTTTAAGCGAAGGCAAGGGTCCACAAGTACTTGTATTTAATAGTTCTTATGCGTCATTCTTCCCCTTCAGTTTATAGAAGTCACTAGAAGGCGCTTTGTCTTAATGATGATTAAAATAATTATCCGCTACTTAAGTTCAGGACAAGCAATTGCAAAACATACTTCCTTTTAATAGTATAAAATAAATGTTAATAATTGATAAACAATCATTGAATTTTGTGTAATTTATTTTTTCACAATTGCGTCACGACAAAACCAACATAATGGGTTTGCGACCAGCATGGATCCAGACCAGCCTGCGCATCCGCGCAGTCTGATCAGGATCCATGCTGTTCGCTTACAGACCCTATAACAAGTAGAAAAACTGATAGCGAACAGCATGGATCCTGATCAGACTGCGCGGATGCGCAGGCTGGTCTGGATCCATGCTTGTCGCAAACCAATTATGTTGGGTGTTGTCGTGACGCGGCTCATTTAATTATATGCCTAGTGTACATTTTAGAAATTAATGCTCTCTGCGTTGCTGTTTTCTCTTGCATACAAGATATATGAATGCATGAAACAAAATAGTCCGATTGCCAACTAGTAAAATGAGAACACAGACAGCTTCAAAAATATGTACAAAAATGATTAAAACGTTATATTTGACATGTAATGAAAATACTTATAAACATAATATGCACGCGTTTTATTGGTTTTAAAAGCTCGACCTTGGCACAGAAATTCTTTTTCTAGTCAAAACCACAGCAATTACTTCTCCGCAACACCTGACATTATTTCTGTGTAGGATGGGCCAGCGTGTATAATCATGAAGCTTTTTTAATGACTTCACTTAGAATTATTTAAAATTATTTCCTCCTATCAGTTATTATATTTATACTTGCTTGTTCAAGGGGTATAGCAGACAGGGATTTGCAGGAGTGGAGGTTGGGGAGGGCTTGTCAGTCCCCAAAACGGTCTGACGTTTTGGATTTTCTCTTTAAAATGGACATAAAATACTACATTTTAAACTAAATGACATACAATGTAAAAGTATTACGTCCATTTTTATCATCAAGTAGAATAACTCTGAAAGGTATGCGCAGTAAGATATTTGCATTTGTCTCCCTTTTTCCAAGCAACCGTGGGAAGTTCACAGATGTTTAAAGATCAGGATAAAATATGTCAAAATTTACATGCCATCTATTGATGAAAATATCATAAGGGGAAGGGGGGGGAGGGTTTAGGGGCCATACCTCCTCTAAAAACAAAGGAGTTGTTGCCCTCAAATATCCCTCGAGAACCCTAATATCTATTATAGTCCCTTTCATAAACAGAGCTATCTATTCAATGCAAAAAGGGATCTGTCTTTAATTTTGTTAATATATTATAGAGCTAGGGGTCAAGCAAACGTTGTAGTACATGAGACATTTGGATCATTATCGTGCTTTCAAGAACTTTCAACAGGTGGCTCTAAAGTCAAGAATATATTTATTTTCGAGCCCCTCATTTCATCACATAATACAAACCGAGATAGTTAATAGGGTATTAAATCAAAGCCTGAAGATACTGTACACTTTGTAAACAATTTGAACATAAGCACTTTTTAAGGCATTTCAAAACCGACTGAAATATAATGATAGGTCACATAGGGTTCATATTGTAAATCACCTCATATATGACTTAATTAACGTCTCATAGGAAGACAATAAACATTGAAGTAAAGTTCGCTCACAATGTTCCAATGTTTGCATAGGTTAGTAGTTCACATAGGATAAAAACATATCATAAGATGCTGGGTGAAATTGATTCACATATGATATAACTTCACATGGGACAATAAGTTACATATGTTAAAAGTTCAAATGCCATAATGATTCACTAAATATTTAAGTTCATTCATTTATGATAATGTTTCACAAAGAATAACAAGAACCGGTTGAACCGGGTGATGCTCCCCGAGAAGGTTCTTGACACAGGAAAGTATAAAAAAAATGAACAAAGGGCAAAAACTCCAAAATTAGGCAAAGCGGAGTTATGTTTTTTGCACTGCACTTCTATTCAATGAGATCTATCTATCTATAAAGTTTCCTGATGATATCAGAGTTATGTCCCGGGTAAAAGTCAAAGTGTAAAAATGAACGATGGGCAATAACTCCAAAATTAGACCAGGCTTTGTTTAGGTTCTTTAAGCATTGCAGTTCTATCCAATTATATCTAGCTATCTACAAAGTTTCATGTTGATATCTCTAATAGTTTTAAAGTAATGTCCAGGACAAAAGTCAAAAAGTAAAAATAAACAAAGGGCAATTTCTTCAAAATAAGGCAAGGCAGAGTAATGATTCTTAAGCACTGCACTTCCACCCAATGAGACCTATCTATCTACAAAGTTTCATGTTGATATCTCTTATAATTTTAGAGTAATGTCCCAGACAAAGTTCAAAGTGTCAAAATGAACAAAGGGCAATAACTCCAAAAGTAGGCAAGACAGTGTTACAGTTCTTGTGCACTGCAAACTTACTCAATGAGATCTATCTACCTACAAAGTTTCATGTTGATATCTCTTATACATTAAGAGTTATGTCCTAGACAAAGTTCAAAGTGTAAAAATAAACAAAGGGGGATAATTCAAAAATTAGGCAAGGCAGAGTTAAGGTTCTTGTGCACTGCACACATACTCAATGAGATCTATCTACCTACAAAGTTTCATGTTGATACCTCTTATACTTTTAGAGTTATGCCCAGGACAAATTTAAAAGTGTAAAAAAAACAAAGGGGGATAATTAAAAAAATAGGCAAGGCAGAGTTACGGGTTTTGTGCACTGCACACCTACTCAATGAGATCTATCTACCTACAAAGTTTCATGTTGATACCTCTTATACTTTTAGAGTTATGTCCCGGACAAAGTTCAAAGTGTAAAATAAACAAAGGGGGATAATTCAAAAAATAGGCAAGGCAGAGTTACGGTTCTTGTGCACTGCACACCTACTCAATGAGATCTATCTACCTACAAAGTTTCATGTTGATACCTCTTATACTTTTAGAGTTATGTCCCGGACAAAGTTCAAAGTGTAAAAAAAACAAAGGGGGATAATTCAAAAAATAGGCAAGGCAGAGTTACGGTTCTTGTGCACTGCACACCTACTCAATGAGATCTATCTACCTACAAAGTTTCATGTTGATACCTCTTATACTTTTAGAGTTATGTCCCGGACAAAGTTCAAAGTGTAAAATAAACAAAGGGGAATAATTCAAAAATTAGGCAAGGCAGAGTTACGGTTCTTGTGCACTGCACACCTACTCAATGAGATCTATTTAACTACAAAGTTTCATGTTGATACCTCTTATAGTTTTAGAGTAATGTCCCGGACAAATTTCAAAGTGTAAAATAAACAAAGAGGGGTAATTCAAAAATTAGGCAAGGCAGAGTTACGGTTCTTGTGCACTGCACACCTACTCAATGAGATCTATCTACCTACAAAGTTTCATGTTGATACCTCTTATACTTTTAGAGTTATGTCCCGGACAAAGTTCAAAGTGTAAAATAAACAAAGGGGGATAATTCAAAAATTAGGCAAGGCAGAGTTACGGTTCTTGTGCACTGCACACCTACTCAATGAGATCTATCTACCTACAAAGTTTCATGTTGATACCTTTTGTTGTTTCAAAGTTATGCCCCGGACAAGAAAAGGGGACGGACGGACGGAAAGACGGACGGACAAGGCGGCGACTATATGCTCCCCCGAAATTTTTTCGGGGAGCATAAAAATTCACATAGGACAAAAGTGTGCCAGTGATGGACAATAATTCACATTTGTGACAATGTTTCACATAGGATTAAAGTTCAATAAAGACAAACTCACATAGGATAAGAATTCAGCAAGGACAATGATTCACATTGGATGGGTATGATGTGACAAATGTACCACAAAGGATTTAAGTTCAATAAGAACATTGGTTTACAAGGTCAGCATTTCACACTACTGGTCCTCTGAAAGACTAGTTATAAATGTAGATATCTTTTTTTTTACAGTAAGAGTCAACTTCATATGACTTCATTTCAAACTGATGTGTACATTACTTTTGTTTTGTTTTACAAAGCTATTCAAGGAATTACTAACAATATATTACAACTGGCAATAAGCTAACATCAATAATTTTATCAGACATCACAAGGACATAGTGGTATGTATGTGTGTGTGTGTGTGTGCTTAAACTAGAACAAAGATTAAAGTATGTAAAACAAACAAACCAAATTTTACAAAAAAATAAGCATTTATTCAACATCTAACTACAAACCAGTGAAATAGATGATAACAATACATGGTGTTTATCTTAGAGAGTGAATACAGTCAAACATGTTAACAAAGATCACCTAATAGAGAGACCAAACATGGCCTTTACAGACAAGTGGTCTGTATTTGGGGGTTACTGTTTAATTTTATCAATTAATTTTTTTTTTTGAAAAATTGGTCTTTAATAGCATGATAATCTTTAGTCAGAGGTGGTCTTTAACATGAGTTTGACTGTATTTCGCATGTTACTGACTGACACATCATAAAATACACAATCTAAATCTAGTCATATTTTACATTCTTATTTCTTTAATTTTAAAGTCTATACTTATAAATGAGATGAAAGTACACTTAAACTAACTTTGAAGTAAAATATAAATCGTGTAAGTATGTACTAAAACAAATATTTGCTTCTAAACTATTTATCATGTGTAAACTTAACAAAGTTTATAACACTGATTTAAAAAAAAAAAGTTTGTTTACACTGTAAATTATTTTCTAATGTACACACAAAAATGTTTCATCTCAAGATGGGAAATAATTTTTTATATATAATGAAATACATAACGTGCAGATAATAACGTATACTTTATACCTATTGCACTAACTCATTCACCAGCACTTTTATACCAACTTAGCACATTTTATAAGAAATAAAATAGAAGAATTTAAACTATTGAGTATTAAGCTATTTATAGCACAGTTTATTCATCTACATGCATCAATATATTCATTATACATGTAGAACAGTGAAAATATAGCACTTCTGATTATATATCACCTTATCGAGACAGTTCTATCTCTCATTCATCAATATACTTATAAAATTATTTATTTTGCTCAAAGAACAGGAAATAAATTATACACATACGTGCCTCCGCACCAAAATTTTATATCTCCTCGATAATTTAAGGCAGGGGCTGTACTTTCCGTCTAACAAAGTGAACTGCATTACAAATACAGTCGCACATGTGACAGTTTCGGCACTAAAATTTTTTAATTTCTTGAATGACATAGTTAACAAAGGATTCAACAAACACAACATATGCTGTCTTCGGCATCATATTACTACATCTCCTACATAGATAAACTATCGTAACTCCAGTCATTTATAAAGTTCACGACAATAAAGATTTGTTTATTTAAGATTTGTTTTTGTAACTAGACTTTTTTTCTTAAACAAGTTAACAAAAATCTTGCACTTATGCGAACCAATTTCATTCAACATCAGCAATCATGCATTTCTTCATCAAATTGGTACAGGAATTATTTTTTTTGTACATGCATGCATAAATTCGGCAATAAATATAGAAAATATACCTAAAATGTTGACAAATATCTATGTAATTACATTACAACCTGTATATTTATTTTTCAGTTTATCAAATCAATTGAACTCTTGGAAAATTTCCACTTGAATGAACTGGTCTAAATCATGAACTGGTCTAAATCATGAACTGGTCTAAATCATGAACTGGTCTAAATCATGAACTGGTCTAAATCATTCTTAATACTTACATACAACATCATATTTCATGAGTTAATTACGTATAATTATGCTCAGCTGATAGAAACAAATAAAAAATAAATCATCTCACACTTTTTTCCGCTACAAATATACAACGTTGCTTCTTAGAAAAGTACCATTTACTTTCAAATATTTAATTATTAAAGGAATATATAGAGTTTAAATTATAGGCCAATTTTAAAATACACCATCCTGTATAGTTTCTAAAGCTACATAAAATTATTGAAAATATGGACAAAAGAATCTTTGGCGACAATTTACCTCAAAATAACATTATATATTGGAACACTGAGAAAAATATCAAAATCAATCAATCAATCAATCAAATCAATCAATCAATTTATCAATATTTACAACCTTGTCAACACTGTTATTAAAGTAAAGCACATACAATAAGAGTTACTTACAACTTTTCTTTTTCAAGCCAGTAACAATAAGTTTGCGTACACAAAACAACGTTTAAATGAGCAGGGAAACAAGTAAATATTCACAGATTACTACGAAACAGTCATTCAAAGAAAAACCTTCGCCTTTCCGTAACTTACAAAAATTGTTCCAACAAATTACACAGTGTAAAAATGCAGCAACATTCAGAAAAAAGGAACTAATTTCTTAAGTCCAGCGTCACAAAAAAAACAAACTGAGCTACAATCATTGTCAAAAAAATAAAAAATAATATTTTCATTCCGACATATAAACACGATTTTACTATTTCTCTACAAATACACGCATACAATACAGTACAATATATCTAAATACAATTTGTGCATTATCACGATAATATGTACAAATTAATGGAATGAAAAAAATAGTGATCAACGAGCCATTGTTAACATTTTCGTTCTCAACCTTTTCACAAGAACGACCTAAATTTTACATAATGGGCTTGCCCTGTTTTGAACTAGGAAGAGTCCATTAGAAATATTAAGGAATTCAGCAACACTATCCTACCACTAAGTCAACAGTACAGAGCCTGGCCGCACCTCACACTAACTTTCTATTGCTCTATTAGTGCATTATTTTCGGCACGAGTGGGCACCCAAATAAAACCACCAACATTCTGTAAGCTAGCTGCATACATGTAGCTTCCTCACACAAAAGTATAAAACTTATCAAACCCATGTTGGTTAGGATTTGCAAGTGATAAATATTCAGCAACTTCAACCACTCAGCCAGAGGCCCAACATCACACTTTGGCATGTGGCCTGGCTCTATACATGAGAAAAAGACTTCCCAGTTTAATTTTTTTCACATAAATAAAGTTAATGTATCCTAATGGCAGCCTGACCACATAGATAATCTTACATAATCAATGCCGGCCCAATAGCTACCAACATAGAAACAGGGTTAGCATTCAAGAATATCGACTTCTATTATAAAAGTCTCTCTGCAAACCAACCCTGTTCAACCCTACCAGCTTGAATATAGAAACTACCCTTCATAATATATACACAGCCGAATCCAATACTTTGTCATTTTTGTAGCCTTCCATGTAAGAAACTCCCTACATTATTCATATAAATCTCTAAAAATTGGTAATATTCACATATCTAATCGGCCATATTTCCATTATACAATTCTCAGAAAGCAAGTGAAATATTAACTCAATTAAAAAAATTATATATATATATATAATTAACGCAATTATTCATTTCTAAAACAAAACATTTCAACTTTGTTATTGGAAAAAACAACAAAGTAAAAATAACATATCTGAAAAAAAAAAAATGACAGAATATTTCGTTTTATTTATAGATAGATTATTACAAAAAATAACAACAACAATTTGTCCATTAAAAACTAAAGATTTTTGTAAGATTTTAATTTAATAAGAAAGAAAAAAATGTAATACATTCTTCTGACACTAAGAATATCAAATAAATTAATTAGTTCATACAATGCATTTTATTTGTTTGTCCTGAATTTTCACAAACGACAGCTTTGCTGATAAGGTATTTTTTTTTAAGTATTTACTGCCCATAAGCACATGTTCTGAAGTGCAATAAGTTATACCTAAATATTAGTGTAGCTTAAGTTTGGCACAGAAAAATGAATTTGATACTTAATTCCTTGAAGCACATCATAATTTTTAACGGACGTATCTGGTATATGATCTTAAAAGAATGATATCGTGTCAATAAAAATTCAAAATATGCAATTTGCGATTTTTTTCTTTGTTCAGTTACTTAACAATCCATAAAAAGTTAATCTTCATCACTGTAAATTGTTATTGTTTTGTTCATGTTTACACAGACTCGTATCCCTTCCTGTTACGTCTACGACCAATCAGGTAAGCAATCAGTACTATGACAACGAGGCCAGCAAGTGCCGCTCCTACAGCAATCGGTACAACACTGCTTGTTTTAGCATCAGCAGTGCACTCTGCAACATCTGAAATAGTAACATCCATCCACCATTTTATTACTGATATACAAAATTATTCTCTGGACAAGAGGGTTATCAATAATATATTGATATATCAAGTATTCCTTACCTATATTTCACTTTCATACCCGTTTTCTTTATTTCACTTTCATACTGGTTTTCATGATTTCAGTAATACATGCACATACAATTATTATGTGTATAATGTATAAACACAAACTGCATGATTTTTTCCGCCTATTTTTTGTCTTCACTGCTATAAAATATAATATGCTTGAAATAACAACAGCACTGTTTCAGACATGTCCTTTTGACTTGCCACCTCCCCTAATTTCAAGACATTTATTATTGATATCAACTTAGAATTACTGATTTTTTTCAATCAAATCAATGCCAATAATTGATCAACAATATAACAAAATCATTTCTAATAACAGCCCTAGTGCACTTAGAAGTAACTTACCTTTATCTCCGAACTTTGTTACATTAGATTGTAGAGCGGTGTACTGGAAGTCAGTCGTCTTAAGTTCAAGCCCGTTTTTAAGACCAGTTGTTGTATCAGAGTCGCACAGGTAGGATCCTGTATTCTTCGCTTTAAATGCCTTATCAAATGTTACAGAGAAACTGGCATTTTTACCCTCTGAAATTGATAAAACACAGTTTCTCCTCAATTATTCCAAGCAACTTTTTTGTAAATCATATTTTTCATAAAAACTATATTATGAATAAAGGTGCTGAGCTGGTATGGGGGGAGTGGGGGAAGGAGAGAGAGAGAAGTCTTTGAAATTTTATCAAGTATCAAGATAACACAGGGAGTTTTCAACACTTTTCTTTTACTGAGAAAAGGCCTATACTAGGCTGTAGTTTCAAGCAAAAAAAAACAACAACATTAACAAAATAATTTTTTTTCTTCATTTCATGCTACATCTACATGATATGACCTTTGACTATATGTATAATGTGCTTTGTAAAACAAGTATTCAATTATTCAAACAATACATTAAGGAATTTATCATGGTCAAAGTACAGAACCATTCAAAATGACTGTTAACAATAAGAAAAGTTCAGTAGGGGCATAAAAAAGTTGTTTTTATTTTGCTCAGGCAGATATCTTATAATAAGATATTGTAAAGTCATAAACATTTTAACATTTTTTCATCATTGTCCATATGTTATACTTTACTTATATACATGTAGATTAAAAACAACAATGGGATATCCAGTAGCATATCAAAACCATGTCAGTTTAACATTTTTTTCCCAAAAATAAGTAGAGTATTATGAAAAAGACAAACAGAACTTATAAATGTCCATACTGTATTGCAGCAAGTATGGTAAATCTATTTGAGCCGCATCACGACAAAACCAACGTAATGCGTTTGCGACCAGCATGGATCCAGACCAGCCTACGCATCCGCACAGTCTGATCAGGATCCATGCTGTTTGCTATCAGTTTCTCTACTTGTTTGTTTAATTTTACGCCTTTTTCCAACAGTATTTCAGTCATATAGGCGGTTCTCTACTTGTAATAGGGTTGGTAAGCCAACAGCATGGATCCTGATCAGTCTGCGCGGATGCGTAGCCTGGTCTGGATCCATGCTGGTCGCAAACGCCTTATGTTGGTTTTGTCGTGACGCGGCTCATTTGTTAAAGGCCCAAGAAGCCTCAAAATGTATCGGACACTATAACACAACATCAAAAATAATATTAAAAGCTTTTGAGAAATAAGAATAAAAGGATTGCTGAGACATAAAGGGCCTTCATGTATTCCACTGCTGAAACACAGCAATATGACTAGGCTCTATACCATTTGCTGACCAAATTTAGTTTATCATTTTGATATCCCCAAAAATGATAATGGACAGTTCCAAAACAGAAGCTACCCGTCCCTAGATTTGCCACTAAAATGCCACCCTTTTCAATGGTGGAGTATTTAGACAATTTTCCACCAATAATGCCACCAAAACGCCACCAAAACGCCACCCAAATCATGAAAATGGTGAAAAATTTGAGCAGGACTGATGTTATATAATTTTCCAGTTAATTCCACCTTTTTTACACTAAATGCCACCAATGAGTGGAAAATTGGTGGAGTATTTAGACAAACTTTCACCATAATGCCACCATTATGCCACCTTAGGGTGGCAAACTCATTTTCCACTAGATGCCACTTGTTTCCACTTATTGCCACCATAATGGTGGAAAATTGGTGGAGTATTTAGACAAATTTCCACCATTATGCCACCATTGAGTGGCAAACTTATTTTCCACCAAATGCCACTTATTTCCACCTTTTGCCACCATAAGGGTGGAAAATTGGTGGAGTATTTAGACACTTTTCCACCATTTTGCCACCAGATAGTGGCAAATTCAGTTTCCACTAAATGCCACCTATTTTCACCCTTTCAGAAATTTTTCACCTTGTGGGTGGCAATAGCTGGAAACTGCTTGAAAGTCACCCTGTACCCTAAATTGGAAACAAACAAATTTTAAAAATAATCCTTTTTAATGTTTCCATATGAAATTATATATTGTCTCAAAAAATAGCAAAACATTAGTCCATTTATTTTCTTCAGTTTATCTTGCTATTCCTGGACGGTTTGAGTTCAGTCCTTTAGGTTGTCGGCAACTTTTCGAGCGCACAATCTAAAACAAAAAAATTATGAATGATTAATACAATAATTAAAAACATAAGCTTACATTTTTATATGACTATTGGATATTTCTATATTCAATTTGAGAGCATAGATATGATTAAAACACTTTAAAAAACAGCACTGCAGACGTGGAAGAATCAGACTTTTCTTATTTACTCCAAGGCAGAAAATATACGCAGAATCAAAAATGATATTTTCATTCAGTTCATTAGTTACCTTCCAAGAACTTAAGTTTTGCCTTGTCTGCACAAGAAGGTCTGGCGTCAGACTCTCTGTTCCCTTTCCTCATACCAAACAATGAGCGGCCTTTAATCTCTTCTATATTGAATAGCATTCTGAAGAGCTTTGCTGTACCTTTCTCTTTTGAGGCATATGGCTTCAGTTCTGCCATCACTTGGTCCTAAAATATGATTAACAATATCAAATAAGTAAAGACAGAAAATGATTATCAATATCTAATGTGTAAAGACAGAAAATGAAACACTTTTATAAGACCTTGGTATATGTATACAACTCTAAAATTTTAAAATAAGAAAGAAATAAAGAAATACAACACATCAACACCAGTGCAGGTTGAGTAATTAATAATCTTCCAGTTTCAGTTCTTAACGAACCTTCATCAGGATAAATATTTGATAAAATTTTCAAGCTAAAATGTACAAAAACTCTAAAACTTGTAAAACAAAATGTAAATGCAAATTAAAGTGTCATAAAGAGTTTGAATTAAAGTAGGTTTGTAAATAGTGACTAATAGCTATATTTATCAAGAACTGAAAAGTGTCTTATTGGTAATGTGACACTTCTTTCCTATTAATTCTAAAATAACTTTGAATTAACAAGATACCTTTGTAAAGCCACTGAAGATCAAATGTGTTGCTCCAGGCTGCTCCTCATTGCTTTGTGTCTGCAAAATAATAATTCTTATTTAATGCTGTTTCTGTTATGAACTGTCATTCTCCTAATAGCATGTTACTCTAGACTGTCTAGTTATGGTTATATAATTATCTAATGCACCATGAAAGCTGAATTACAACAATGAAGGAATGAAACTTACTAATAAATCAGTTACTATTAATCTGCTCCACATGTGACACACAAGGAAAATTGTTTATAGCATGAAAGTTGTAGTAATAGGTACCTCAGGTTATCTATAGTTTGATTGATGTAATATTGTACATAATGATATTGTACTTACTGATTAATTTCTATAATTTTTTTCTCAAACTTAAAATTTCTAACATATTGTATTTAAGAAATGATGAAGATCTTCCTACATTCTTTATATTCCTACATTCTTTATATGTACATTGTACATGCAGCTTTCTTTTTAGTCAAGTTACAAACAAAACAAATATAAAACACAATTTTATACAATACCACTTCATATTTTTACTGTCAAAACACTAAACAGTTTCTGCATAAATAACAATAATTATTGTATGTAAAATTTGTTTACCTGAAACTTTGACTGGGAATGATTCTGCTGTTTATCTTCTTGTCTACACATTCACACTTCAGTTAAAACTTCTCATTTCTATTTACCACACTAATAAGACTTTAAATGTTTTCTTTGAGAAATCAAAAATATGCACCCTTACATTTTAAACAAAATATCTCCAGAATTGCTACAATATCAATAATTTCCTTTGTGTTTGCAAGCTTTAACTGACCTCAATTCCTTTGAATTCAAACTTTACAACGGTGTAACTGCATGGACAGTCCATTATAATTTTAAATTGTGAGGGATTTTCCAAAAACCATAGCACCCATCATTTTATTTTTTACATTCATTTGAATGTATAACTATATCTAATACCTAAATAGATTGAGTAGAAATAAGCTTTTGAAAGATAATTTAGCATGCTATTTTAAGACAAATTCTACATAAAAACATGTATAATGTTGCCTCTCCCAAAATAATCAAATGGAACATTCTGGTCAGCATGAGTAAACTATTAACCCCCATTCATAGATTACTAGATAAGAGGGCAGTAGTTTTATCAGATCTGAGATGTATGCTGTGTTGTTAAATCTTAGAGGATGCAGTATTTACTAGCTAGTATTTACTTATCCTGATTGTAAGAAATTTATCAGACATTATGACTTATTTACTTTTCACACATTAATTTTTACAATAGATTTAAAGCCTCTGAAAGCATAGCACAAAAGATGTTAGAGACAATAATTTTAAACTCCACATATAACTAAATCTCATTTATGAGAAGTTACAATGCCAAGGAACCATAACTTTTTATTGCATGATTTGGGGTTTATTGCCATTTTTTACTTCTCTATGCTTAATTTTTGTCTTGATCATTAAGCTTAAAAAGTACTGGAGATATTAATTTGAAACTTCACAGATATAGATCTTTTTGAGTAATGTGCTGTGTTTAAGAACCATAACTCTTTGCATACTTTTGGAGTTATTGCCCTTTGCATTTTTCACTTTAATTATTGTTAGCATTACATGAAAAGTGTTAGTACTCACCAGATATCAGTTTAAAGTAATATTGAAGAGACAATTTATTATGTCAATTAGAAGAAAAGACAAAAGTCAAACTTTATTCAAGATTGACATTAAATATCATAGAAGAAGCAACAAACTTTATGCAGAGATGTGCATTTTCTGGGAATAGAAGAACATTTCAACTATTTAATTAATGTACAGATTATAACTAAAGAACAAAGTACACTTTAAAAGCCGTAATTTTATTTTACAAGCATAGAATGGAATATAAACATTTTGACTTGAAAGTCAAATTTTACATCACTAAAGAAAAGTACTGCCATAAAAAATGGGAAGTTAAGTAACCCCATACTTTTCTAATTTTTCCTGATCATAATTATATGTGTTTAACGCATGGAAAAGTGATTTTACGTCCAATTTCTGTGTCTTTTCCTGCTACTTTACAGCTGGAATTATCATACCGTTACTGTGAGGCAGTGACTTTGTATCAGAATTGTGTTCATGGCATTCTAGGATGTTTAAGAAATATGAGTTTCTGATAAAATTTTCTAACTGTTCAACTTCAATAAATTATATTTTTGATAAAAAGTTCACTTGATGCTTTGGTAGAGTACAAACTATAAACAGATTTATTTCAGTTTGGAGCTTTGACTTAAATAAATCTTAAACCCTGCAATGCACAATTATTAGATTTCTCAGTTTTTTTCCACCAATTTTTATACAACCCAGAAAATAGTTAAGAGTTTCCCTTTTCGACTAAAAGTTATTCACAAAATTTTCTAAGTTTTTTTCCACTATTTTGCCACCCAGAAAATAGTTAGAGTTTCACTTTTCCACTAAAAGCCACTCATTTTCCACCTTCAAAATAAACTAAGTTTCATTTTTCACCAATTTCCACCCTTTTGCCACCATAAAAAAAGTCTATGTTCAAATTTCCACTCAATGCAATTGGCAATTTTGCCACTACAGTGGAAAAAGAGTGGAATTTTGTCATTTTCCAGTTAATGCCACCTTTTTTACACTTAATGCCACCCTTTTCAGTGGAAATAGCTGGCAAGTAGTGGCAAATCTAGGGACGGGTAGACAAGTTCATTTAAGAAATTCAGCAGGTCAAGCATGGGTTAATCATGTTTAAGTATAGTTAACAGTTGTAAAACTTTAGAATAAATGTAATGCACTGTTAGTGAAAGTAAACAAGTGTGTAAGTGATCACTTGACAATTAACAATAAAAATATTTTCTTAAATGATGGTATTGTTATATGTGAAACAATCAACATCATATACTTGTGTATTAATCATACTACATCATAGAAATGATTTTTAAAACTACATGTACACTAAACAAAACATACATGTAATTAAAGGCCCATTATGCCCCAAAAACGCTTTTATTTTCATTTCTCAGTTTTTTATTAGTGGCCTGTTCTAGTATTCAAAAATTTACTCACTGGCAAAATACCAGAACCATCTTTTGCTTTTGTTGCCTTTTGGCAATGAGTACAGTTATAGTGATTTAGTATTTTGTATGGAAGTCAAAATACTAAATGCACTTTATTTACATTCTATTCAATTATAATTTATTGACAAATTATTTGAAATTCAGTGCTACTTTCTTCAAGTGACAACATAACTTGCTCAAAAACCTTCATTTAAAACGTTATTAATTTTTTATGTCTGTCCTTTCTACAGAAACAAAGAAATTATGTGCCTTTAATAATAGAAGGAAAAATATATGAGCCGCGTCATGACAAAACCAACATAATGGGTTTGCAACCAGCATGGATCCAGACCAGCCTGCGCATCCGCGCAGTCTGATCAGGATCCATGCTGTTCGCTTACCAACTCTATTACAAGTAGAGAAACTGATAGCGAATAGCATGGATCCTGATCAGACTGCGCGGATGCAAACGCACTATGTTGGTTTTGTCGTGTTGTGGCTCATATATCATTGATGGAATACAACACTGATTTATTTCAATCAATCAAAACACAAGTGACATTAGCCTTGGAGTTTACATCTTTTTATTACATGCTTTTCGGTGGTTTATAGAAATATATCAGTGAAATAAAAACTGATAATTCACTGTTTTAAACAGTGAAATTATCAATTTGATAATTTCACTGTTTTGAATATTTGAGCCCGGTACGTTGTTTCAGTGAAATACAAGCGTTCACAATCATGGAAACCAACTTAATGACGTGACGTCGTAAATGACGTCACGTTGTATTATTATTTGGCGCCCTTTTCATTTAGTAAGTATGCTTAAATGTCTTTTTTAAACGTTTCTTTGCATATAATAAAAAGAAAATTTGTTTAGTTTAGTGTAAGATCAAAATATATTTCACCTCGTGAACACCAAAAGTTCATATTTCACTCGTGGCTGCGCCACTCGTGAAATATATCTTTTGGTGCTCACTCGGTGAAATATATTTCAATCTTACACTGAACTAAACAAATATCCTCTATATATTTACTCTGCCTATAGTGTAAACTTTGAATAGAAAGATAAAAGTTTATCAAATAATGATATCAACATACATGTACACCTATCAAATGATAATGATATATCAGGAAGTTTATCTTATCAATCAATTTGTAACAGATAACTTTCCACAACACCTACACATGGATTGCTGATAGCCCGCTTTATTTCCTGAATAGACTTGTCCAAATTCCATGTATAAATATAAACATTTGTTTGAGATTTTTTGTTTGCTTTTTTCTTGTTCTTTCTTTCTTTTTTGTTTTTGTTTTAATGGGTCCTTTTTTGTTGTTATATTTTTTATAAGAAAAAATCACAATAGCAACCAGCATGTTTCTTTCCCAAATTCTTGCATTTTTATGAAATTGCATTTTTTTTCTCTTAAAATTCTTTCATGATAATAACTTCAAAAGAATTGTTTTATTAATATATGAATGCAAGAAATGTAGAAAAAGTCCTTTCTGTTTTAAATCAAGATTCCTTAAATCTGAAATTCCTTACGATATTTTTTACACAAATTCTTGACAAACCAAGGTGACTGGCCTAGACAAACCAAGGTGACTGGCCTAGACAAACCAAGGTGACTGATACGGACAAACCAAGGTGACTGGCATGGACAAACCAAGGTGACTGGCCTAGACAAACCAAGGTGACTGGCATGGACAAACCAAGGTGACTGGCCTAGACAAACCAAGGTGACTGGCCTAGACAAACCAAGGTAAATGACACAGACAAACCAAGGTGACTGATGCGGACAACAGGTGACTGGCCTAGACAAACCAAGGTGACTGGCATGGACAAACTAAGGTGACTGGCCTAGACAAACTAAGGTGACTGGCCTAGACAAACCAAGGTGACTGGCCTAGACAAACCAAGGTGACTGATACGGACAAACCAAGGTGACTGGCATGGACAAACCAAGGTGACTGGCCTAGACAAACCAAGGTGACTGGCATGGACAAACCAAGGTGACTGTCCTAGACAAACTAAGGTGACTGGCCTAGACAAACCAAGGTAAATGACACGGACAAACCAAGGTGACTGATGCGGACAACAGGTGACTGGCCTAGACAAACCAAGGTGACTGGCATGGACAGACTAAGGTGACTTGCCTAGACAAACCAAGGTGACTGGCCTAGACAAACAAAAGTGACTGACACGGACAAACAAAGGTGACTGACACGGACAAACAAAGGTGACGACTGACACAGACATTCTGTGAATCCAAAGATAACCGACAGCACTGAATTCACCCAAAGAAACAAAATAAGAAATGAATATTTTTCTATGTGATATATGTAGATATTTGATTTGTCTTTCCCATATAAATCTAATATAACTACAAATAGAAATTTGTAAATATTTAACATATCTATTAGTATGAAATACTGATTTCTGAAATTTTTGCTTTGTTAGAAAATCTTTAAATTAACAGTTACTTACTTTGGTCGGCATCTATATCAGGGAAAAATTCTTCTGCATATACAATTGTGGCATCCCATTGGTCTAGCCAGATATTGTCCTTGTCGCCTTTAAATGCAAAGGTCATCTTAAAGTTGTCTCCATAAAAGTTAGCGGTCAGAATATCTGTTTTGTTGGCATTCATACACTTGCCTTCAGTTTTTACATCTTTTGGAATATAAATATTCGCAGTCTTGGATGTCTAAAAATAAAGACATTTGTTTAAATACACTTACAAGATCATTAAATTGGTAAATCGGTCAACACTTTCACATTTTGATTACTATCATGTGACTTATAATTTTCCCATGTTGTGATTGGTGGAGACATGGTCACATGACAGTCAATAGAAAGTGATATTATCCTAGATTCTAGGTGATATTTATGTAATTACACAATGTTAACCTGACATTAAAGGGTAGAAAGCTATCTGTTATGAAATATATTTGTAACATTAAACAACAGTAAAATTATACTGGTTCCATAAAACTTACTGTTGATTTTAGAAAGAGTAGTAACATAAAATATCTCTGTTCTTTAACACACATGGATACTGAATAAAATGTTTCAGCAATGATTTTGTGCATGCATCATTTCACTTTTAAGACATTTAACTACCATATTTATTCAAGCATTTTGGATTTCATTTTAAATTCAAACAGAAACTTTCACAGCATATACATGTAAATAGCTTAATCTAAACCATCCATAAAAAGAAACCATGTATACAATCCTTCAAGCAGGTTTTAGGGTATTTTAACTGAATAATCAAAAACAAAATGTTATGTAATATAAAACATCCTGTTAAAATTATAGATTCTACTTTCCTTCTGTCAAAATATAATGATTTAATAAAAATACCTTTTGCTTTGCATCCTAATGGACATTTTAAGGTTTAGAAATATATTCAAATGCCTAAAATAGGAAACATTTTCTGAGTTTGGCCTGAAAAAAATGCATTAGTATGGTACTATTTAAGAAATTTTTAATCACCAACCAATCTATTTGCATCAAAGCTTTACAATTTCCTATATCATGCATTTTTCCATTCTATTTATTCTATTCTATTCATTTTGCATAGAATATTACAGGCTGATGGCCTTACAATTTGAATAAATATGTTGTTGGTGGTGTTCTGTATTGACAATAAACAAAGCTTTACCTTTTTAGTGCCATTGTATGGAATGATAAAGGTAAATTTTCCCATCATCATTGCACAGGTAGCGTTACCGTCGGTTGCTTTAAGTGTCACTTTCGGTGCAGATGTAGGGACTGCAGTAGTTGGAGGGTTTGTTGCAGTTGTAATATGTTCGGTTGTAGTTTCCTGTGTGGTTGTTATGTCTTTATCACATTCGACGACATCTGTTAAAAACAATTTATTTTTCTTTATATTTTTACTGTTTATTAAAGCAGTACATTTTAACATGAGAGAACATTTTATGTTACTGATGAGCCTTCGGACCTTGTGATGAGAAATCTGGGCCCATTCCTCTATGATTGCATGTCTTAGCTCCTGAACTGTTGTTGGTAGGACGTGGCGTGAAGAAATGGCTTTCTGCAGCATATCCCAAGCATGCTTTATTGGATTTAAATCCGGGGACCTCGCTGGCCAATCCATGCGGACTATAGTTGCCTCCTCAAGATATCGGTTTGTGATGTGGGCTCTGTGTTCACGGCATTGTCATCCATAAGAATTAAATCAGGGCTGACTGCGCCAGCATACATGCGTACGTCTAAGATTTCATTGACATACCTTACTGCCATCGACGATGTGTAGGTCAGTTTTCCCCTGAGCGCTTATTCCCACCCACACCATTACTGAACCCCTGCTGGAGCTAAGCGTTCCTTTGGACTTCTCCAGACCCTAGCCTGCCTGTCTGTGAAGTCCACACACCTTGACTTATCAGTGAAGAGGTCCAGGGTCCAATCAGTGTTATAAATCAGTGCAGACATTTAAGTAAGAGGGGACATTGAATTTTCAAGGTTTTTTTATTTCATTTGATTGAATAAGGCCATCACAATTTTATCTTGTGTTCTTTGGATCTAACCTGTCGATTTGCCATAGTTTGTTTATTTTGAACACAGTTTTACAATAATACGAGAGAAGTCTTGCTGCTTGTACACATTTAAGTGAAAGCACATGGCATTAAAACACAAAACTTCTATGGGTATGCTTTTCCACGTGCTTATCGTGCAAGGTGGAAACATGACAAATCGATAACTTAAGTAAACGATTATGAAGTCCCCGTACAGGTGTATAATTAGTGGAAATATAATGATAATAGGACTGAAATATGCAATGTCAAAAAGGTGATCCGTAGCAAATTTTGAGTTGTATATTTCTATAATTATTGAAATATTTCTCTATATTTCTAAACCCCTTCAAGAAGTAAAAAATTGAGGTTTGGTGAAAATCCACATGTATGTTGCATTCAAACTTGATAAAAAAAAACAACAACAGACAGAGTATTTACAAATTTCTCTGCAACTGACGAATAATTACAGCATTTCCCCACAATATCTGAATCAGCGGTGAGAGACATATAACCATTATACCCAATGTTGGAGATGGATTGTTAGGATGACATTTGAGCCGCGTCACGACAAAACCAACATACTTATGAACCCTATAGCAAGTAGAGAAACTGATAGCGAACAGCATGGATCCTGATCAGACTGCGCGGATGCGCAGGCTGGTCTGGATCCATGCTGGTCGCAAACGCACTATGTTGGTTTTGTCGTGACGCAGCTCATTTCTACCTTGCCTGTAAGTCTGATCAGCAGCCCCTAAATTATCAATCAGACAAACTTACTGAATATATTAACATCAAAACATGTCTTACCTTTACTGAACGTGCTATTTTCTACACCATAACCTTGGATCTTCATGTCTGTGAATCTCAAAATAAGACCATATTCGACACTCTTGTCTTTACCAGCTGCTTGTTTCTGTGCATTACACTTGTATGCCTCCTCAACAGTTCCAGCATATAGGCTAGTGGATATGGACACAGTACCTTTACAAGAAAAGAAATATTTTTGCTTGAAACCAAACTCATTCTCCCCCCCCCCAACCCCTTTACAAATTAATTTGAATAAAAATGCACAAAATTTACAAAGTGACTATTAAGTCTTGAAACTTAACCAGAAAAAAACTGATTTAAAGATTCTAAATATAACAAGAGCTGTTGGAAGGACAGCGCCCTCCACTTTTCTAAGTGCATAATGGTAAAACAAGAGCTTGAATAATGGAGAATTTTTTTAAGTTTACAAAGGGTCAGGTCATAAGTCCAACAACATCCATGGTAAGAGTTATGTGCCTTGAAGAGTGACCTCCTATTATACTTTAAATCTTTTAAAAAAATATGTGACGTTTCAACTCTTTCCCTTCAGTAGTTGGAGATAGCAGCTTGCATGCAGAATTTAACCAAGCTGGACGCCAACATCCTAGTACACTAGCCTTCACAACTTTTGGAACAGTCCAGTTTAAAAGGCCTTTTCATGAGATTCTGGTACAACTGATTGCATATTTTATAGAATCTTACATTTTGAAATATGTAAAGAATCACATTAAGGAACATTTGACAATATGTGTTTAAATCTAAAGAATTGTCTGAAAACCTACAATATATTGATACCTTACGGGCCTTTTTTCCTCTATTTTGGGAAAATGCCACATGGCAAATTTGGGAATTTGTGTCGTAAAATTTTCCAATTTGGGAAAAAGGTTATCGTGAAAGGTGTTACAATTGTTAAAATAAATCTACATAAATCTTACTTCAATTGTTCAGTTTTTTCTGTCATATCAAAAATACAAAGACAGGCTAAAATGTGTATAAATGTAAAACTGATATCAATTAAAATTCCTATTTTTTTTTTCACAAAACATAAATACATTCCATAACGCTATTTCGAGTCACTAAAATTGAAAATGCAGTACTTTTTCTTTCAAAATGCCGACTTCTAGATTGGGAATATTTTTTTTTGGATTGGAAAAAACAACATAATTTGGATATGGAATGGGGCCCATATTCGGACCCGTGGGATAGGGGGAACAAGAGGGCCAAGATGGCCCTATATTGCTCACCTGACCCATCAAACTCATCTGAACTATTACCTAGACAAGCATCCTGACAAAGTTTGATGATGATTGAGGCAAAAATGTACCACTAGATTTAGAAAAAGTGTGACGGCGCGGGGCTTTTAAACCTAAAGCTCACCTTGAGCTAGCCCGGTGATCTAAAAAGGGCCCGCCCTTTTTTGCAGAATGGGTCTTAAAATTCTTTTATAGGGGTTAATCTTTACTCAAGGTGGTAAATAATCTCACCCCCCAAACCACCCCTCACCTCCCTCACTCCTTTTTGATCCCGTTCCCCCCTAAAACCACTTCCCCCGATCCAGTCACCCTGACATCCAACACCACTTCAATTACACCAACATCACTTCCCCACTCATTATGCCACCCTGACCATAAACACTAATTCCCTACCCATCCATGTAACCCTGACATGCAACACTACTTCCCTAACCATCCCTGTAACCCTGACATCCAACACTACTTCCCTATCCATCCCTGACCATCACATGCAACACTACTTCCCTATCCATCCCTGACCATGACATGCAACACTACTTCCATATCCATCCCTGACCATGACATGCAACACTACTTCCCTATCCATCCCTGACCATGACATGCAACACTACTTCCCTATCCATCCCTGACCATGACATGCAACACTACTTCCATATCCATCCCTGACTATGACATGCAACACTACTTCCATATCCATCCCTGACCATGACATGCAACACTACTTCCCTATCCATCCCTGACCATGACATGCAACACTACTTCCCTAACCATCCCTGTAACCCTGACATGCAACACTACTTCCCTTTCCATCCCTGACCATGACATGCAACACTACTTCCCTAACCATCCCTGTAACTCTGACATCCAACACTACTTCCCTAACCATCCCTGTAACCCTGACATCCAACACTTAACTTCCCTATACATCCCCTGACCATGACATGCAACACTACTTCCCTACCCAAAACCATGTAACCCTGATATCCAACACTACTTCCCTACCCATCACTGTAACCCTGATATCCAACACTACTTCCCTATCAATCGCCCTCACACTGAAATGTAGCACCACTTCCCATTCATCCCACCTGCTGCAAAAAATTAAATCCATAATTTTCTAATAACTACACATACTGTTATCTGTGTTGTTGAAGCTACCAAAAACAATCTCTGGTACAAAATCCAAGGTCATCTTGACATCAACATTATTTGTAGCATTATTAAAATCGAATCTCATGGTAGCATTGTCAACAAAGAATTTTATGACAACATATGGCGTGCCTGTGCAATTCCCATCATCAATTTTGTAAGTGGATTTTGAGATATTCCAGTTTGGAATAGCCTGAAATAGATATTGTATTCAATATACTGAAATGGATACCATCTTAATCTCTCAAAAGTATTTTTTTTTAATTTAAGAACTGATTTAATGTAATTTCAGGTAGTTTTTCTAAACAAGAGAGCAATGATGGCCCTGAAATCGCTCACCTGTATATAGGCCCCTTGGGCGGGACCAATTTTTACCCAGGGGCTTTTATTTGAACAAACTTGATAGACACTTATTTAAAGATGTTTCATGATAAATATCTAAGTTCTAGCTCTAAGAAGATTTTTTAAGTTTTTACTATACACATATAGGGAAAAACAATGACCCCCCCCCTCTGGGCGGGCCAATTTTGTCCCCAGGGCTTTTATTTGAACAAACTAGGTAGACACTCACTAGAAGATAATTCATGCTTAATATCTAAATTCTAGCTCTTTGGGTTTTTTAAAAGAAGATTTTTTAAGTTTTTACTATATACATATTAGGAAAATCAATTATTCCAGGCGGGGTAAATTTTAATCCCAGGGCCCTTATTTGAACAAAAATGGTAGACACCTATTCGAAGATGTTTCATGCTAAATATCTTAGCTCTAGCTCTAAAGGTTTTTTAAAAGAAGATTTTTTAAGTTTTTACTATATACATAAAGGGAAAAACAATGACCCCCTGGGGCAGGGCCAATTTTGACTCCAGGGCTTTTATTTGAACAAACTTGGTAGACACCCACTAGAAGATGTTTCAGGCTTGATAGATAAGCTCTAGCTCTAAAGTTTTTTAAAAGAAGATTTTTTAAGTTTTTACTATATACATAACAGGAAAAACTATGACCCCCTGGGGCGGGGCCAGTTTTGACTCAAGGGCTTTTATTTGAACAAACTTGGTAGACACCCACTAGAAGATGTTTCATGCTTAATAGATAAGCTCTAGCTCTAAAGGTTTTTTAAAAGAAGATTTTTTAAGTTTTTACTATATACATAACAGGAAAAACTATCACCCCCTGGGGTGGGGCCAGTTTTGACCCAAGGGCTTTTATTTGAACAAACTTCATAGACATCCACTAGAAGATGTTTCATGCATAATAGCTAAGCTCTAGCTATTTGGGTTTTTTAAAAGAAGATTTTTTAAGTTTTTACTATATACAAATAAGGAAAATCAATGACCCCCGGGGCGGGGCCAATTTTGACCCCAGGGCATTTATTTGAACAAACTTGGAAAACACTGACTAGATGATGTTTCATGCCAAATATTTAAGCTCTAGCTCTTACGGTTTTTTAAAAGAAGAGATTTAAAGTTCTTTTCTTTCGGTTGCCATGGCAACCAGAGTTCTGCTTGGAATTAAATTCTTTGAACAATTTTTAAAGTTGATCACCAAAGGAACATTCCTGTGAAGTGTAGATGAAATTGGCTCAACGGTTTATGAGGAGACGCCGATGCCGACGCTGGGGTGACTACAATAGCTCTACTTATTCTCATCGAATAGTCGAGCTAAAAATACATTCAAATTGGTCAAAATGTGTTTAATCATCATTGACGATCCAAATATCCTGCAATGAATCATATCCAGCACTGGCAACTGTTATGTCTTCAAGTTGCTGACTTGGCTTCATTGCTTCTATATTTGCAGAACATAGTCTTATTGTGAAATCTGACCTTTTACAATCTTAATACAAAGTAGAACTTTGGAAGTCGAAGTTGAAGGGACTTACATAAAAACTTCAACATATTGGGACTTCGACTCATCAATCTGTCTCTATTAAATTACAAAATTTTGAGCCTTTGACGTTTACAAGCAAGTTACAAAAGGCATAACAAAAGGAAGGGGTGATAATTAAACCAGCTTATAGTAAACATATCCCGTGTGATTATCACGCGACACCGGGCCACGGAAGTTCGAAAATGATAATAGCTTTTAATGTTTACTTATTTTAGTATTTAATACCAGTTCTAGGGGAGTCTGTGGCTGATTGGTTACGGTCATGGACATCACACCACTGAATGTTCTAGCCACGCATGTGTCTTCTAATTCTTTCATGTGATAAAGCTATACATACAGCTAGCTTACAGAACATCTGTGGTTCTATCAGGTGCCTGTTTGTGCCTCAAATAATGTATAGAGGGGCTAATGAGGTATTCCTCCACTACTTAAGCTGAAATGTTGCTATACCATCAATACTGCATTGGTGCGATGTAAAAACCTATTGACAAATATTTATCTATATATATATACCATTTCTGATCCATTTTTTGGTGTCCAACTCAGACTGTTATTACTCTTAAAATTGATGAGAATACATGCGTCACCCGTTTCTGGGAATTTAATGTCAGCTGCTGCACCTGTAAATATCAAGATAAATTATTTTTCATGAAAAGTCGATCACTAACTGAAATTAACATTTCCTAGATTTTAAGTGCCATTTGCTATGTTGATAAATTTCTTTCCTTGTTCACTTGACAATATTTCACTTTCGAGTACATTTTTTTAAAAATAAAAATTAGCATGAATCCGGAGGCATTTTGCAGAGCCATTTGTTGTTTATAAATTACATTTTGTGTTCACTTAACAATATTTTACTTTGAACAGTATTTCATTGGAACCATTGTCAAGCAGTATTCACTCTCTTAAAAATGGGAAGAGGCCTCTTGATTTTTGGAACAATTATCCCTAAAATTGCTGATTTGGAAAAAAAGCTGTCTTAAATTTTGAATTTTTGGAAAACTTTATCATCATTTTAAAGTTGTTTTTTATAGGTCTTTTACAGGGTCAATCAGACGAAAAATTAGGATATTGACCTGCCCTTCCATGGTGAAAGCAAGATACAAAATAACAATGAAATTTATTTTATGTCAGATACATTAATATAACAGAAATCACTAGCTCATGAGCTATTTTCCAATGTCAAACATATGTAAATGGATTAAAAATTAACTTAGGTAAAACAAAGCAGATTCAGGACTTGTTTTTTTTTCAGTTGTGTTGTATGTCGCACCAAACAGTCAGGGGTGTGGAAATCCTATGCCTGACTTGTCCAACTCAGAAATTATTGTGGCCGACAAGTACATTTTTTCTATTGAACTGTCCATGGACAAGTGAAAATCTGAGCCAGTGGATTCTGGAAGATATGAAACTGCATTTATACCCCTTATGATGGCCTTATCAATGAACAATATTCATTCTAGTATGTAAACACCAAAATGAAGCAGAACTGAAGATAGTTGAACTTGTCTGTGGGCAAGTGACAAAAATCATGACCACACCCCTGACACTAAGGGCTTCCATTATGATTAAGATTTAAAATTTGGAAGTCAGAGACGGCAAAATCTCTGATATTGGAAGTCTCATTATATAGATAAAGAAAAAGTATTAGATTTTGGAAGTCACAGGCCAACATCAAGTCCACTGAAGTAAATGACTCACAAACTGCCATAAACGGAAGCCCTACTAACAGTCATATGGTGACATTCCAGCTTTATTTCAGGCATGAACTGGCACCTGAGTAGAAGGGTAGAATATTCTCCCTCTTTCCAGTTCCTCCCTGACTGACTGCAACGTGTTATACCCTATTTTAGTAAAATAGAAGCACCAACTTTCGGATTCAGGTTTTACTTGATTTCAGAGACTGCTCTGACTGGTCAAGATCAGTTTTATATGTCAAAATGCTATATTATAAATGCTATCACTGAGGACTTAAATTAAATGCTTGGATTAGGGATTTCAAGAAGCAATTTTTATTTGATAATCAAGACGATCTAAAGCTAAATTATATTAAATACACACAATGTATTGTCACAAAAAAGCTCTGAAAGCAAAATTGATACACCGATTTCTAAAAATATCCATATAAGGCATAATAATTACTTACTTAATGCAATCATCAACGCCGCAATAAAAAGTTGCACAACCATTTTTTTCTTTACTTTTTACTTCCTTGCTCTTGAAGATAAGATTTTCTCCTCCGATTACCGTCGAAATTCCTACAAATATAGAAAAATATAAATATTCACTTATCTAAAAGAAAATTTACCAGAAACGTTAATTCTTTCAATTGTAAAAACAAAAATTTACAGAAGAATGAGTTTCGTTTTCGTACAATCAATCTCCGATGGCGGTGACCTCAAATCATATGACAGGTCATGTGATGTGTTTCATGTTTCTAACGAATGAAAATTTAATCGTCATCGTCTCGAGACTGTACGTGTCCTATATAATGTTACAAGCTTAAAAATTAGTACAAAATATAATTTTGTCTCACTTCTCATCCATGTCTTTAATAACTTCCGCGCTGATCAGTGACAATTTATTACAAACATGCTTGCTTGATATTAACAGAAATGTCAGTTACTGAGTTACGTACCGTTGTATGAGAAAGCTACTGATTTGAAATACCCTGTGTAATATTTTCTATTTTGTGGCTTGTAATTATACGGAGTTCTGAAGTAAATTAATAAGAAGAACACAGATGTGAATTAATGTAGTTTAATCTAAGAACTGGTAAATGGCGGGAATCGCCTGTCCAATTTATGAGCTACCCATTGAATAACTGTACTAAATATATAAAGGTGATGGTTAATGTCACGTTAAACTGATATCATAACAACCTGCTTATATTTATTTATTAATTTATTTATTTATTTATTTATTTATTTATTTATTTATTTATTTATTTATTTATTTATTTATTTATTTATTTATTTATTCATTCATTCATTTATTCATTCATTCATTTATTTATTTATTTATTTATTTATTTATTCATTCATTCATTCATTCATTCATTCATTCATTCATTCAGTCATTCAATTATTATATTAGATCTATTATATTATTGTTTCTGTGACAAATAATTTTTTATCCCATTTTATTTATAAATTTGTTGGGTATTTTTTAGAAAAAAAAAAAAAAAACAACACCAGATCGGTCTTTCCCACACAGAACACACGGCTTATACGGTTGGCCACCCATGTGAACCGTACATACAACCGAACTAACCGTGAGTTTAACCGAGTTACACTCGGGCCATTCCAGTATATCCGTGCTGCTGCAAGCCATGTATGATTTTAAAACTTAAAAAAACAACTGGCACGGATGTAATGTCCGCGTATGATCGTATAAACGACCGTACAAGACCGAAAGAGACCGTGTGAGACCGTATATACAACCGTATTTGAAGTTCACTCCACGAGTGAGCCCAAACGTGTCAAGATCGTATATAAATCGTATGGAATCGTTCGAGACCGTCCCCAAGTCCTACATACAACACATCCGAATGTCACACGATCACGGTACCATTCACTCGAGTGCACAGACGGTTTCATACGACCAATACGGTTCAAGTTCGAATCATACATGGCAGACACGGTATAGTACGGATATACACGTACGGTCTCACACGGCCTCGCACGGTCTTACACAGCCTCTACATCAACATGAACTTTACAACCAAATTTAAACCACAACTACCTAGCTGCTGCCACCCTCACTGGTTAGATCTACTCAGAGTACTTGCTGCATCATACTAGAATGTATCTAAAGAAGAAGGTTCCCACGCACAGAAGGGATGCAAGAAGGGTCATCCAGGCCCGCCGACCACTCCAACCTTCTGACCCTGTCGAGCCTGATGAGCAGGAGGACCCTCCAATGTCTATAAGTCTTACCATGATTTCTCATTCCATTATCCTGTCATCTGTTGCATCTGGCACCAAAATTCACATATATAGGTGTGCTTCGTTGAAATTTCGAAAATTTATAAGCCAAGCCATCAGAATGTGTCAATTTATATCAAAATAAATTAACGTACACGAATATGTGATAATTCGAGCATAACTCGAACAAAAGTCGGCGGGACCGTATGTTTACCGTGTGGAAGTCGAGTAAATCGAGTAAAAGTCGAGTTTAATCGTACCAGGTCGTACTATAGACCGTACTTTGAAACGTGCAACAATCGTATGTATTCGTATGCAAATCGTGTTCAACCTTGCTTGACCCAGTATATCCGTCCTTTATTCGTACATGCTCGTGCTACATTCGGGTCTAACTCGTGCCAACTAATCCCCAGGCACGGTTGGAGCTAAATACTCGTACCAGTCAATCTGTGTATAACCGAGTATACCGTGTGGGAACCGTGTGCCCAACCGTGTTTTGTGTGAGACAGGCTTACGGAAAAGACCACACAAAGCCTTATAAGTCTGAGACAAAGTGCATACGTAGACTTTGTCAAAGATACATTCATATTCGATCCCTGCGCTAGACCGTGGCCATTTTTAATAATATATTATTTAACCAATATTATTAACCCATTTTTTTCCCTACAAAATCACTCAGATTACTTCCAGGGTTAGGGTTATAGTTTAGGGTTAGTGGTTATGAGTTCCTCTCAGAAAGAGAAATGTTTGAGCAACAACTTGACTGGAAGTTGCTTTCTTTTATCTCCGCGTCAGTTTATCCAGAACATTGTGACACTGATTGACATTCGGAAAACTTCGCCCTAGCTTATCCGAAGGTTGACGGAAATGGTCGAGAAGTTGCGATTGAATAATTGCACCATATTCACGGTATTACGGAGTGATTTGCCGAGATGGGTCACAAAATGAAACTGGCTTTCAAGTTTTGACACCATTGACACCACCATCATCGCCAAACCGTTTTACCGGCGACATTAATGTCAGAATTTTGAGATTGTAAAATAATTTTTACTACATGTATTTTATAAATACTGTTCTACAGCAAGAGATAAGAATGCGCCCCAACAATATTTAGTGTATTTGCGAGCTTGATGTGAAATAAATGAGACTAAACGTTTTATTTTAGGGTGGTAAAATAGAAACAAAAAGAATCCCCAAAAAACGGCAACATTGAAAATGTTACAGACTCGGTTAGATTGATTTTCTAGATTTAATAGAGTAGAAAGATATCAGGTGGCCCTTATAACATTATTTCAGGCACGAGCGGGCATTAGAGTAGAATTACCGACGTCTTCAAATTCATCATGCCCATACTTAAATACTGATTTTTTGTACATCATTTTATCATCCCTGCATGGGAGCGCCTAGTCTGGAGTTCCTTCCCCTTCTACTACGTTAGTAGCACACCACAGTAATGTAAGCCACAGCTTCGAATGGCCAGGGAGGATTTCTTGGATATAGTGAATATTCTGGATTTAAATGACTGGTTTTCTTTAAAATGCATTTTCAGCATAAAATTTGTTTTTGTGACATCTAATATGATCACTGGCAAATTCGAAAACATGGCCAGAAATCACATGCTGTTGATTATGAATGTCAAGGCCGCCATTTTTTGTAAACATTGCTTTTATACAGAATGCACGGTAAAAAAAAAGTCATTTTACAGGGGGGTACAAACTGTTAGCAGTAGCAAAAAATCTACAAGGTTGAGGACTAGTTTCTTTGTGATATTTTGCATGTATAGGGAGTTGCTAAAGCAGAGACGGTGTTCCTTTAGCCTGTATATTTGCAGATATTTTTTGCCAGAGGGTCGAAATGTGTTGTTTTGGGTCTCGGGCCACTGTCGAATTTGGGCTTCAACGGAATGAATTGCAAATTTTTTGACTGCCTGCTTATTGCAGATGGGATAATTTCTTTGTAGATTTGCAATCTTATGTCATATATGTTCTCAACAAAATGTGTTTTCTTTTTCCAGGTTGTGTAGTTTGGTATCAGAATTATTAGACGTATTGCTTGTAGGACATTGACGGCAGGAACTTGAAATTAACTGTGGAGTGCTACCTTATATAAATGTAGGCAGGAAACCAGACAAGGGAGCGTCACGATGTACAATCTTAATTAATAGAATGCATTTTTCACAAAAATAATATATTCATCAGCATGTTTAAGGTTTTATCAAAAATCTTTGTCAGGTTACAATGACTTACCGGTTGATTTATTAATACCCTCGGAATTTGTTTATGATACTATAAGTTATAAATATTAAGTTTTTTTTTATTATTTTATATCATGTTTTATACTTTACCAGTAACGTTTGCGTTTCTTATCGCCATGGTAACCCCACACTTAAAATACATGACACCTCATTATATTATCGAAATACACATCCTCATACATGTTCATGTATATTATCGGTATGCACCTCATTACATTATCGAAATACACGCTATTACATTTTCTGAATACACGTCATTATACAAATGTAATATCGTAACATACGTCAGAATGCATGCATATTATCGAAATACACGATATTGTTTATTATCAAAACACACACGTTTCGCCATTACATATTATGAAAATAATCGAATCACACTTGTGATTAGTAATGTTTATTATCGGAATATTACCAAAGTACACATCAGTCAGCAAATTATCGGACCACATATCACGTTGCAACGCCAGTCGGAACACCCGGATATGTCCATTTTGACGGTATATAGAGTATAACCCTTCAAAATACACAAAATATAAAACATTAGAATTTTACCCACTGAAATTTAAAACAAACTGTATGATGGTATATTCAATACATTCAATATAAAGAATATTATTTTGATAGTAATGTTGTAACTTATAATCATACATTGCTCCCTTTGTACAAAAAAACCCATCTCCGTTGCGCCAAAATACATATGGTATATATAACCCTTCAAAACATGATAATAAAAATATTCCTATTGAATTTTGAAACAAACTTTCATATATTCAATATATAGATTAAATGTAAGTTTGATAATTTATTGTAATATGTAAACATTCATTGTGCCCTTTATACAAAAATATCTCCGTTGCGCTGAGAATATGTCCATTTCGCGCATGTATAACATCCAAATACTTTAATATAATTATATAATTTATTTTAGTTTAATAATGTTATTTATAACCATACAGTGTTCCCTTTACAGAAAATATCTCCGTTGCACCAAGAATTTGTCCATTTTGCGGCCATTTTACCAGCATAGAATCCTTCAAAACAACCTAGCTGTTGCAACAATTTGTGATACATCTTAAAACAAAGTTACTTTTCACTCAGTTAATCTGTTTTATTACTTAGATTTTAATTATTTTCATTAAAAAAAGCATACGTTGTGCCTGTTTTACTAAAACATGTTGCGTCAAAAAATCTCCATTGCTTATTTTAGTCATACCCCATCTCAATAATATCCGAAAAATGACGGGAAGGGCCGAAAAGTTGCGATTGCTATGCATGTCCAGCAATTGTTGCGCTTTCTGAGTTTGTTTAAGTTAAAGGCGAAGTGTTCCGTATATGTGTATATACTCGCACAAACCTATTTTCTCTTGTATTATTCATATATTTAAAAAAATTGCAGACCTTATCTAATAAATCAACGTCAAAATCGAAAAGGTAATGAACATTTTAGCCGTGTCACGACAAAACCAACATAATGGGTTTGCGACCAGCATGGATCCAGACCAGCCTGCGCATCCGCGAAGTCTGACCAGGATCCATAATGTTCGCTATTAGTTTCTCTACTTGTAATAGGGTTTGTATGCGAACAGCATGGATCCTGATCAGACTGCGCGGATATGCGCAGGTTGGTCTGGATCCATGCTGGTCGCAAACCCATTATGTTGGTTTTGTCGTGACGCGGCTCATTTGATGAATACATGTATGTCGTTATTAACAGTAAAGCAATATGTCTTAGTATCCATTTAATTTTTATGATTTAAGAAAAATGTACACATTAAGTAACATAATCGGAAGCATTCATTAAATGTCCACCATGAACCAAAACAAACAGAAGTATCACTTACTCCTGAAGTGGAAATATTGTGATTAAATGTAGTAAATTTAGTCATATTTTACCAAATAGTTCAAAATATCACTTGAATTGGGATTTTTTTTCTAAATATCATAACATTTATATACTGTTTTCAAGCAGGCCTATTTTCTTTATCTTTGCCTTTTCTAAAGGAGAGCCGCTTTAATAAAATTCTTGCAAGTTCTGTTCCTGCTGAACCAAAAAATGATAAGCCTTTGCCACCAATAAAGAGCCAAGAATGTCTCACAAGGCTCTATACTGTTGTTAGCCTTATTTTTCGTTATTTGATATTTCGACCCCATAAGGTTGAAACGAATTGGTTCGAAATTAAAGCTATTAATACTGCGGTCAACAAATGTGATACTTTGGTCAACAAATGTTCTCCAGGCCATTCCTTATCATGTAACAAGGAAACAATCGCCGTCAAGCACAATGTAATTAAACATATTTGTCATATTTCCCAGAAAAGGATAAATATTGTTTGTAATAATATTTCGATATGTTGACTTAATTAAGAAACAACTTCCGCTATTAGGTATATACTAATCTAGAATTTTTGATATTATATTTGTATTTAATGAACAAATATTATGCGATAAGTGTTGTAACAACCGACCAAAGAGCTGCTTAACATAGTTTAATATCCAGGGTGCATAGTTATCAACACCTAAAATGCTGTATTGCACTTTTGCTGCTGTGTTTTAAGACAAATATTATACAAATATTGACTAGTGAGCCATTGAATATGATTCGGTATTCACCTGCAGATGACATATTGACCGAGTCGATAGCTGGTAGCGTTTAAAAACTCCTTGATATAGCCCAACGATTTAAAGAAACGTTATAGACAAAAAATGTCTAAAAAATCGTTTTAAGCACGGCATTGTAGGTTTCCATAATCCTGAGGTTCTTTATTCATATTCGATACTTCATTTTTTATATTCGATACTTGAGGTTGTTTTTTTATACCTGACAATCGACGGATGTTCAATCCTGGCACTCAACATTTATGTATTTATACCCAGAACAAATGTCATACACGGGGTTCGAGCATTTTGATACCCGAGGCTTAATATTATATTCATATGAAGTATATTTTTACCCAGCACTCTAGTTTTGCACCATCTACTCAGGCCCATTTAAACTCATTATCAACGACATTCATCGCTGCTAAATTTCACTTTTCAACAGATTTAAACAATATTTTATCATTTTATCTGAACGACTGAGCTTGTTTGAAAAGGTATAGCATGTAAAATATATGAACACAGCATTTACTATCAAAGTTCAATTTCGAATTAAACTTTAATTAAAGACTTGTTTTTATTAAAAACGGTGCCATATAAAAAGTAAATTGACAATTTATTTGAATCCACAATATCCGGAATTAAATTTTTCATAATTTGAAAATATTTGCATACAGCTTGTTGTGGCGCCAGATTGACATTCACCACTCTACATAAAGTCCGACAGCGCTCGATATGAGACACATAGCATTGCAGCAGTAGACAAAAGTCGGAGGGAATAAGTGGTAAGTTTTTACAATATTATATATACTTAGTTGTTCCTAGGATTTATGTCAGACTAAATAAATAGTGTTGTAAGTAAGGTTTCTTTGCTTAATGCAGTCTTGGATTGTTTAAAAGTAATATTAAAACCACTTATATTACAACCACCTTGCAATAGTTGTAAATATTTGATGTTAATTATAGTTTAATTTGTCAACAAATATTATTCCGCGCGTGGCATAATTAACGAAAGATATATCAAATATGTTTATTTGCTTGGGCCTTCTATTATTTTTTTTATTTTACATACAGGTTGAACACTCGAATGAAGTAAGCTTCACACACCAGACCCTTCCACAAGCGTATAATCACAGTTATTTTGAACACAGTATAAAACTGGAACGGTAAATATTCTAACAATTTACAAAATAAACGAACACAATAAAGAGAATGATTATTACAGGAGAAATGAACCTATTGCTGATATCTAGTTTGTTGTTCCTTATTACGTCATTAAAATCTGCAGCTGGAGAGGATAAAGAGCTGCAAATAACTTGGGTTTGGTCACCAGTATGGCATTTATCGTTTCACCACCGTCTTATACCTTCGCACTCAACAATCAGTTATGTGAGACAGCATAACAAAGACGAAATGTCTAGCATCGTGTTGAATAACTCTAAGATTTTTCCCTGGAACACATTTGTAAAAGAAACAGTTTTACTCTCATTTGAATGCAAAGGGGGCTATGAAAACTCTACCCTTATGTTAGAGATCAGCAGAGGCTATATTGGGCTATATTTAGAAATGGTGCAATACTTGAAGATTTCAAATTGCATAATCCAAAGGCTAACCGGAGATACCTTTAAAGGCTTGTCAAGATTAATCACGATTGAAATATCTAGCAAATATTTATTGCATTTGACTCCAGATGTATTTAAACCTCTGAAAAATTTGTTTTGGATTAACTTCAGTTATTGTAACATCGAGTCAATATCCAGTGATCTATTTTGCGAAAACCCGAGGCTTACGTTTGTGTCATTTAAGAACAATAGCATACGTGATATCAAAGAAGCAAAGAGAAATAACTCCAATTGCCGAGCTGGCACGTTAAACTCTTTGTCTTTAGATGGCAATAATATCGGAGATCTCTCTAATGTTAATTTTGAGTCATTTAAATTAAACGGTATTCTAACCCTGGCAAATTGCTCGATTCGCACGATATCAAAGAAACCATTTGAAGGTTTAGCAGATGTTATTACGATTGATCTAAAGAACAATTACATTAGGTTTTTACCAGATTATATTTTCACATCTTTAAACACGACATTGCGATACATGAATTTTGGAAACAATCGTCTGCAGGCTATTGACGTCTCAAAGACATTCAGTGGATTGGAATTAGACACATTGAACCTTTATGACAATGCCATATCATCAATAACGGGGAAGCTTTCCGAAATAAAGTTTCTGAAATTATTAAATTTAAAAAATAATGCATTGAAGAAGCTTTCTTATGAAACATTCAGTAATTTATCAAGTCTTCGTAGTCTTGATCTTTCAAACAATAAAATAGAAATTATAGAAGCTGGTACATTTGATTCTTCAGTTAATCTCAGAACGATAAAATTGTCAAGAAATTACATCCGATACTTGCCTAAAGGACTTTTTCGTAAAGCACTCTCGCTAAAAAGTGTGTTTATGGACGGAAATCATATAGAATCAGTGGACGAAGATTTGTTTGCAAACTGCGAGAACCTAGATAAGATTGAAATGCAGCAAAACAGGTTATCAAACGTTACCCGTCTATTGATATCTTCAAGGAAATTCAGATACTTTAAAGTTAGAGACAATAAGCTGCACCTGATGCCGATATTTTCAAGACCTGACGATGGAAAAGCCTGTTCCAGTATCACAAGCCTTAAGGACATTGATGCGGGGCATAATGAGATTGTTTATTTCAGTGCATCTTGCTACAAACATGTTGTATATCTGTATCTCAGTTATAATCTCATTAATGATATTAGTAATTTTGATGAATTGCACTACGTAGAACATTTATTTCTGCGCAATAATAAAATTAAAACTTTACCAAGAACAGCTATGAATAGTTTATGCACTAAATTAGTTTGGCTAGATATAGGGAGTAATTTGATAGAAAGAATAGATGAAGGAACATTTTCACATTGTCAATATTTAACACTTCTTAAGTTGGATGAAAATAGTTTGAAAGTGTTCGAACCTTTGTATCTGAAATCCTTTAAAGACATACATCTGTCTAGAAACCCTCTACGATGTGACTGTGAAAACAAACAACTTATTAATTGGTTGAATACAAGCAGCACGGTTAAAGTTGATCACACAAGATGTGAAAATGGCCAAGCTCTGTCAACGTTTCGATTAGAAAATTGTACAAACCTTGTCTTCATCTCCGATCTGAAAGATGTAGTAATGAAAATTGGTATTCCAATAGCAGCAATAGTTTTTGTTACTTGTATAATCGCGATTTTATTTTTCAAATTCAGGTACGAAATTCAGGTTATTGCTTTTTATAGATGGAATATCAGATTAGCCTGCTGTTGCACGAACAAGACAGACGAAAATGTTCAATGGAAATATGATGCTTTCATATGTTTTGCGGAAGAAGATATTGTTTTTGTTCAAAATCGACTAATACCCATGCTTGAACCAAAGTACAATATTTGCATATATTATCGAGACTTCCCGGTTGGAGAAGACATCGCTGAATCTATTCTTGAAACAATTGACAACAGTGCTGTAATTATCATTTTACTGTCAGAGAATTTTATGAACAGCCGATGGGGAACGTTTGAATTTAGGAGTGCACACTATTCAGCAATGCGTAAGAAAAACAAGCGGTTACTGATCGTTATATTAAATGAATCTTTCCTTCAAACGAAAATGGATTTAACTTTGAGAAGCATTCTTTATACGAAATCATATCTTAAAGCTGATGATTCGCTTTTCAAAGAAAAACTTATACATTCGATGCCATCAATACCTGTTAAGTCTGTCAATCAAAATGATAATGAAAAAACAAGAGGAAGTCGAAATAATGTGTACGAGACAGAATCTACAATGGAATTGTCCAGTATATACGATACTATTCAATTGTAGTTTGAAACCCATGTTTGGTAGAAAATATTGTTGCTTTAATTGAAAAAGTCCATCTGTAACGCATCTTGCTAACTGTTTGTACGTATTGTAGTGATATTGCCTTTGTTATTGTCGTCTCTTATTTTACATTTGTGTGTATATGTTAGTGTGTCATCACTTAAAAATTGATCATTCATATATAAAATATAAATTGTTGTTGTTGTTGTTGTTGTTGTTATGGTATTGTTTTCAAAATGTTAAACGGTAAGATGGCGACATTTGTACCTAATGAACATCATATCTCCCGCTGTACAGCACGTTACTGTATGCATTCTTTACATGCATTTTATTTCGTATGCAGTACGCTTAACAGACACACTCTTAAATTCATTTCTGGAACCAACCAGTACAAATGAACGAATGAAACGTTTCTTGCTTATGGTAACATTGGCTTGCCACTGACAGGGCTAAAACCCCAGCTACTTGCAGTTCCTAGCATACTTGTCCGGACTGTTTATACCACTCGGTCACGCCACCACTTTAAACCACTGTGTGAATCCTGATTATGCCCTCTTTCTAATGTTTTTTGGCCTTTTATGGGAGGAGGTTACAATTGACTGATTCACGCAGACCGGATTCCAACCATGTCCCCAACCCGAGCTCGAATGGTTTAGTGGCGAATATTAATAGAAACAACAACTGCATGTCTGCCCAGATAACGTCTAAATGCATCATGGAAATGCTTGCCAGACACTTCTAGCTAGTGATTATGTTGTATTTACTGCAAGTGAAACAAACAAAAAATTGAGTATCGCAGAATTGATATAATTTGATCTGATTATTTAACAGTGAAAAGTGCACTTACAACCTCTAATGCACCTCTAATGCACCCAGCACCGGTTTAAGCATCAATTGATTTTTCACCTGTTTACATCGATGCTCCAAGTGGAACATGTGACAAAACAGTTTTTGCGATATTTTGCAGCAACAAAAAAAACAACTTACAGTCATAGCAGTAAGTCTATAAATTCTATAATAAAGAATTCTCTCAAGATCAATGTAAACACAAGGACTGTGAAAATACAATGAAAAGAAAAATAACAAACAAACAAAAAACAACACACACATAAATGATTTTAAACGCAGTTTAATTTGAAAAAATCTACCTAATATGTTAGTTATACTTATTTTGCATTCATTGTTTGTAAACTGTATTATCCATAGTCGTTTATCAGTTTTAGTTTAAAAGATACAAATTATCTTTGGATATTTGTATCATATTCTCATGTCAAAGGAAACTTTTTGCAAATAATAATTTTCTTATGAAAATACGTGTATGGCCATCTTCGAAAGATCTTATTTCGATGTACGGCACGATCCATATACAAAGAAAACAAGCAAATGTCTTTCATCGTGAACTCATGGTGCTTTTAACAACTCTGTAATCGGACCTATATATAAAATCAGTTTTATTTCATTCGTGATTGGAACAGTTGATAGTTTCGCAATGATAAACTGTCTTTACATAAAGCACATTTCCTCTACCCAACGATGGCTGAAAGGAGAAAAAATGGATTATAAAACAAATGCAAATTCAAAGGTTTAGTTAGTTATTATTTATATTTTTAGATAAAATCCGTTAAAGCTTTCAGTGTATATACATGTATTGGCTTAGTTAAAATGTTATCAATAACTGCACGCACATAAATTGTCAAATGATTATTCTAGATTGTCTGATCCATTGTCATAGAATATCTGCAGTTACATGTATAACAATATAAAACACTGGATGCGTTTGAAATAAGTAATAGTATTCGTTTTGCATTTACAATTACGTAAAACAGTGGTAACTCCTTTGTCCTTTCGGCTACTTGAAATTATTAGTTACAGATTTACTGATCAGAAACAATGATAGTCATTAATGCAAGAAACTTACGCTGCTATAAAATAGTCAAAGAAATAAGATGAATGTTAAACTAGTTATTTAAAGATTACTATGCTCAAATTTGATATTAGAAAATATTGTTTATTGCTTCGCAGTTTCTTTGTAAATATACAAAACAACATATTTTGACTTCTCACAAAGTAGATATGTTATGTAAACTTTACATACTATAGGTGGTCACAGTATAAATATAGAGTGTCATTAAAAAAAAACTGACAGTTTCTTTTTAAGAAAATTAATGACCAATTGTACTTGATCTTTAATAGGGAACGAAGCTTGCCATACATAGTTTATTCATTATTTTATTCAAAATAGCCATATTCACTAAGAATTATGAAGATTTCAATAAATTTATGTGATTTAAATATTTTACTCAAGGATGAACATAGTATATCTTTTAGCAATCAGTGTTAAGTCAAATATAAACTATTGGCAAGTTGCAACTAGCTCTAAACCATTATTTGAACGTTATTTTTGCCCTTTCTATAGTAAGAAATAAATACCGGTATTCGTTTCTGAGGCACCTATGCTCTTAATCCAAGTTAATCAAATTTGCAGAAATAATTCAATGCTGATTTATTTTGAGTAATCTAAACCTTTTGAATCTTGGAACTATCTATTCTAAATTCCAAAGACTGTAAGGCGTTTTAATATACAAATCTATTGGAAAACTTTCGGGTTCATAAAGGTTCTGTAAATTAAAAGGATATGTTAGACATCTAAATTCTATAGAAATAGTATACACTAAAATACACTTTTAACGCAACTTTTTTAAACTCTTTTTTTTGTAGATAAATAGTTTTAGGTACCTTTCTCATTGTTTATTGTACCTGATTTGGCAACTTTTTGCTCACGATTAAAATATACTCCTAGGTGACGAAATATCAGTTCATGACAGGAATATGCATGGTACTCACTATATGCACGAGGAAAGTGATTCGTTTTGCATTAGACACACTTAAAACTCTTTGAAATTTGAAACGATTAGCTTTCAATTCGGAAAAAAGAAAGATCTATATCCGCAAGCCATTCAAAAACCAGGCACGTTGATCTTTGCGTGCGTTTCCTTATTAATTAAAAACTAGTAATAAAATGTGAATATTTCGCCTAATTATTATTAAAGTCTTGAAAATGTATTTAAAAGTACTGGAATTGAAGAAAGATATTATTCATTTACACATTAAACATTGTAATGTAAGACACTAGTATGGTATTCTCTATATCTTGATTACTTCAAGAATGTATAAGGTATTAGTAATAATTGAAATGATAAAATAATCGTATATCAATGTAATACCTTCTTTACCCTTTGTTTTGGTTTATATGTTGTTTTATTTATTTAACAGTCATATTATATTCCTTTTATTTTTCGTACTGTTTTGTTAATATACTTAAATGGACTTTACAAGGACACATGAGGTGTATAGTTTTATATGATATCGATTTCCGAATAATCCGAATATATGTCAATGATATATAATATATAAATGAAAACTTAAAGTGACATTCTGAAAATACCAGACCTAGAGCTAGTAGTTTAATAATGAAGTGGTGAAATCCAAAATGTAAAACAACAACACTAAATAATTCACGACACATAAGAACTAACCACATGTCTCCAGAAAGCTTTGCAGCAACAAGGTTCTACTGTAAAATCTGACCTCAGGTCAAATGGCGTTCCCATGACGACAGGTTCTATGACAGCCATACAAACGCTGTGGTGAAGTATTCTGGATATCTGGCGCCCTCTATCTAAACTGATATATTCATATGTCTGAGGGGTTGTGGTACAAGTACAATGGCACCATGCGTTGCTCACGATCGAGATCAAAACTACAGAAGCAATTCTACATTTTATGTTGTCCATCTTGAATAAAAAGAAAATTTGCTTTTATGATAATTTTAGCGTATGTAAAGCCAAACGTTTCAGTACAATAATATGAGGTAAAGACATTGTTGAGCACAATACTAAATTTATATTGGACAACGTGTTCTCTGCTGTCAAGTCTATATTGGGCTAGATAATACGCCTGATAAAGCAATTTAACCAACATCTTATTTGAAATTTGAGTTTAAAACAAAATTGCCGAACACCACTGCAAAAACAAATAAACTAGCCTTTTTTGGATTTATTTATTAATACTATACACTCAAAATGTCGTTTAAAAAGTCGTGAATTTATTTATAAAACACCTAGTAATACCGTCTTATCAATGTTACACGTTTATAATGATAATAAAAAAGAGATTAAATATTGTCAATTTTGTTTCGTTATTGAAGTTGTTATGAGTTCTTTTTTTAATAAAACTGCATTAGGTTCGTGTACTTTTTGAGAATTTATTTTGACGCAAGCAGCAAATGACATAAGTGATTTCTGATACGAAGAAAGCTACTATGTTTAATAACTCACAAGTAGATTATTTTTTTTTGTATTTGTAAATATCAATTATGTTTATATCGGGTTTTAATAAAATCAACTTAAGCAAGCTTTTTGAATATACCTTAAGGTTATAGGTATCTTTCTAGTGTCTGTTTCTGTTAAGTTAGAAGAGAAAACATGTAGACTTAGATATTTATAAAACTGTCAAAAACACTTTATTCAATAAAAAAACCAATGCCTACAAGCTTATGTTCAAAGTTTTTCCAAAAATCGTTATCAATAAATATATTATGTTAATTGACAACTGTTGGACATTTTAGTTGAAAAGTACTCGACTTTTGAAGGTTTTTGATTTGACGGGACTGGAATTATTTTTCCGAGAGTTGTATAACAACGGTGAAATGGTTGCAATTTTGTCAGATGTTAAGATGATCACCCAAGCTTAGTTTTCTGACAGGCTAAAAGATTTATACGCCATTACAAGATTACCTTACATAAACAAGGATGAATTAAAAAATAGATTTTACGATCAGAAACTGAATTAAAATACAACAAATGATGTTGCCAATCGTTTTTTGTTTGTTCTTTGTTTTTGTATCGATACCGTTTCAATTCAACATATATTCGTGCAATTGCCTTAATATGCTAAGAAGTTCGAAACAAGAAGTATATAGTTCTAATAAAAAGGAATATATACATAAACTTACAAACACTCAATAAGTGAAATACACATGTTCGAACAACAGAATGACACTTTTGTTATACATAATTAATTTTAGATTATACCCATTAAAGCGTTTTAAGTGACTAAACAGATGAAAGTCAAAATAAGTTTACATATTGCCATAATGCCTTTCAGTTTTATAATTTACGTCACATGAACAATGAATAACTCTCGTACATCAAGAAAGTGTGTGTTTATATCCATCGAAATATACCTCTAACCTTTAATTTATAAAGAAGAGTCGGTCAGACTTTTTATATTTTAGGCATATATATTTTTATTGTACCTACTGTTGGTCAATCTTTTGAATTATATTATATAGTCAATTCACCTCAACTTGACAATGAAATAATAAGCATACCGTCACTTTTATGGTTTCATATAATGTCTTCCATGTCAATTTCATTCTGCGTTTACATCGTATTTCTTTTACTGTCTGCCATGATTTTGAATCCCCAAATGGTTCTATTTCGCTGCTTCAAGATAACGAATGTTTGATGCATGTGTTCTTTTCACCAGCAAGCTAAAACTATACTGGTTTCCTGGCAGTTTCTGGCCCCTAGCATTTTCCCGGCCCTTTATAATTTTCGTCCAGTGTGGTCTTTTTTACCAGTAGGGCATTTACATTACTTCATTAAGTCAGAGAGACATTTGTTTTCTATGCATCACAGCAGTTACAAAAATACGGCGATTTATATATTTGGAAGTTTGGTCTGTTGTTTAAAATTACCTTAGAGAACATGCCACGTTTAAAAATAAGCACCACCTTCGGACTCCTAGTTTGAATGGCTATGCGCAAAAAATGATACCCCATTCTAGGTAAATAAATACTTTTGAACAATATATTGAAGACGACGTGAAAAAGATTAGGAACTTGGGAAGTTCTATTTCTTTGATAAAATCATCTTAATATTTCTTATTGGTATTGAGTTATATTCAAAATAAAGAAGGTCTGTAAAACTGCTATGAAATTTTGTAAACATTGAAAACATGGTTATGCTTGACAGGTACTTAACTTTGATTTTTTTTTTTGTACTCGTCGTAGACATATTTTTATTTCAATTGTTTAAAAGTTCGATTTGAACCGGAAACTGCTAGGAAACCAGAATATACCTATATATTTATTATTTTCCATGACCTTTAAATTTAATGCCAAAAGATTCCCAATTCAATTTTAAAAAACCGTACGCTTGTTATACATTATGATGATCGAATACATTTCAAACCATTTCGGTGTTTTAAAATGTTTTTTTTTTTAATTATATTAAACACATGGTTATTGGATTGAGAAGATTAGCTCACATCAATCGTTTAAAAATGAAATTATGCCCATCTAAATCTACTGATCAAAGTCAAAATAACTTTACACTTTGACAGAAATGTCTTCAATTTAATAGTCCAGGTCATGTGTATCAAAAAAAATACATATGATTCACAGAAAATTCTTTAAATATCCTTAGAAATGAATCGTAAACGTATACTTGATGAAACGAGTGAGGCAGTCTTTTTATATTTGTTAAATTTTATCAGTAACAGTTTTCATTATCAATTTTTGGTCAATGACCATTATTATACACAGTATTTTTAAATATATAACCAAATTCAATTCTGTTCAACTTAACAACGAACTAAATGAGCATAATGTCACTTTAATATAAGCCAAAGGAAACAAAAGTGCTGAGCTTTGCTCATCTCTTGGTCTTGTGTCTTTACTTTTAGCCGAAGAGTCTTAGTTTTTTTACATTCTACCATGTTTGAATATTTTCCCTTTCTCTACTTCTACCACACGTATTTTGCTCAATTTGTCTTAAAGGACCAATATTTTAATAAATTGACACGAACTACATTGTAATTCAATAGATATGATCAACAGATCACTTCCTGATAGTCAAAATGTGCTTACAGAAGTGCTCAACTGTTTGTAAATAAAACAATAAAACAATATGAATAGTCTTTAATAGTACAATCGTTGTTTCGAAATACAGGTTTATTTACAGTAATTACTTAAAATATTTAGATAATGCCCTGTTTATAGATTACACGCGCCAGTTATAAAGACAAAAAGAGCCACACTTGTTAATTATTCATTTACAGAAGTAATTTATAGATATGAATATATAATTGATTAATGGAGTTTTGTTAGTATGTTAGTATACGTAATGTATTACATTGTATGTATTAAATATCCCATTGCTCAGTATTGCATTGATAGGTTTTTTATGTGTAATTGTAAAATATGTGACGTAAAATTATATTTCAAAATGCTTGTTATAACGATGTACCTATGTGTGTACAAGTTATGAAATAAACTATGTTCTGTTCTGTTCTGTTAATTGAAAAATACAAGAAAAACAACTGATATTTAAGAAAAAGTAAAAGCAAAAACAAACAAATATCTAAAAAGGCTATAAATCTGACAAATTAAAATGAATTACATGATCGCGCTTATTTGATAACTAAAACAAAATGTTTTTAAACAACTTATCTTTTAAAAGAACAAGAACATGGGATGCTCTCTTTTCAAATATTATATTCAGCTAATTGTATATGTATTATCTTTTGTATTTGTATGTATGCAGACTGAGAATATGTAAATATAACTTGAAACTTGAAACATTTGATTGTCACCGTTTCGTTCGTTGGAAGTCATTTTTCATTATTTAGACGTTCAACTTTGTAACACTGATTAAACGAATGATTCTAGCAAACTCCACTGTGAATGTTTGACATTACGGGACGGAAAATTATATTCATAATATATATATCTTTTTGCGAGATATTTATAAATACTCAATATCCGAGATCAATTGTCGTAAAAAAATCTCGCCACACACTCGTGGATCGAACAACAATTCGTTTCCAAATATAATGTAAATATTAAATAAGTAATTTATTTTGTGCAAATCTCAGAATATTCGCTCACTCTGTTATTTTCCAGAACAATCATTCATGTTGAATGTACGAAAGTGCCGAAAATATGTTAAATGATTTTCACTAAAATCGGAATAAGAGCGCACTAAAGATAGCGTTTCAATTCAACTATTTGTATATTTCTTTATCACCTCCTACGTGCTTTTCCTTTTTTATGTACGACAGTTCATATTAACATTTGTAAGTTTTATATTTGGTAGGTTTCAGAGGAGATGCTGCTTCAAACATAACTACCTATTATAAGTTATTATGTGAGTCATTAAATTTATCAATAAGTAAGTCAATCCAAATGGTTATATATTTTTATTGACCTAATTTGAAATATAAAAGCATTAAAACAAATGACCGCTTGCTTTGCTCAATACGGACAGCAAAGGGTTTGTAATTCAAGAAATGCTTATTGCTTATCTCCAAGAATTACTTATTGCTTATCGACAGATGAGGAGAAGTTTCCGCGACAATTGATCTTGACCATTGAATCTAATGGTTAATTGTCTCTCATGGTGGATTCAGAAATTGTGTGAAAGTAATAGCCGGGCAGGTGCGGAGAAATTGGTAATTACCTGTTTGTTTAGGAGGACAGCAGGTTATGAGAACCCGCCGTTGAGATATGACAAAAATTGTTTTCAAATCCTTTAAAATCCAGTCAACAAACAAAACAACAAAACAAACAAACAATTTGAAATATGATGTAATTAATGATAAGATGGAAGAAATAATATGTGTATATTTACCTTAGATTGGTGTATCCAGTGTAAAAGCTTAACAACAAATGGATCAGCTCGAAGGAAACAAATAAACAAGGTCTTTGATTATTAACAACACCATATGTGCTATGATGAGTTTAAATTTATATCATTCAGATATCATCATTTGGAGAAAGCAGACACTTTGTCACTTTATTGATATGATGAAATTGACAATTCTCAATAAGTGGGTTTGTAAAGTGTCAGATTGTATCATTATTATTCTACATCAATCCTACTTTATATGAGATATTTTGTTTTAAATATAAGAAATCATGTTACCGTACATCTAATGAAAAAATTGGTTGGCTGTCGTGTTAAAACAATACAATTTTGTGACCATATTTCTCTAAGTTTGGTACAATAGACATGCGTGGATTTTGCGGTATCTCAGAAAGTCATTCAATAAATGTTCTCGTTTGAGAACAATGTGCACGATTTCACGGCGTGTTGTCTTCGACTTACAATATATGTCAAACACATGTAGAAACTGAAAACTTTTTTGTAAATTAATATTTGGGTATAAATAACATAATTAAAATGTTGTTAATAATTTTTTGGCCTTAGGAAAACGGTATTTAATCAAGCAACACTTAAACTTTGACAATATAAATCGTTGTTTGACTTTCCATTCTTTGTGTAGCCTTGATGATAAATTTCTATAAAACTACGAGCTGTAAATGTCACACCAGAAGAAGCAAACATATAGAAATGAGAAATAAATAGCTAAAACATTGGTTTTATTATTATTATTATTATTATTATTATTATTATTATTATTATTATTATTATTATTATTATTATTATTATTATTAAAGTCATATTGCTCAATGCCAAACTGATTTGAATAGATACACAGGTGTAAATGGCATTAACCGCAATAAACATAGAAACATCCAGATTGTTTAAGAGTAGTTATGGTACTGAGTTATATTGTAAACTACAATTACCATATTGTCATATGTCTGCGCTAAACAAATTCAGGTGTGGTGTTGCGCCGCTAAAAATAGAAACTGGACGTTATACTAACATGCCTGTAGCTGAAAGAGGATGTCCATTTTGGGAAGAGTTTACTGAGACAGCAATGCATGTTTTATTACAATGCCATATATAATCAAATACGTGACGTCATTTATGAGAACGCTCAATCTGTAGACAATAGTTTTTATGATATGTCTGATAATGATAATTTGTATGCATGTTCTGGTTAGAATTCTCGCAAACTCCCGCTGTGATATATTTAAAATTAGAAATAATACTTTATATAGTAAAAATTTTAAACTGTAAGAAATGATATTAGTATTTGCAACAATTATATTATCATGACATACATTCTAAAAATGTACAAAGGAAATATTTCCAGTGTTTGACGTTTTAACTTTAATTAGCATGTTATTACGTGTCACTTTCAAATTTACTCACTAACCATTTGTCAATAATTTAAACAAAATAAGACCTTAATATTTGAGCAGCTGTGTAACACTGGTAAATGTTGATTTTTATTATGTGTGATATAGTGTTTTAGATGTTTAGTCTCTTATAATACTTATAGAATGGCTATATACATGTATTTTACATAGATGAGATTGAAATAAATAAATATATGTCGATTCATCAATTCTTCAATTCATTCAATCATCACACTTTCCGTGTTAATATGCTTCCAATGTTCACTTTAATTTACCATGTTTACTCCATCGTCACACATTCCAGTTCATACATATCCGACAACTGCCCTTTCAACAATCAATTTTCACTCCATCGCCACCTTGTAAAACGGTTTATGTTTCCGACAGTTGTCGAGTTTTCCTTATTTTACTTATTATGATCTTATCATTATGCCGTAAGCTTCAAAATACATTTTGCGGCCACTTTGTTGATACTTTTCCATTAATTACGTATTGATCAGCCGATACAACCCTCTTTATCCTAATAAATAGACGGTCACCTTATATGTCATAATATTCGGTAGTTCTTAATTATCTTTTTATTGTGAATACTTAGCTTTAGTATGATTGGGTAACTTTGGGATTGATAGATAGTTATATAATAATACATGTTATTCTTTGAGCTAGTCTTTCAAAGCGTCACAATAAATTATTTTGATCAACTCATTCAACTGTCGACGTTGTATATTTTTAAACTGACACTATTTAAATCTAGATCGTTCTTCTTCACATTTTCGGTTTTGATATCTACCCTAAATCTCATATTTTTCTTATAAAATGTTGTATTAGATTTCTTTTTTTAAACAAAATGAACAATGTAACCAACATGATCATCTGCTGCTTTAAGTAACGGTCAAATGCAAACTTGCTGTTCTGTTAATGTATTTGTGTTTTTGTGTTTGTGTGTGCGTTTGCGTGTGCGTATGTGTGTGTGTGGATGTTATTTGTGGTGCTTTTTGTTTCTTTTTATATAAAGTCCGACAACAACGGTTATGTATTTAACAGCGATACAATCTGTTTCATTTAAAAGAAATAATATTGTTTTGTTGAATAGACTTATATTTTCTGTGTTCATATTAGTATATAGAGGATATTTGTTGTTTTTTGGTGTAATATGAAATTTTATTTCATCGAGTAAGCTTTAAAAGCTTATTCTTATGAGTGGTGTAGCCACGAGTGAGAATACTGTTTTCAAAGTTCACGAGATGAAATAAAATTACATCTTAAACAACAAACAAACAAATTTTCTTTTTATTTCATGCTGAAAAACAAGTTTAAATAAAATTTTCTTAATATTTACGTTAATATTAAAATATGTTTTCCCCAATGGTATCCTTCTTTTAGTCGAATTTCTCATAAAATACAAAAATTGTTGGGCTGAAAAAAATGTTCGACAATCAGCGTTAAATTGCGATGATATTTTTCAATTTATTCAAATAATATGAATGATCGCTTGTTTTAAAAATAAAAACAAACTTTCTAGTAGGAGAAAAAAGTCAAGCCATCCATACTTATTTCTATTACTTACTGCGAATTTATATTGGACCTCGCTCTGTGAAATGTAAGCGGCCGCCATTTTTAAAAGTTGTGTATATCAGGGGAGGAAAATAATTGTGTTTGATTCAAAGGGATATCATTTGGATTTGTTAGTCATACATCTTTTTAGAAGACAGAAAACTTATTTGAGGAGTGTTACAGACAATAAATAAGTGTTGACAGATGTGTAAACATTCAAAGAGCGGCTTGGAAATTGGAAACCATGGAATTTTTTAAATGCTGCCATACGAACGCTGGGTTGTTTACTTATTCTTCGGACTGATGACTGTCATTGCTTTTCAAGTTATCTGGCGGTTATTGCTCTTAGGATACTTAAATATGCCCAAATGTCATCAAGAGCAGTTTTGCATATGGAAGGAGTTGTATTTTTCAGACTGTAAAAATGAAACAAAAAATTCCAAGACGATATTTGGTGATCGGTAGTTTGATTGACTTGAAGTAGTACTGGTTTAACTTATTTATAAAGACAATTCTATGGATTGAGAAAAAACCTTAAAGGCAAAACTCAGAAACAAATTTAAAAAAAATCTTCACAAAGGTCAAACATGTGTTTAATACTGTGTTAATAATGGATTTAGAGTATATAAAATGTGAAACAACTGAAGAAAGAATCGTCTGATATATCACTATGTGTTGAAAACGTAGCAAATGTAAACTGGAAACATACAAAATACTTGATAACGAAAATCATTCTTCTTGCCAAAGAGCAAAAGAGGGAAAGGATTCGTTTATATGGCAAATGAGTAACTATTGGGAAACTGTAAAAAAATCCAAAAATAATAAGACTTTGAGAAATAAAAATTGCTTTAATATTATGGTTATGAAGCTGCTCGTGTTAGCATAACAGAGTAGTGTCTGTTTTTCCACAGGTGCAGCGTTACATTTCTTTTAAAATTATTTTCAATATTTAAGAAGTTTATAAATATATGTACATGCATCTTAAATTGAAGACTTCTGGTTATTCGCATCATTTGACACATTAGTGCTTGTCACCGATAAACATAACTTAGAAAAAGTTGAAGATAGGATATTAGAATACATCTGTGCTGGTATTAACAATCAATCGCCTCACAAACATACACTGTTTTAACAAAGACTTCGCGGTTGATATCTAGTGCCGGCTGAAATTAAACACAAATAAAATCAAGATATTGAAAATATGACGTCCATTTCAGCCGTCTTTATTGTCGCATCAACAAATAAAGTACTTCATTATCAAGCTTATATTAACAAACCAATATGAACAAAGTCAGCAAATTATCTTTATAATACAAAATGACAAAGTTAATGTAAACGTTCCCTAATATTTGTTAATAAATGAGAAAATAAAAGATTATTTGAATGGTATAAATTCATTTTAATAAACTACGTAATTATTATTCAATTCTAATATTATTGGCTTTAAATGTACTCCACTGAGTTCTAAAAGCCTAAAACAGAAAATATAAATTTCTTAATTGGATCAGGTGGGACACTTAAACCAGAAAGGTTTGCAAAAGTACTCAGAAATTTACTGAAAATCTGAATATTTTATTTTGTGCTATTCTTAACCCGATTTGAATGGAAAGCATTTAAACGCTTTTCAATTTTAGTTCCTTTTCACATAAGAATAATTATTCTGGAAAAGAACGGAACGAGCGAATAGTCTGAAATTTCGTACACAAGTTATTTATCTATACCTGCATCAAATGTAGTATTAATCTCGCAAAATTAATTCCAGTCCCTTCCTGCCAAAAAAAATCAGTGGAGTCCATTTAATGTTAACAAACAACAAATTAATAAATTACATACCACGTATCGCCACAATGATTTGCAACAACATTCACGTGCTGATGCATGTAGGGCAGAAGTTAAAATTGATTCGACAACACTAGGTTTAGACAGACCGATGCAGGCATTTGTGTGCAGTAAATGTGTCACCAGGTGGTCACCGTCTATATCATTATCTTGAATACGTACCGACTGAAGTGTGCAAGAGCATTCACAATACGCCCTGGTTACTAATTCTAAAAACATCATCATTAAAATTTCATAAACTGATACTTTCATCTGAAATGATAAAACAAAAGTTTAGACTGAAATGAAATTATACAAAACAAGCAAAAGAGCATAAATTATACATAATACATGTATATCAATGCCGCAAGTTGCATTCAATATTGATAGAAAATTACATTCTACAGTAAAATTGCAACAGGTATTTTGTTTTACTAGTGATGTGTGTTTGCACAAAAAGCAGTAGCTTTATGTCATCAAGCGTCGTGATGCAATGTGTTAGTTTTGTACACATCAAGAAAGCAATAAATGAAGGCGTGGTTGTATACAGCTCTCTATATAGACAGTACCTTTTACTTGTAATTGACTTGTTGTTAATATGAGAGTGCATGCTGAAATATGTTACAAAAAAGATAACACCAATAGTGTATGTATAATGTTTAATATATATCACATAAATAAATATTCGTGTTCGATCTGATATATCCATTAAAAATTGTAAAAAACATAACTTATGCAAATTGCTCTAAAATATCAGTTGAGTAGACTCCGAAAGTTAGATGTGTTTTTGGTCGCGCGATGCTTTCAAAATGTGTTTCATGTTGAAATTGATTAATGAATTAATATGGTGTATCATTCGATGGATTTAAGAATGTTAAAATGTTCTGTTTGATATATGGCCTCAGGAAAGATTAGATCCTTTCAATTCACACCCTTCCCCCCAATTTAAACCCCAATAAGTAAATGTTATAGTATAGGCATGGGGCAAGGATTTTTCTCTACAAAAAATGATCAAGGCCGTTATGTACTAGAATCAATCATCACGAAGAACTAGAAAATTAAGTTAACCCGAGATGCAGCCCCCAGTCATGATATTTCAACATTACAATTGAGTTCGCTATATAATAAGTGTTTTATCGCATGATAAATAGAAATACGAATTCTAATTAGACATAACATGTATTATTTAATTTTTCTTCCCCTAATAAATTAAAGTTCTCACTCAGAACCTTTTAATTTTTATGGTACAAACAAGTGTGTAAAATGACTGAATATTGGTTTTCTTAAAGCTACATTAAATGAATTTCTTAAAAAAAAGTAATAGCGACATTTCATAAATAAATTGGGGATTCATATCGACTCCAGATCTTATTATGGTGTGAAGGCAACCAAAATGAGTTTTATAAGTATAAATATCTGCATCATAGCCCAAATTACATTTAGAAAAATATTATTCAAGCGTTTAAAAACACATACGTCCATGCTCTAGACAAAACAGCACCAGTCTTAGTACCACATTACCTATCCCAAATCTGAAAAACCCGAAACCACTTTATCTGCTTCAAAAAGACTTTTGGTACTTTTGTGACACGTGATAGGCTGTTTTTTCACTGTGACGTAGTTATTTCAGAAATTACGAAGATGGTCGAGCCCCCATTACTGCCCATTATGAATCAGTTAGTTATCCTCTTGTTTTACCGAATTAAAAGTACATAATAAAGAACATAAGCCTAGTGAACTGTTTCATGTTTATGTATGTTACACTTCTCTATCACCTCTATCACATGAACAGACTTAATCAATTAGAGTGTGTAGTTTTTGTGTAGTTTTTGTGTAGTTTTTGTGTAGTTTTAATTCTTAACCATTTTTTTAGTCATAGCGAACACGGGTCAGGGTTTCCAAATGATATAAGGCTGAAAAGCAGCATTTCATAATAAATTGCGAGGCGAATGTGGCAACAACCTCGTATCATTCACTGAAGTACAAATTTAAGACTATATACAAAAGCCAAATCTTGGCAACTGTTTCATCATCCGTGTAGGATTCACTATTGTATAAATTCATAACTTAAACAAACGCCACATGTCTGCAATTGTTGCAACCATTTCGTAGCATTCACTGGTATAATTTTCTTTAGCTGTACACATAAGCCTATTGTCAAGATAAGCGCTCACACGTAATTAGTAATCAGTTACATTATAATGAAACAAACAAAAAAAACAAAATCTCGAAAAGGGCTGATCGCTCAGGAAAAATGAAAACAATAAAATTACATAACAATTGCAGACTAGGTTTTGATTGAGTCTGTTCATGAGAGATGATGGTACATTTGCAATATTTCTTATAATCAATAGCATCCACCTAATGTTTTGAATCGATGATACCGAATGACTTGAACAACTCTGTAAACAACTTTATGAACTAAATTTTAAGTAACTGACATTGTTTAGCATGTTTGTATTTCGTGAATCAAGCGTTCGCCTAGATGACCAACTTCAAGAAGTACATTGTTATTATAACAAACGCTAATCTAAATGATATATGCTAAATGATTATATTAATGACTTTGAATGTACCTTTTTACAAACACATTATTTGTTGCAGAACATTAAAAGACACATTTTCTCTTTCTTTAAATCCCTGTACAAATTTCCAAACATTATATGTGAGAGTAATTTTTTACCAATATGCTTGTGATAACAAATAGGTATTTTTATTATGTTCAACTGCTTGGTCAATAGATATAATTTTTATCGAAACAACGACGCTTTAAATGTTTGAACCCCCCTTTTTTGTTTACTTTTTTAAGACATATCCACATATTTGAGGTAAAACTGTAATTTTCCATTGTTGACGGGAAACCTTGTTGGACAAGCTGAAGCGAGTATTTAAAAAAGACCGACAACCATGTGTCAAAGACATTTAGGTTTTTTGGGCTGCAGTTAGGTAGTTGGGGAAAGCTTAATTGCACAATTAGATGCAACAATGTTGCGGATATTCGGATCCACTGCTGTAGCAAGCAGATGATTGTTTTACGTTTCATGTAAACAGACCGAGGAAGACATTGCAAAATTTGTTTAAAATACCAACTTTTAATGCATATGTAATTTTTCGTTTTAAATTTCTTTTTGTATTCACGTAGACTCTAAAAAATATTGACATTAAATACATATTAAATTTTATTTATTTAAAGAAAAAAATATTGTGTTTTCTATTAAACAAATAATATATTAATAAAAGTTTACCTTGTTTACAGCATTGGATTCTAGCTATTCCGAAGTACATTTGGAGCGTTCTGGTGAGAAATTCTTACATACGAACATCTATATAAATACGTGCCACAAAAAACATTTGCGAAACCCTAGACTAATTTAAAGAAAGCAAATAAGAAAAGAGTGTATCAAATATCATTTTAAATTGATATATAGATTAAACAAATTTGAAATATTAACGGATATAAGCAATAACGGCGACTTAATTGCAACAGTTACTATGTAATATCAGAAATTGTCTATTGATATAAGGTCAGAGCTTGATATATGTCAACGAAATGGTATAAGGTGAAAACGAGATGGACTATTAAATTCAAATTGAATTCTCTTTTGGCTTCTACAATACTACAATATACATATTGATACAACTACTGGTTAAGTGTAGTCATCATAAATCGTACTGACAGCTGTCATGTTTGTAAAGCAAAGCACGAAAATGTCCTAATATTACACAAACTGTTTAATGTCTTCCTTGATCTCACATGGTAAGGTGCGTTGCGAACGGACACTAAAATAGTGAAACTGAATTGTAAAAATAATATTTGTAACACATACTGTTCACAAAAAGAATAAGTTAGAAATCAATCGCATAAGAAAAACACACAATTGTTACAAATAATGAGAGCGCGTTATAGCAACTTTACCAGAATTACCAGAATTTTTATACTTCACAACAGCAGGTGTCAAGTGCTGTGTGGCAGCTGTAAAAAGTTGCCCCGTACTTCACTTCAGTGTTGTTATATTTTCTGGTCCTTCGGGATCATTGATGCCAGCACTATTAAGTGTTGAGAATCGAGTACCGCTCAAATAGTCTCTGGTTAATAATTTCGTCGCATTTTAACGTTTTCCGTGCGATTTTCACCAAACTTTGCATAATTTACGCGCAATATGTTGGCGTTACGCACATGACGTCATGTTAGTTTGTGACGTCATTTAGGCGTTCAGCGGCCATATTGTTTAGTGCGTATGCGTTAAAATGGCATCGGAACAACGATCTTCAATACAATTTTGTGTTTTGAACGGTTTTCAAAGAAAGAAACAATGTTAAGATTACAAAAAAAAATATGGTGATCAGGCGATGAAGAAAACAGCAATGTACAAGTGGTATGCCCGATTTCTAGGCGGCCAACAAAGCATCAATGACAACAAATGCAGTGGACGTCCCAACGTAACGTCAAATCACGTCGCTGTGATAAAGGAGCTGCTTGACAATGATCGTCGGATAACAATTCGCGAAATACACGAAAGATCGGATTGTAGCATTGGCACAGTGCATCGCATTATTCATGGATCAACCGTTGTAAAAAGCGTGTTCCTTTCACGGAGAGTATTTCGAGAAGGACTAGGTGCGTGTTTTGGGTGACTCTCATACATGCGTTGAGCGTGACGTCGTTACAACGTTGGGCCGGTTTCACTGCGATTACCTTAGAAGTACTTGAAATTGTACTATTAATTTTTATCCGACTTTATTGAAATTTTGTGTACATGTTTATTATATGTTTATTTACAAAATGTAAAGAGAACGTCAATTTCCCATGATTATTAAAAATATGGCAGCACTTTTCCGTGAATTTATTACCACTACTACTACTAATAAACACTACCACCACTACTTCCACTAGTATTTTCAGTAATTCTTGGAGACAATTTATACGTGCCCTCTGGTCAGACGTAAGCAAGTAGAGCACCCATTTCGGAATGTCTCTACCTACCGAATTATCTCAGGAGACCTATTTGAAATTCAAACAATACGTCCCATGTTGACAAATAATAGTTTGGACATCTGTTAATAAACTATTATTTACGATTAATGGTGTTTCTAAGTAAAAACCTCATTTTGTGCGCATCTTCAACTTGTGTTCATTTTTATGGTGATGTATCCACCCTGTTACAGTCGTATAAGACACTTAACCATCTCAATATAATAAATACTACAAATTTGATTATGCAGATTAATAGCCGAATTTAAGGTTTTGGTGGGGATTTCATTTAACACTTCAGACAGAGCCTTTACCATTAAGTTAAAATTTGCATTCGGTTGTTCGTATAGCCAAAGACTAGTACAGTTTAAGACATCATGTATATATTTGGTACCATTAGGAAAGAGTATGCTTTGAAGCATACTATCACATACATATCCACGATTTTCACCATGTAAAGTAGAAGTTTTACGTTATCTTTTAAATACATATTGACCCACTGTCAAATACTTTGCAATAAACTTGTTAAATTTAGAAACCGTTACAAAAAGTTTGTTTAATTGTTTGTTTATTTTTATGGGGTATCAACACTGCATATGCCATATGGCAACTTCCCAGCTTAACTAGTAAAGGAAGACCTCAGATGACCTTTAGTGCATTATTATATGCACGACCAGGCTAACTGAATAGCTTCCTCACATTAAAGACTTTAGCGTCCTTAGCGAAATTCTAACCAACAGCTGTAAGAGATAAGATTTTCCTTAGCGAGTGCTCCTTCTTGGCGAAGCACATATAATTTAGGAATGAAGATAGTTTTGATTATAGGAACACAATTATATGCTGTTTCTTTCTAGTCACAGGCATATAGTTGTTTCTATATGTTTAATGATTTATCAGTTTTGTAATGCATTTCAGGAAGGGAAGTAAGTACGAATGTAAAAGCTTGGAAAACTTTTCACTAACTGTTGACTTTTGAAAATTGAGCCGGTGCTAGATGTCGTGAGGAATGTTGCACCTTTTCATTTTTCCTCATGTACAGACCCAATCAAACTGAGTCTGCTATTTTCATGTATTTTTGTTGTGATTAATGCTTCCGAGTATCCATTCTTTTTCCAGTTTTTGTTTGTTTGTCATATTTGATACTTGTTTGTTCATTGCTGCAAATAACCGTGACTTTATGGAATGGCTTTTAGGAATGGCTTTAAGAGTCACATTGAAGGTTGCATGACGACCACCATATGAGCGGATGTTTCTAAATTCAAAATTTAACTGTTGACTTCTGCTTAAGCCGGTGCTAGGGGACGCGGACAGTTTCTTGTAATCATCAATACCGTCAATGAACAGGCTCAATCAAACAGAGACTACAGCCAACATTATTCCGTGGTGGGCTTTCTTTAAGGATTCTGTTTTTGTCTATTTTTTGTGAAATAAGGAATCCTCTTTTTGTTTTATTATATACCTGTTAAAGCTGTTCTTGTCAATGTAAATCAAATTCTGTGAAATTTCCTCACAAGATATAGAAATATATTACAAATGTAGTGGTTTTGATTTTGAATTGTATTTATATATCCTAGGTTTAGGAGTAGGCAAACTACACAATCATTGGCAATAATATTTCTATAAACGTACGCATTCTGGAAGAAATTTGTAATAAACAGATAAGATATCAACTCAAATGCTTCCCGTTATTTTCATATTAAACAATATCCAATTTCTCGAATGCGCAATTATACGATTTAGTATTTTCCATTTTTTTTAATTCTTTGCCTAAACTAAAAACAAAATGATGTGACTTTCATTTTTTCCAGACACTGCCTACAACTACATTTACATAAGGTATAAATTGATGTTTAATACAGCTATTGAGACAAAGACTCTCAAAGACTTTAATTTTTTTTTTAATTTAGGCCTTCTTACCGGGGGCGGCACAAGAAGGGCAAAAACCTAATAAAACCGTCGCAAATAAGTAAAACAATAAACATATTAAAGAGAGCAACGTAAAGTGTAGGAGATACTTTAATTAGCCGTTTTATTTTTTTTTTCTATTAATAAGAATCTTACTGAGTTGTTAACGCCACATCTAGTTGTACTGGTTATCCATTTCAACGCAACGTTTAAATAAATGGCCTAATAATCAAATAAACGCTATAATTGACGACAATGCGAAAAAGAACAAAAAGTAGTAACAATACGCATACGAAAATAGGTCAACATAATAAGTTATACGTTTACGCTTTAAACAGCATCAGTTGGGGTCCTGATATTTCTTCCAATCATTTAATTCTGTCAGTTTAGCTGATTAATTTGATCTTTTGTGACGTGTATGTGCAAACAATAGAGTTGCAAGCTAATTTTAGATGTTGCCATATGTATCAAAGAGGAGCAAATTTAACAACAATATTAGATTCCTTTAACCACGTAGAATAAAGTTGTCAACTACTTACAACTTCAGATTAAATGTCAAAATAGTAAAAATATTTCGAAAGGTGAAACTATATAGTTGATATACGCATTAAAATACAGTTTGTTTTCAAAGTGACATTCAGATCTTTTACTGCTACTCGTATAATGACATATTCTGTATAGCATTGATTTTCTTCTACTTTTTCATTGAAGGCTCTGTATTCGCAGTGTCAACCTTTTTTATTCTCACAGTAAAAATTGCCATCTACAAACTATAGGTTAAATGTCAAGTGATACTTGAATACTGATGCCTTGCTTTCAATAAGATTAAAATCAGCTCCTAACTTTTTATGATCGTCCAGTTATTTTACGAAACAATATGTGGGGACAAATGGACAGATATCTGGATAAGACTGAAAGTAGTTCAAACTGCAAAACTTATGTTATCATGTTATTATAGTCAATTTAAACCTATTATACCAAAAGAAATGCTTTCATCATCATCAGTTTTAAAAATCTTTTTTCTACTTTCTTTATTTTTAATAAATCTATTTATTATTTTTTTGCAATTGGTACATTTATAGTGATTTAGTATTTTGAAAGGAAGTCGCAATACTACTTTGTTTGCATTTCTACTACTTTTATAACATATTATTTTACATTTAGCGTTACTTTCTGAGGGTACCGAGCATCTTACATGCTTTAATACCATAATCTTAGGCTTAATAAACGTACTAAACTCATGTTTGACTTTACGTTTCTAATGGAGAAAATGTTTATTTATTTCTGAGGCATAATTTGCCCTTAAAAACGTACACTTTCACTAGAGTTGTTTTTGATGCTTGGACTTCAGCTATGACCTACCGTTAATAAGTTTCTTACTGTCACTCATTAAAAATGAGAAATAAATATAAAAACATAGTAGTCAAATAAGAATAACAATTAATAAAACATTGACTCTAACGGCCCACATACTTTTAAATGCCTCTTTCTTTTTACTTGTTTAGAAATATATTTTAGTTAACAAGCTTTTTCACTTTAATGTGAATTCATTAGCAGTCAGGTTTGGTTAATTTATAGTCTTTGGAAAATAGCATTGGAAAATACTATTGAGTATTTAGTATACATAACATTTTCAGGGTTCTGAGAAAGGCTTTTGGTATATTAAGTATATCTATGGTATCTAAGGCTTAAAGCAGCAACACTTGTGATATAACCTGGACTAACCCTTTCGTTACACAGCTGTAATCTAAAGTAAATTTCACCTAAACATTAAGATCGTTAATCATTACTATTAATTAATGGTCCAACTAAGAAAACAAATCTGAACACCAATTTCTTTAATTCAGTCATTAACGCTGTACAGACGTTAAAGATTTGGGATTTAAATCAATACAGGATTGGAGCAGTACCTGTAGACGCTTGCACAAATCATGATCACAAAATAGACAAATATCGGTTTTTTCGCCGGTTTTTAAATTTTTCAATCATTATCAGACATAAATCGGTGTGAAAAGATGAATTAGACGTTTTAAAGTTAATTTCGTTGGGTGAAAAAGCAAGATTTTAGCATTTTAACATTCAAGCGCCTTGTCCGGTATATACCGGAATACGGTATTTAGTATGGTGCTCCAATCCTTTTTTTTAGTCTCACTCAAAGATTTGTTCACGTGACGTCGCAATGTAGCGCTAAACATTGCGTGCAAAACAAGACGCATCTTAAAAAAAAATTAATGCGCGCTGTACAATGGCAGCTGTGTAGCAAGCAAGGTTTTTTTTTCGTTTGAGTGAAATATATACGAAACATGAGAAAATGCAACAAATTTTCACGAGCCGAGACGCGAGTGAAAATATGTGTCATTTTATCATGTTTCGTGAAAATATATTCCATATTTCACTCAAACGAAAAAAATTCCTCTTATTATTTAATTTTACCCATGAAATATGGTACTATATCAATCAATATGGTGCTTTATTTTGCAATTAAGGGCAAAACAAGAAGCTTCTTTATCACATAAACCGCGGCGCAGGAGTGTAATACAGCCATTTAATAAAAATGATATTACACTAAACGATATTACATAGAGGATATTTGTTTGTTTGTGTGTAAGATGAAATTTTATTTCATCGAGTGAGCTTTAAAAATAGTATACACTACTGTTTTTAAAGTTCACGAGATGAAATAAAATTACATCTTACACAACAAACAAACAAATTTTCTTTTTATTTTATGCTTAAAAACAAGTAAAACGAAATTTCCTTGATATAAACTTTAATATTAAAATCTGTTTTCCCCATTGGTAGCCTCTATTATGTACATGAATTCGTCGAATTTCTCATAAAATACAAGAAGTCTTGGGCTGAAAAATAAGTTCGATAATCAACGTTAAAAGGCGGTGATATTATTCATTTATTAAAAATATATGAATGATCGCTTGTTATGATAATAAAAACAAACAATTCTAGTAGGAGACAAAGTCCAACCATCCATCCATATTTCTGTTACTTACTGCGAATTTATATTAGACCTGGCTCTGTTAAATGTAAACGGCCGCCGTTTGTGTATTTCACGGGAGGAAAATAATTGTGTTTGATTCAGAGGGATATCATTTGGATTTGTTAGTCATACAACTTTTTAAAAGAAAGAAAACTTGTTTTAGGATGGTAACAGGCAATATCTATAAGTGTTGACAGATTGATATGTAAACATTCAGAAAATGGCTTGGAAATTGGAAACTTGGATTTGTTGAAAGGCTGCCTTACGAGCGCTGGGTTGTTTACTTATTCTTCGGGCTGATGACTGTCATTGCTTTTCAAGTTTTCATAAAGCATATGGCAATTATTACTCGTAGGATACTTAAATATGCCCAAATGTCATCAAGAGCAGTTTTGCATGTGGAAGGAATGTATTTTTCAGACTGTAAAAATGAAACAAACAAAAAATTAAGAGACGATATTTGGAGATTTATTAATTTGGATGAATAGAAGTAAGTTTTCTTCTTTTTATTATTTTTGACATTTAAGTTTTTTATCAATTTCAGCGTTTCTTTTCTCTAAATAGTCTGACATTGTTAAAATTGTCAGCAAAACTAAAATTGAGGTACCACATGGGGAAAGCTATCCAGCTAGCTTACGGAACGTCGGTGGTTCTACTCAGGTGCCCGTTCGTGCCTGAAATAATGCACGGAAGGGCACCTGAGGTCTTCCTCCACCAGTAAAGCTGGAACGTCCCAATATGACCTATACTGTGTCGATGTGACTTAAAACCCAAAACAAACAAACAAACAAAACCACATTGGGAAAATCTTAAAAAAGTAGTCTCGTCATTGAAAAGTGGGAAATTATATTTTGATAATGTTCACTGTGAAATTATCAAATATAATTTTCACGGATAAATCAGTAATCCACTGAAAAGCATAAAATAAACAAGTGTAATAACACTTTGACGTGACATCATTTGCGCTATTAACATAGCGTTAAAGGGCGCTAGTGTTAGCGTTACATTATAGGCGCGTCAAGTAAAAGTGACTCTGGTTAACAGTTTACCGTTCTTATTTTATGTATGTGATAAATGGAATATAATATCCGTGTAGATGCAATACTAGATGTATTGAACTCGTTAAATAAAACAATATAGAGGCTCAGAGGCTCGCATAATATGTTCTATTCAACTCGTTCAATAAATTTAGTAATAAATCTACACTCATTCAATATCTTCTATAAAAATATGTGAAAATATGTAGCATTTTATCATGTTTCGTGAAAATATATTCCATATTTCACTCAAACGAAAAAAATATCCTCTTATCATTTATTTATTTATTTATTTATTTATTTATTTATTTATTTATTTATTTATTTATTTATTTATTTATTAATTTATTTATTTATTTATATTCATTAACATTTTGATATTCATGCATGTATGATTATGTTAGGAAACAGTATAATATCCAACTATTTTTGCAAAAAACCCTAGCATGTTTAAATTTTTAGAATTGCTGAATTCGGACAGGAAGTCGGTGTTAACAAAATTAGCCTTTCATGTATATTGCAATAAAGCATTTAAGTTTAAGTTTGATTCATTTAATGCGGATATTATATAAGCCCATCCTGTTGTAATGTTTAAACTTATATAAGGATTGTTTATATTACATGTGTTGTATTACACTCTCATTAATTTATTGATATGCGTTTCCATTTTTCATATTCATGCATGTACATGTATATTTTGTCTAATAAACATGAGCTGCCTAATTCAAATTATATATATGTTCTGTTTTGTTCTATATGCTCTTGTATATCAAGATAAGCTTTATATATGCTTAATACAAAACAAAACATATGCTCAGTTCTGTTCCTGTGCTTTTGTACAGTCTTCCAATGGCTGGATATGTGCAATATAATACGATAATGTACTCAGATTTATGTAGGGCTATCAGAGTGTTCGACTTTTAGATAAATATAAGTACATTTAGGTCGTTATTAAGATCAAAATGTCCTCAACGTATATTCTGTATCAACGTGTTTAATGCTTTAATGTGTGGTCACATTAAATTCTATCATGTGTTAATACGTGATACCACTTTTAAAGTTATTTGCTAATTTGTGACTCCTGTCAATTAATTCAAAATGATACATTTTTCAGTCGAATGTCATCTAAAATCAGTTTTGAGATTCTGTAAAACTGAATATAAGGAGAAGTTTCATTGTTTATTAAAATTACAAAATGTAAACTTGGAATCTCATTGGCAATTTTTAGATGAGTAAAATAATATAATAAAATGATTGGCACGGGTGTATGCGTCCAATTTTGGTTAACCTAAAGAAGTTCCGGAAACGAACTTTCTTCTTAAGTTTCTCAGATTTTTTCATTTGTTTATTTTTTCCTTCTAATGACATTTTACAGATATTTGTGTTTGAAATAAAAAAAATTTCAATGAATACAAAAATGAAAAATGATTTTTTTTGCAAGTAAAAGCAGATTTATCTCGGCCGAGTATGTTTTTTTTAAAGACGCCCACTGCTGCGATAACCGAGTCTCACTATTTATCTAATAAACCCACTTTATCTCCTTAGTAGGTCAGTTACAAACCAAGCTGCAAACCAAGTATTTGATTTATTTTATCGGGCATCTTTCGTGACATTGATGAGGTTGATGGGTTAAACAGCAGATTGCGAAATTAAATTAGTTACAAGAAAAACAATCCTAATTGTCACAAATAGATTGTTTAAATAGCAACAATTGTAATCTTTTAATATATCAATATTTTTATTATCTGTTATTTGCAAGGTGTTTTAAGATTCTACTTAAGTTTTGCGCAATTTGTATTCTTTTCATATTTTGCCTTTGATCGTCATCAAGATATTTCTCTTTTACGTAATAACTTCCAGTAGACATTATGCGTTAGAAAATTTTAAAGCATTAGAAAAATCTTAGGCGTTTTCCTAAGCGAATCTAAGGTCCACCATTTAATTATTTAGCTATGCTTCATTTTTTTCCTCAAACTTCTGTAGCCAGGCAATATTTTGTTTTATGTTTATGATCAACCTAATATCATGCTAATATGTGATCTAATAACATATTTTAGTTCTTTGGAAAGCTGAGGGGGATAGACTGAAATTAGTTTTGGTCTGCTTCTTTAGCTTCTCAAAGCAATATCACTTAGGTGTGAAATCCTTTGATGTAAAAACTTAGAAGCTGGTCAAATGCACATGTGATAAACATGTGATAATGTTATATTAATTATGATAGACAGATTAAAGATAAGAAATATATTATTTGATTGGATAAATTCAAAAAGGGGGCAGATACTTTGGTTTGGATAGAATTTTGGACATACAGATTTGGGGGGAAAGTTAGGTCAGTTTAGGTTTAAGTCTAGGTTAAGAAGGTTAGGATAAAAAAAGAAAATACATTGAGTAGAAAGATTAGAAGTGAATAAAAGGATTTAATTTGATATTGTAATAGATAATAGTTAATTAATAATAAGGTGGACTGGTGTAAAAGATTTAGCAAATCATATGGAATAAAAGAAACTGAATGTGGACATTGAAGTTTGTTGTTATATAAATCTCAAAAGCAATTGTGAAGTTACAATTTAAAGCTAATTCCCCGAGTGGTCAGACATAGAAAAGGGCGTCTGGCCACACTTCATAGCAAACTAGGGATCAAAACCGCCGCACCTACTGTATCTAAGAGATGCATAGATCCCAGTTATTACTCGAACCCATTGAGTCGACTTTTATGATCACACAGGGATCAACGGTAGTTGCAATTATTATGCCTCAGCCATTATAGACAACCCCTCAGCCACAAGGGCTCAATGTTTCTGGTAATATATTAAAAGGGAAGATGGTTTGGTCCACGTGCAAATCACAAAACTTTATGGCACTAAGTTATATGGTAATTTGTCTCTCAACGCTGATTCAGAAATCAAGTTTGATAAGAACACGGTCAATTACACAGACATTGGTTGTTAATAGTTAGGTATCCAGTAAAGCCGGTTAGGCGGACCATTCGCCGATATAACACCAATAAAACGAGTCAAAGCTGCTTGCCACCAGATGAGTCAAAATATTTCAATAACTCAAACTTGAAAAAAATGAACTAAGTCTTTCAAGTAAAATTATTTGCGCTAAATAACTGATTGTGCAGTATATATCACAATTATTATATTTCCACTGCGTGACTCAAGACCAGTATGGACAGTATTTTGCATTTTGCATTTTGACCTCTTTAAATATTTACGGGGATTATAAGGCCCGTTTTCAATATGTAAATTACTATTTTTGTTTCCTTCACAATAATTTACTCTTAAATACATTTTCAAAATTTTCATAAAAATAAGCATGGATCTAGTGGCATGCTTCTTAAAAATCGGCGGAGAAAAAAAGAAACAACGATAAATATACACATAAAAAAGAATAGTGTAATGATTCCATATAAAAAGGTGAGCATATATTTATATTGAACATGATATGAAAGAAAGAGTAATAATCCTATTATAGTATGAGGACAATTTACTTTTTTAATGAAATGAGATATCCTAACCCATTAAGCGTTTCTCATTCAATAACAGATATTTCCATAGAGAAGAAATTCATTATTTAGATTGTTGTTTGAAACTATTAAAATGACAATCATATTCAATGTCACTTTTTATCACTTTCATTGCCTAATGAATAGCTCTTACATTCTGGTTAGCATGGCGATTATGTTACATAAGGGGTGTGTATTGAATATAAAACAGTATTTCATTTTTAAACTGTTGATGATAATTTGAACTTTTAATTTAGAAAATGATTTTCATGACGAGAATAAAATGAAATTGATAAAATATTAAACGACAAATTCATATGTGTATGTTTAATCAAAGTCCGAAAGATTTTTCAAGTTAACAACCATTCTTGTGTTCAAAAATTTGCATTTATTTCGCAATAGTTTCTGTTCAAATTGCATGATAAGAACAATTCCAAATTTAAATAACATCGAATTTTCATTGTCAGTGAACTTGACTTTGTCATATAGTATAACTTAGGCAAAATAATGCATCACGTTCAAATAATCTCAACGTATTGTAATATTATAACAATCCCTATAGTATAGTGTCTCAAAATGTTTCATCAAAACAACGTTCTATATCTTATAATTACATTATAAGATAACTTCTAAAACACAAAATACTTAAAAGAAACATTTATCCTCCTACAGTATATTTAGTATGTCGCATTATAATGTGTGCGTCAAAATGATGACGTCCTAAGAAATGCGTTGTTGACGTCATACAATTCCCGTCCTCGAGGCCTTAGTAACATAATAATGTGTTTAATCCAAACTCTTAGCTGTTAAATTTATTCGCCTTCTTTTGCAAGATGAAAAGTAAATTTAGTTAGTAAACAGAATGGCGGCTAGTCAGGTTTTGAAGGTGTGCGGGCTGTCTTGGCTCTATGCTGGTGAGAAAGGCTGTTCTCTTGTGATTCTAGCAGAGAAAGGAGTATAAGATGTTAAGACTTGATAGCATATCAAGAGGTTATACCATTATACTTGAAGAAATATTTATGTATGACATGACTGAAAGTACATTAAATGTATTGTATACCTATTGTGGTATGTATACTGAAATTATCTTTTTATTCTTTTACTGAATTTGTAACTACTTTCATAAATGATTTTACTTTTTCGTTCCTATTTCTATTTATTTTGATTAATTTTGTTTATTTAGATCTGTTTTATTATTCTTTCTATTTATTTATTATTTTATTTTATAATTTTACACCAAGACACACAAGAAATTATCTCTTATCTACCAAAATTAGAATGCATAGCAGCGAGTGTCTTTTACAATTCTGCTATTGAATGTAAATACGTGAAAGCTATTTTCAAACATTCCTTGGTTGAACAACTAAATGGGTAAAAATAGTTTGAATAAGTGACATGATGGTTGCTTTGTAACATGTGCGTGGGTAACTAATACGAAATAACAATAACATTTTACTTGCCACATATAGCAGTTCCCTTCTGACTATGATAAGATCAGCTAAAATGGATGATGCGGGAGCAAATGATTCATGTCCTCTAGATAGCTCTGATTCTTTTGTCTTTCAGCAAACTATGATTGAATGAAAATAATTCACTAAATTTGTGCGCTGATATCATTTTACGAAACACAAGAAAATAAACGATAGTGGACTGTTGTTGTGCTACGGGATTGTACGGTTTTGGAAGAAAGGTAAAATGTATGTTATTGTTCACGTGACTGCTTACTTAATATGTATTTGTATCTCTGTTTTTTATTTGAATTATGAAAACTGAATTTTTTTTAATATATTCTTCATAATTATGTATGCTAATCTAAAGATGTAAAAATTTGTCTAGAAATCTTTTTGAAATTGATAAAAATGTTAACTTATATCATTGTAATTATATAATTATACTCAAACTTATTCACTATATGCTCTTTTCTAACAATATACTGCAAAAATAATGACGATGGACTTTGTAAAATGTATTCCCGGGTGTTGATTTCGGTTATCGACTTTATGAATTATTTGAAAGAATTCCACTGAGAATATTGTTTACATGATGGGGCCGAAAATATTTTGATTTCGAGATTTCTATACGGTTTAAAAAGTTCTATACATATAACTTGTGTACCAATTTCAGAACATTTACTCGTCCAGTGTTTTAATTTGCAAAATAACCTTGAATAAAGTGTAGCTTTTTAAAGATATACTTGTTCAAATTTGATATTAGAAAATATTGTTATTGCTACGCAGTCTCTTTGTAAATATGAAATAAACATATTTTGACTTTACACTAGAAGATAAGTTATGTTTAAAAGTCTACATACCATAGGGACGTCACAATATGAATATATAGTATCATTAAAAGTTTTTTTAGAAAGACAAACTTTATTTGGCCTTAAATAAGGAACGCATCTTCCAATACATAATTTATTTAATCTTTTATTCAAATAAGAATATTCAGTAAGAATTTCATAGATTTCAATACATTTCTGCGATTAAAATAGGATGAACATAGTATATCTTTAATTACTTTGAATTGATTTCTGGGCGTTTTATTCTTTATTATCTTCCAGATATTTTACCGATATAAGAGCAAGATCTGTGCATTTCAAATTTTATGTTTTTAGCCTTTTTAACCCCAGAGAAGCTCCATTTGCTAATTTACTGAAATGTTCTGTGTATCGCACCTGACAAAAAACAAACATATATTTTTTGAAACTTATTTATTAGGCGAAATATTTAACAATTTATTAATTTACATTCATAATAGTTCATATTTGTATCATGATATCTAAATGATGGCTACCTAGAGACAGACCTTTCAATTCCCTAAAATCTAGTCATAAATGTATAGATATATATATTAGTTGCAACACATATGTAGTCATGTTAAAAAAATAATTTTTATATATCAGTCAATTTATATATGCAGTAGCTTTTAATGTCAAATTTGATATTTGTTTTACAGAGGATTTTTATGCATTTTATACATTTTTGTACATAAAAATTGAAGTTTCAAAAGATGTATTTATGTACAAAGAAATATATATGAATGTTCCTGTTTATTCATTTTATTTTAGTTAAAAGAGTATCTATTTTAAGGTCAATAGTTAGAATTGCAACAGTAGTGATATGTTGATTTTAATATAAAATAATTATGTTGAAAATGTAAGGACTTTTTAGATTTAATATTATGTAAAGGAGTATACATGGAAAAGTTCACTCAACGTTATTGGCAAGATGAAATATTTCAAAATGTAATTATTTATTCCGTACATTTATTGAAGTAGTATTATTTAGAAGCATCAATGGCATTTCTGGTGAAATGTTGGAATTGATATAATATAAATTCAGATTATATTCACATGATATCAATTTCATCATTTCACTTTTTAAATGTTGAAAATGATATAATATATTAAATCTAAATTAAATCTATAAACCGGTAAGTAATAGAAAGAGCACCGAAACACGAGGCTATCTGATTTGTACGATGTTTGTATCAAACATAAAAACACGTTCCCTGCTATCACAATATGAAACCCCGGGAAAAAGTAACCAATGAACGAGCATCTGAATATGATATTTCTGTCGCTTTCCCTTTCTCTTCCGTCACAATATGTAAACCCCAGCAAAAATGAACAAGTCAATGTACATGCTCTGGAGTGCGGGTAACTAACATGTGCACTCCAGTTAACGCACTGTACGTGTATATGTATACGATTTAACTTTGACACATTTTCAACAGAAAAGTCCCCAAACTATGATACAATATGTATTTCAGCATTTCACTAGAATTGTCATTATACTTTTCTTTCAATAAAACGGTGTAAGCTATCTATTGCAATCCAAATTGTTATGCATGTAATTAATTCAACATCTTGTTCTGAATGTTATACTGTTACGGTTTATGTTTTTGCCCAAAATTAAAAAGTATACCATAATGTGCTTATGTGCATGAATAATCTTACGGAAAAAATGTTACATGTCAAAATAAGTTAAAACGACAAATGGCATGTATTGAATGTTACAAAACCTCTATACCGCATTGTTGTTATATTCTCAGTTTGCAATGCAATACATTAAATATATATTATTTTCCTTTCAGATGAGAGGTATTGCAAGAATCTTCATATTGATCGTTATGGTAACTTTCTTAAAGCATATATCATGCCAGTGCTCTTGTAGACTAAGTGTTGAAAATCTAACACACACATCTTACGAAGGTGATCGAGCTTACACAAGAAAACTTTATTATAATGTTTGCGTTTCGGAATATGAACCAATGGTCTACAATGAAATCCGTCAGGTATCTGCCATTTTGGAGTCCATGCAATGCTGTTGTCGGGCCTATTGGAGTAGAGAAGTATGTCTTAAGTTTAATGGGTCTTTTTTATTGTATCCCTCAACAGGTAAACCTAAGAAACAGTTATGTGACCTTAAAAGTGTATATGTAGATCTGTATATGTACAGTTTACAAACAAAACAACAAACAAACAAGCAAGCAAGCAACAAAGGAACAAAATCTCAAATTTGTGTTTTGCAAATTATTTTTATTAGACCACTCTTTCAGACAATCTATTAAATTTGAAAAAAAAATACATTTTTGGATTGCGTTGCTTTCGTTAATCGCTCACAACTTACTATCAAACGCATTATTTGATGTGTATTTTGTTTTAATTTCCTAATACTAAAGACATCTTAAACACCCATTTAGCTTAAAAATGTTTTTGTTTGTATTGTTTTTAAAACTTTTTAAGTGATCTGTTTAGTTTCAAAAACGTTAAACATTGGCTACATACCTGTTCCATCTTTTGTCTCTTTTGCGTTTAAGACATTGTCCACTTATAGCGATTACGTATTAAATACGAAATACAACTTCGTTAATATTGTTGAACCTTTATCCCAAAATATTGCTCATTCAACGATTTTTTTCATCAGGTGATGAGCATCTGTCATGTTCTTCATCCATTATTACAACATCATTAAACACATATTTGCCATTTCTACAGAAGTTAGAATTTATTCTTTACCGAGTTCCTTTAAAAAATCATTATATGGGAGATAATGAATGTTAACAGTATGTATTTTAGAGTTATCGTCAAAAGTCAAAAACGTCCGTAGCTATTCTATCAGAATGGATAAGTTATTGAAAAAATATAAAAAGATCAATACAATCATACCAAAATATACATGTATGTCATAATGACAACCGATGTAGCGCTTTCATTACACAACATGCAAGGTGCAATTTTTGTCTTAGATTTCCATCATTTGCTTTCAAATAATCGCAAAATCATGTAGTCTACTGTACATTGTAAAACCCTAAATTTTATTTTATTACTTCACAACAATTCATATGATTATTTTATTCTGTTCTTACTATTTTCTCTCTCTAGATAGATAGATAGATTTATTTCGGCAAAGGAAGCATATACATAATTAACAATATAACATAGGATAAAAAAATGAGCATTATTAAATACTATATCACATACGAGTAAAACTATGACATGCTCACCAAAACCAAGGATAACACAAAAAAGGACAAAAAAGCTCTTATTTCCATTTTGGTCCTTTGTATTGGCGGCATGACATAGAGAGGCAAACCTAAATATAATCATGTTTAAAAATACTAATAAATCATAAAAATGTATATCACAGTCAAATCTTGAGTTAATGATACTCCTGTTTACAGCTAGGATTCAAAACACATTACTAAAATTGTAATAAGATAAATAGCAGACAATTAAAATCCTGAGCCGAAATATGTAAAAACATGTTTAAAAGTTTTCTCTCTCTCTCTCTCTCATTTCAGCGTGTCAATTCGGGCGGAGGTACAATCTTTATCAATACAGCAGTCTTTTGTCAAAACATTCCATGCAGTGCCTTTATGCCACTTGAAGCCGCTATGTTGGTTGACAATTGACAATAAATGCAAATGAATTAAAAGTAGATAAAGGAAACAAAACAGATTTAGGAAAACAACTACTACAACGATTAGTAAAATAGAAAACTGGAATGCCTTCCGCGTTGTTTTTATTTCAACTTCCACTATTTAAAAGAAAAACATCACTTATCATTATTAATATTGCAAATAGATGTTGCGTTCTGTCGATTTATCAGCCTTTTCTTGTAGCTCAGTTATATCTAAATATCTTTATAATGTTGCAAGACGCTCTTAAACAGTAATGCCCTTCATCAGCAGGAACTATCCATTTTATATGAACCTATTGTCATAAAAAATAATAATCCGACATAACAGCCGTATCTTCACAATAAAACCAGAAACGTATTAAGTGGACAACACATCTTGAAAATAATTTACTTCTTATGTATCAGCACGATCATGCTCATTCTATATATAATACTATTTACTGAAGTGGTGCATCAACAACGTATCACCAGCAATGACGAAATATATAATTTCATCTAGGTTTAGTGTCGAGTTTACATATTTTCCGTATGTAGCAAAGATGTCTATATTTTAGTTGCTGAGCCATAATTGCTTCTTACGCTGTGAAACATTTTTGCTTTTTAAACTGTTTAGCATAATTTCTGCTTAAGCTGTGAAACATTATTGTTTCTTAAACTGTTTAGCATAATTTCTGCTTAAGCTGTGAAGCATAATTGTTGCTTATACTGTGAATATTTGCTTATTAAACTGTTAAGGTTAATTGCTTCTTTAGCAGTGAAGCATAATTGCGGGTTAAATTTTAAAGCATTATTGCTGCTTAAGCTATAAATCATAATGGTTGTAATTATTCTCTAACAGACTCAAATTAAACCGATTATGCACATATCTCCTATTTGTTAGATTTCATTGCCTTTGAGTCATTTCTGTTCACATATTTTTATGCTCCTTATATCAGATTAAATTGATGTATAAAATCGGAAAAAAAGTTTTTGTCCTCAAGTCATCTCAGTGTTTTTATATCGGACACATTGATTCCATTACTTTAAGTTAAGTGTTGGAAGTTGATAGCGTTTAATACGTCGGTGCAAAGGAGTGTATAAGACAATGCAAATTTTATTATATTTCCTTTACTAAATCGGCACTTTGAAACAGAGTCTATTATCTTCTCCTAAATATTTCGTCTAATTTCTAGCAAGAATCCCACTCACTGAAATCTTCCGAGATGTTCTTGTATCAGATATCATGGACAAATTTCAACGCGAGTTGTACGTAATTCTGTTATTTTCTTAGACTTAGAGTAAAGTACCCTCTGGTTATCTAAAACAGACAATGACATTTTTCAATATTTTCATTCATCGTTTATATTTACAGAATCTTTCAATATTACCCACTGTTTTTTGTTGTTGTTTTTTTTTGTTTTGTTTTTTCCATAAAAATAGTATATAGAAGTAAATAAAACATTTATATTATAGTATCAGTTCCTTGTAATAATGTATTTATTGTAATATTTGAATAAAAAAATGAATATAATGAAAGTATGACATCTGTCATGCAATTGTTTTATTGTTTTCATGCAATATTATGGTTTTATTACATGTCAAAAGAAAAAGCTATTTAACAAGACGTTTGATAAACACAAAGTTCCCTTTATACTTTCCATTTTACTTTAAAAATCTATATTTTTATATTGAAAACCCGAAATCTGAAATTGGACTGTTCCTGATCGAAAGAATGGGTCATTTATTACAAAAAAAAATAGCAAGTTAAGAGTAGACAACTATTGTATACAATCATGCAAGTTGCAAAATTAACAATGTTCGCATAGACAGATATATAATGTTTTCGTGGTCTTTTACATTTTGTAACTTACTGGTTTATCTTTTTAAAAACTGAACAATAAAACATCGTTAAAACCGAGTTATCTAAATATACCCAAAATAGATATGCAGGCATCTGCGAGGAGTTTGCCGTCTCCAGAGTTTTTGTATGATTTTGTCTATGGCAAGTTAAACGATGTAATGTACAATGTATACATTTATATGTTGAATAGTTTCAAGTGTATTCATTGAATATCTCTTTTGTATCAATTTATATGCAATATGAGGGTTGTCTAAAAACTTCGTGCACTACAGTTATTGTCGTGAGAGTTATTGATAAAAAGGCATGAATTATATATCACTTGAAGGTGAAATTTGTCTTAAATAAGAAAACAAAAGAAAAATCTGTGTAACCAGCGTGTCGTGGAAAAGAATCATCATACAGTAACCTTAGTAACGTAATACCTGCGCACGACAAAAAAAGGTTAGTTCATTACTTTGATTGTCTTAATTGTTGTTGCTTTGTGTTTAAAGTAGCATTTGCTTTTTATGTCATAACTTGTTATACTGTCACTAGAGGAATGGCTGATGCAAAGTATTTTGTAATTTTTATTTTCATTGTTATTATGCAACCTACATGCAACATATTCCACCAGTATATGAATATATTGGACAACCCTGCACATGCGCCGGCATTACGGACTGACGTCTGTCTGATCGGTTGTCATCGTCTACCGACCCTCTCCCTTCTACAGAGTGCTTGTGCCATTTATAAACCAGCCTTTGTGACACTAAACTGGTACCGCTTGCCCTTTTAAATTCTTTGTAGGTATCTGTTGGTGTTTTACTAATAATTGCGCAAAATTTAATGATCGTCCATATTTCAAGACGTTTAGCGACTGACATTTTCATGCTATGACAGTATTGACAACCACACGGAAATATTTGTTCACGGCTGTTACAATATGGTAAATGACATTATTTTTTCTAGTGACTTCAGGAATACGTATACACACTTTTCCCTGAATTTTGACGTTTAAATGTAATGTTTAAAGGATTCTGTGATGCATTAAATTAATAAACTAACCCAAATTTTTGCCGTGCGGCGGTATTACGTTACTAAGGTAACGGTATCATATGACGATTCTTTTTCAGGACACGTCGGTTACATGGCTTTTTCTTTTGTTTTTTATTTTAGACAGATTTCCCCTTCAAGTGATGTATAATTCATGCCTTTTTATCAATAACTCTCACGACAATAACTGTAGTGCACGAATTTTTTGGACAACCCTCGTATACGCATTTGTATCGATAATTTTCTCTTGTATTCAATATGTTTTATTTGTACTGAAACAGAAAAAGATAAAATTATGTTCTTAACTTATCTTGATTGCTATAAAGAATACTAGTAATTAAGTGTTCAGTGGTATTATATCCTGTATGACCAATAAAAGTAAATTTGCCGCTGCAAAGTCTGATAAGTCGTTTCTTTATTACCGACTGACACTGACTCTGTCTTAAAATATTATACTTGAAAAGTGTCAGGATTTTGTGTTTATATGGTTTTGTTATTATAAGTGTTACAAATATTTACAAAATGGGAGCAACCTAAACAGCATTGAACACAAACATTTTGTTAGATGAAACAGGGGAACTTACAGTCTGTTCTGTGAAGAAACGGTACAAATATTATTATTGTTTGCCGTAGTATCTCTGCAGGATATGAAAACAGTCGCTAGCTAATCTGCCATGTTGATTCTCCTCAACCTACTAAATCATTCTTAGCAAAGGAAATATATAAACAATTCATGAAATGCGATTATACAATATAACAGTAAAACACTTATAATTATTTCAATATAAATATGTTCACAATTGAAATACAAATGAATTATGTAAAGAACTACAAATACGATTTGTTAGAAAAATAATAGAATTTATATTAAATTGATCAGCTAAGCTGAGAACAAAAAAAATGCGGCTTGTTTAAATATTACATTCTGCTTAAGCCGGTGCTGGCGGGCTTGAACGGTACCTTTTACTTTTTAGTACAGTCCATGAACAGGCTCAATAAAAAACCCACCCTGCGCTATTTTCAGTTTTGTCGTTTTTGGCGATCTTGGGGAATTATTTTTTCTCTGCGTTTATATTAATATGCTTGAATTGGAAACTAATTAAATCAATTTAAATTCTGACAAGAAAACTACGCCCGCAGGTACACACTAACATGAAAAGAAACATGTATGAACGGATTTAATCACGCGAGCACCCGCCACTTTGCATCGTTTTTTAACATGCGTGACTCAGGGCGCCATGAAAAAATAGCTTTTTGCAAAGACGGCCCTAATTTTTTCATTATCAAATCATTATCTGACAAAAACAATGGCACCAATGTGTTAAAAGCATGTCAAAATGGTTTCTGTATGCAAAATCAGATAGCGGAACGCGAAATTACCCAAATCATACAAATATGTTAATGCAAGAATAATGTCAATGCGCCTTTTCCGCTCATTTACATCTGCAGTAGCTTCGGACTTATAAAATCCTTTGTTGATTCTGACTTCAAATGCGTGCTTGTGCTTCTGCAAATATCAATGCCCGTAAACCGTAATGTGATATTAAGGCTGAGATGTGATCACATTCGGCAGTTTTTCTTCAAACCTGTTTCATGAAATATAAATTTGATTTCATTTGAATACCATTTTGTTGAGTATAAGATATTTTTAAAAAATGATTAATACCATTTGAGTTGAAATAGGATATCAAAGCCCATTAAGTGCTTTTGATTCATTAATAGAGAAAAGATTCGCAATTCAGATTGCCGTTAACGATTATTATCATACAACCAGATAAGTCTTTATCTGCTACAGGATTGTTCTTTCATTTCGAAAACCCTAGGCATGATTATATTACACCAGTCCGTGTACTGTAGAAAAGGTCACCAAATCAATTTCGAGCCATAGAAAAATTATACAAAAGCAGTGAATAAATATTATCCATTATCGCATTGTCACGATATTCACCAAACTGAAATGAAATACAGTAACTGATGCATTTAAATAGAAGTGTTAGAGAGGGTGCTTTGATTGTGAACTATCAATTAGATCATCTAATATCGAAAGCTTACACTAAATAAACAATGTGTTATCCAAGCAATATAATCAAAGTCAAATGACATAACGGTAACTCCTTTGGAGAAGTGGTATTTTGTCTGAAGTTTCATAACTATGGATTAGTTGAGAAAAATTGTGTCAAAAGTAACAATATTGAAGGTTTTGCAATGAGAAGTGACTTATAAACTTCGTAAGAGTTTTGGTTACTGTTATTTTTTCACTTATCTTTACCAAATGTATATTAAAAGAGGTATGGCCTTTCTATTTAATGCATGTTCAAAGCATACTTAGTGTTCATAAAGTTCAACCTTTAACAGTTGGACAGTAAGTACACTTTCATTTTTATAGTATTTGACGATCCCATGTTCGACATTTCTTAATGTTTTTTGGTACTGTATTGTCTAAAATATCGTTTTCTGTCTTGCTTCGTCGGCCGCTTGCAGGTAATTTTCATGTCGATTTTTTTGTTTTCAAGTACTTTTGTTATGGTCATAAGAATATTTATGATCACCTGCGCTATATTAATTGCATCTTTTCAAGTTAGAATTAATGTCGCCTGGCAGAGGATCACTTTATTTACACTGTCGCGCAGAATATTGTGGGGGCTAAAGTGTAGTTGGACCATGCACCAGTAACAGGTTAAACTTCCTCAGTACAACCTTTTGTTGATAAACGTTCAAAGGCATTGTACCTCTTTGTTGTTATAGATGTTTTATTATTTTGTTCATTTTTAATTTTGCTATTTTTGATGTTTCATGGATTTTTTTTGTCTTCATCTTGTAATTTGTTCCTGTGATATCTGTTCTTGAATTGTTGTAATTGACAATTTGGTAACTTTTTGTCCATGGCTCGCGCGTGCGACCTTTTATATTTTCTTCTTTGTCCTGCTGGGTTCCTTGCAAATGATTATTGGCTGCACTTGTTTATGTTTATTTAACGGGCGTTCATAAAATATTTGCTTATTCGGTTTGGCTGAATCTCACCACCGCGACACCTGCTTAGTTTTTCGATAAATGCGGCTGCTACCTTATAAACGATAGTTTTACCTTTCTTGTGTTTTGTTTTTTAATGTTGTTGTTGTTGTTTTTCTTCTTCGGAAAAAGGTCATCAAAGCATAAATTTACACCATTTGTTTATACATTTGCACGAAACTTTTTTATGTTTCTTGCTCACAAATATTCCAAGCTCATTAAAATTAGATCTAGTTTGTCCTGCTTCAAAGACCCATTATGTCTCAAAAATCTATATATGTGTTTAAAAGTGTTTTAATCATGGCTTAAGAGCATATAAGATATTTCACATCCTTAAAAAAAGTTGCACTCAAAGAGAAGGGATATGTCATAAAGATAGCAAAATGTAAACACAGTAGTATTTTGACTTCCATACAAATGTTAATTTATTACGATTATATTGCAAACATGTTAATTAAAAGAAGTAAAAGGTTGTACGAAGGTTGTCCCAAAATATCGTAAATGAATATTTATTTGGAAACTAAAACACGATACCGGAAATTTCTGACGTAAAATAGGCCTTTAATCTTAAATCAATTGTAGCATCAAGGTTTGATCTAGAATTAAATGCACATTTTAAATATATACACTGATATTTAAAAACATATGTATTTCCAGAATTAAACCACTTCCATGAAAAGTCAGCAAATATAGCAGGAAAAAAATAGTTCCGTTTTTTTTCCAAATGATAAAAAATGAGAAATGAAATTTTATTAAATGGCTGATTTGTTAATGTTTTCCTTTGTAGTATTGATTCATATATAAATGCTTCGGAGAATGGTTGTATTTATAATGAGTATATCATATAGTTGAAATACAAATCTATTTCTCAGAAAGTTTTAAAAAACAAATGTTAAAAGTTTTATTTGAGCATTGTTTTATACAATTTTATTTTCTTTGAAATCATTGAAATAAAAAGTATTTTATATCTGAAAAATCTCCTTTGACTTTCGAATTACAATGGATAAAGTTGGTGAATGTTTGATAAATTCAGTACACTCAAGTGAGTATAATTATTTAAATTTTTTCTGTGCTGATTTACTTCATCTAAAACCAATGAAAGTGGTCGTTAGGAGTTTTACATTTTGCATTACATCTCATGAACAGACCCAATCAAACCGAGTCAGACCCAATCAAACCGAGTATGCCAATTATCACTTTTAAACTGCGCTTTCTATGCTCTCCAAGTTATTTCCAGTTTTCCCGTTTTTAAAGGTATAGTACTTTAAAAAATGTAAACTTTATAAAAAAATCTATAACATAAAAGAAGGACAACATTGATTTGTATTAAATATATTTTTAAAACTTGCAGAAACATAAAAATGAATTTCGTTTGTGTCTCGAATAACAACATAATTATGAGATATAAAAAATGAATACATCAACGTACGTTTAATTCATTGGTAAGTAGTCAGTTCCCGATTCCCCGACTCTTTCGAAGAAAATAATGATTGTTTCGGAAATGAACGCTTTTAAAATGTATATTTCTTGATAATTTGACACCAAGCCTGGGGATCATTTGATATATCATATTTTCAAATATAACTTAAAAATGAATTTATCTAATGTATGTGACCTAGACATTACACAACCTGGGTCACTATGGCATTAGAGAACTTGAGCTAAGTATATAAAGATTATTTCTTATTTCACTCTTTTAATGAGAAATTGTAGTTCTGTATATATTCTTGTAATTGCTTGACTACGAAATTTGCGTGATAAAACGGCTAAAAGGGTCGTAAACGAAGAGGTGTTTAATGGACTGTATTGTTTCATATATGTACATACAGACCTAAATTCTAACTGAGAGAGTTGTTAAAGGTTTTAAAATCTTTCTACTTAATCCGTACATTTTATTTCTCTAAATATACGTTTACAATAAAATGATATGTTTATAAAATAAACAAAATTGCTGAAACTAAGTTAGATTCCTGTACATGTTGACGCAGGAAAGTCTAGAGTTCAGCACCATGCAATTATAAGGAAAAAAAGTTTGAATGCAAATGAATGCATTTTTCATTTTCAAACAGTAATTGTTTTCAGAAAATTCTGTTGAATGATATTTGTATGAGGGAACATTCCGACCTTTTCTGGGCTTTTCACACATAATTGCATAATGGTGCCTGACCATGTTTGCTATTTATAAATACTCATTTATTAAATATTAAGAGTGGCCCCTAATCAATTCATTCAACAAGCATCGTAACGCTATAAATATGCTAAAACTGTATGCCACCTGAAGTCTCCCTCCACCAATAAAGCTGGACTGTCGCCATATGACTTTTACAGTGTTGGTACGACGTCAAACCCAACCAAAAATAAAATTGTTTTGATAAATCAGATCCTAATGTAATCAAAACATTTCAGATCAACTAATGTGCAGCATATATCTTAAGTGTTAAAACAATGTGGTTTGGAAAATTTGTGTCTAAAACGGATAATGGAAATTAAAATATCTCGATATAATGAAAAACCTCACGAGAGCATTACATGGGAAATTAACATAATATATATGTAGTGTTTTGACTCGATTGTTAAACAGATAAGTGGACTGAGTTGAAGACTTTTTATTATTTGTAATTCTGAATATCTTACACATCAAATGAAATAGATTTAGTTGGTTTTTTCCTATGTCGTTTATATCACGCCTCAGACGCTTCATATATATACATTCATACAGTGTTCGTGATAATACCTTCGACAAAACTTCCATTTTTTTCTTGAGAAAAAGTTACCGCGAATGTCTTGCAATTGGCAAATTATTGTTTTGTAATTGGCAAATTATTTGATACTTAGTTCATTAAGGTGCAGATATTCCTGATTTTTTTACATTTAATATATATTTCTGTAGTAAGTTTACTCTGAATTGTGACCCGTCAATCTCAGTTACATTAATATTATTGTTACAGTAAAGAAGACAAATGCGATTTAAAAATAACAACACCAATAATGTTGAATATTAGTCAAATAAAGGATTGTTTGAATAAAATTTTATAATGATAATACGTTGTAGTCTGTGAACTACGTCCTCTTTTAAAACAGTTTGTGACTCATGACGGTGCATGTTACTGGCAAACTTGTATTTGGTTTTCAATATTTTACTCGTATCTGTCAGTACTTTAATTAAAGACAACACTATTGCACTGAGAGAGTAAAATACTGTCAAACTATATATACAAATATTAATTATACCATAATGAAAACGAACAAACTGTTGCAAAGCAAATTAATACAAAAATAAAACAAACATTTTCGAAGTGGTTGTTTTTAAAAATAAAAAAGATCAACATATAAACATAATAAAATATCGTCCCGGAGTATGTTTTGGTCTTTGCTAAATAAAACACCCAGTAAGACAGTAATGAATCTTTCATTAGTTTGCTCTAAAAATAACTCGTTTCCTCTTATATTCAAGAAAAAAATCTTTATAGTCAGTAGTCATTTTTGCAAAAGGTTCATGTATATCGAAATACTTTTTCGAATTATTCACATGTTCCCATTTGTGTTTCCGATTAAATTTCATGATATCAATGAATTTTATTGCTGTACACTATGTTACATACTGTTATGAATTTGTCAATATTCGCCACTGTCACTAGCAAGCAATACTTCGACAATGATACGCTGTAATTAGGTCAGATTCATTTCCATCCATGCTCAGTCTCTGAAACGACAAGACACACAAAATTCAAATTTAAATGAATTCAAAACGACGTTGTATTGCTCAAGTTAATAAATATTACTTGTGTGCTTTCACTCATCTTCAATATTATCATTATCCAAAAATGACTAATCATAACTGCATTTTTACTATGTGTAATGAATTTGGGGTTTCACAGAAAAATACAGCCGATCTCTAGTGTAATGGTGTCGATGTATGTACTGTAAAACGTTTCAACAAAATGCAAAAATAACAAAATAATAGTGTTGGCACTTAAATAGTTTTGTACTTCATCGTGCTATTTCAAATTCTGGAAAATCCTACTTACCACTCTTCTCCAAAACCCCTGACAACAGCATGGTCCTACGTCGTATTGAGAGCTGCCCTCGTTGAACTGTACGACTGGGCTCATAGATATCATACAAATATTTCGATGAAGCAAATTTGTCCGTATTTGGTTTTCATGCCTTCTTGTATATTCTATATCTATTGTCTTCAACGAGCAAGAGCAGTTACATGAAACCTTGCATACCACCGCGACTATTAGCAGAAAACACCCAATATGTCGGCAATTCATCTGCAACAAACATACATAGAAATGTTATTTTGTTCTCTTTACTCGCATATATTTTACATTTCTTGATTTTAAAAAAGATATGTATCAATTAGTGAAGAAAGTCTGGTTAAGCTGTAAGGCATCTTTGCCGTTACACTACGCTTTCAATAAAAGAGAACTTTTCACACAAGCAATCACCACGACGTAATATTTAAAACATTTTTGTTTTAAGTTTATAATTTGTAACAATTTTGACTGACTTTAAATGATTTAAAATGCGCCTTGTATACTTACTTCATTACTTGATTATGCACTTTACATACATTCATAACAGTTTTAACACTTTATTCAAATTTAGATGCTGCTTTACGTCTTCCATTTATATCTTTTAAATGTTTGATTTCAGTCTGTTCGTGAGAGGCAACTGAAAGTATAACGTCTTGCCCCCTAGCACGGCTTATAGACTATTCAAACATAAAGTTTACTTTCCTTAAAGTAACATAGGTTAATATGAACTAAAACAAATATTAATAAATTATGGTCTTTATATTGAACACTTAATATAAATGATACATCATAATTTAACCAATCAGAGCATTTCTTTTTTAACACTACTTCGAATATCTTATAAAATATATTTACCTTTGTTCCATTATATTTAGGTAAAAAACCATCAGCAATAATGTGGAAAGTTATATTGTTTGTAAAAAAGAAGCAAACTAAGTTTAGCTTTTAAAAAATATTAACTCTAATAAATCAATATTTCGTTTTCGAAAAACTGTGTTTTCAAAGAGTTATCGGAGATTTAGTCTAATGACCATTTGGCTTCAACTAGAGATTGAGATGTGGTATTAGCAGTCGGTCACCTACGGCGAAATTGGTTATTACGTATTAGTTATCCAAGAGAGCCGGTTAGGCAGACCGACCACCGAATTATTTTTTATACACAGAAATGTGTTAAAAATGTCGATAAACTAAATAAATATATTTATTTGAAGGTGTTGAAGGAGTCGTTCTAGCATCTTTTGAGGTAAGATTGGCACATGACGGCAGGTAAATTATGTTTAAAACAATTGTTTATAACATATCAAACCAGATTTGTTACAATTCGTTTAGTGTAGTAATATATTTTATTCAGTTTGCTTGACACAATGATGTTTTATACAAATTATTTTCAACATCGATTGTTTAAGGACCGATTAACCCCCCCCCCCCAAAGTGATTTTTTACTTGTTCGCTTTCTCATGTTCAATGTAGCCTGTTCGTATTTCCTAAAATGAACTTATTGGCCGTATTGTGAACTATAATTTGTTTCTTTTGCCTTCGGGTATTTGTTCATTTATAGTGTTTTTGTTTTTTTGCATGGAAGTCTGAGAGAAGGGTTATCCCTTTGAGGCAATAAAACAAAACAAAATATCATGAACACTTTGTTTGCTACCTTTTTGACATATTATTGCATATTCATTGCTACATATACTTTTCTTTAAATCTGTTATTTGAACATAACTAACTTTTTGTCAATATTTTATTTAATAAAATACATTTATATGAGGCATTAATGATTGTCATTTAATAAAAAGGTATGCTAATGAAAGCAGAATGTTTATCTTTTCTTAGTTTGGAAATAAGAAACCTTCATCATTTTTCATGAATTAAATTTTCTTACAAACTCATTTGTCATATATTGCTATTTCCATCTTATCGTTTTATACTTCGATTTTTTCCTACTGCTTTTCAACTGTTTATTAGTAATTGCATTTTTTTGAAAACCATGATTATTGTTCATTTTTATTTATTATTTGAATGAATAAAAATTATAAAAAAAAACATTGAAAATAATGATTTTTTTACATTTATCATGACTATTTTTTTTAACATTCATAAATTGTAATATGTTATATCTAGACATTCAGGTAAATTGGCATAAAATATGATATGAACACATGATTATTATATATGAGACTGACAATTTCTGAAAGGTCATAAAAAAGTCGTTTAAGTACCGACAAAAATAATTTTATAAATTATCATGGACTTTATATACCGCAATGCAAAATTGGTAGAACATGCTCCTTGAATCAAATATAAGCTGTCTTTCCAGTTTTGAATACATGTTTATCTGGGATCTGGCAAAATGCTCTTTTATAGACGTATTTATAAAACATAATTTTAGAAACTAATAATCTTTACTTTTCATTATTTTGGTCTTTGATGTACTATTTAGCATTTAGGAAACCAATTACAAAATTCATTCCTTGACTTTTTTTAATATGAATATACAATTTCTCTTTAAAATTCAAATTTTTGACATATCTATTAGACTAAATATTGTTTCTATTCAGATTAACTGTGATAAATTGTATCCGCTATTTGGGGGGGGGGGGGGGTCGAAGGGGAGTACATGGTATTTAATAAATGTGTTTTTCTTCAACACATAGTATGGTATTATGGTATATTAACAGATACCAAACAAGAAAAATAATGACAATGTTAAATTCTTGCTTTTCCAGGCTTTTGCAATGAGACGGGTTATTTTTTTTTTGCAAAAAAAATCATTGTAGTTAACACGTAGTGTACATATGGATAATTCAAACTGAATATAATATTATGTAATTATATACAATACTTTCTGTTAATTGTCCATATTTCATTTCCATACAGAACGTTAACCCTTACCGATTAGTTGATAAGCCTTTGACACAGATTACAGAGCTAAGAAAGCTTGCAAATTCGTGAAGTCAAACAATTCTCTATACTATAAAATTTTGATATTGATATATGGGCAATCCCAAAAAATGGAAACCAGAACAAATGCATGTAAGAAATGTTGTAGGTTTGGGTATAAAAATAACAAAAAAACTATGTAAAGTGGTAAATATGCCTTTGAACGAGACATAGTGTGATTGCTATGGCCGTAGGCACTGCAAAATGCACATAAAAAGCAAGTCCATATTTTGAAGAGATAAGTATAAAGCTATGAATTCATATTTTAATGATAACGATGAATGTTAGTTTATTCAATGAAATTCAAAGTTAAATAATGATCAAATATATGTAAGTCAATTTAAAGAATATTTATTTCTTTTTCATAATAAGATAAGACACTTTTCTGAAACTAATATATTCACTTGGGAAATAGATTTTAAAAGTAATATAAAACAACATTACTACTCTATGAAAAAATACGAAATACAAATCTAAATAAAAACAATCAATTGCACGCTAAGTCCGCTTATTTGATGTGACTTTATGATTCTGGGTGCAGAGATCTGCCGAGGACGCGATTTTGCGCCATTGGCGCTAAAAAAATGAGAATGGCGCAGGAAAATCGGCAGCAAAGGGCCATGGGCGCATCTAAAATCTGTGCCAGACTTATAAGAAAACAAAACTGTCTGCTGGGTTATTTAGTCATCCAGTCAAAACTGGTACCAACAGCAACATGTTACCCATGCTCCTGTAATTACGCATATTCTTTAGTTTATCCATTCCCCTATAGCTTTTGTCCATGTTATCTACTTACCGCATTTCTTCTCATAATCCCTTTCCCACACAGATACTCATTTCTACTACCGTAAATTTAATCCAATAAAACAAACAAACAAATTATACAACTACTTAATATTTAAAATGATTATCGGTAACTGAAAAAAAAGTGTTGCTATTTTTAAGAAATGCTGTAAGTTACAGTATAATCTGACAGGTGTTCAACTTGATCAACCCTAAGGTCACTCAAGTTCACGCAAGTTTTGGCTGATGAAGTGTAAAAAAAGATGTATATTTCGTCATCAGAATGTTTGACAGGGTGATTAACCAATCAGAGAAACATTGTGCATGACTTTTTTCATGATCAAAAGGTCTGTCGGCAAATGTCTTTGATGTATGCTGTCTACACAGAGGCATACAAGGGGCAATAAAATTCGTCAATATACATTGGTAAGGGACATTTTGTGCAAAGTAGGAACAATTAAATGGATAATGCACAATATAAGACATTACAAGTAAGAACCAGCAATTATGTGAATAAATTTGCATATCAAATTTTTGAGCAGCCATTAAAAAAATATTTTCATTTTTGCCTGCAATTAATATTAGTTAGAAAGTTACCATGTAGGCATAATTTTTAATTATTGGTAAAGTACTGAATTATAAGTGAACCACTTGTCATAAAATATGATTTAAGTTTTATTACCGGGGAAATTCAATTACATGTATCTACAAACTTTTTAACAGTTATTTTGGTCAATGTTTACTTATTTTCCCCAAGGCCCATACTTTGGTAAAAATGGCCCATCATTTTCAGACCAAGTGGGCCCAGGGCCCAGTACTTTCAAATTCTTGGCAGATCTCTGTGGGTGTTGTCTGTGATTCTTTGTCAATATACATCGTTTTAACGCATTTTTCAGGTAGATCTGTTACTATGAGCTCCTTATTGGACATGTGACTTCCCGACAATGATATGCTGTCAGCGTGTAAGATTCACCATCGTCAAGCATAAGTAGCTGAAATGAAATAATAAAATGCAATGGCGTCTGTATCAGTAACTGACAATTGGTATAATGTAGACTATTATATCTTTCAGATACACTATGCCCATCATTGAATTAAATATCTTTATCATAGAAATTAATTGAAATATATGACATCCATACTGAATATGTCTAAAGAATAATAAATATTTATGGGAAGGTGCATTCTCTATTACTTATTCCTGTTTTTTGTTGTTTCTTTTTTATACAGTAAACTTCACTTATAGCGAACACGGTTATAGCGAACGTCCGGTTATAAGGAACAATTTATTTTGGCCCGAATTTTGCCCTTCTTTATTTAATATAAAAATATACGGTTATAGAGAACAGGTTTATAAAGAATTATTGCTTATAAGGAACTCATTTCTTAGTCCCAATTTAGTTAAAAGTGCATAAAATTACACTTTTATAACGAACTCCAAATATCGGCTATTCGTAAATAGATCCCGCATTTTCAACTTTCGTTGTCATTGGCACGGAATAAAACTCGCGGAATGTACCGTTTATTGTTGTATGTAATTCAATATATGAAAATGAATTTGTATAGAAGTATGTAATAGTTTTCTATTTAGGATATTTTTAGCTTGGGTTCTTGTCACAAAGATAAAACGGTAATTCCTTTTTTTCTATAATTTCTTTTCTTTAAAAGTTTGCTCGAGTAAAATAATCATCGGTTTTCAACATTATCACGCATGCTTGCAAACATAATCCATAGAAAACTACAAAGTATGCTTGATTGAAATGAAAAGAAATCTGTATATTATTAGTTAAAGTCACCCTTAAAATATGATAGAAGATATTCAATATTAAAGGAAGAAAAATGGAAAATTTTGTTTATTCTTATTCATTGAAAGAAAACGAAAAGCACAGTGCAGTAAGTTTAGAAAGAAAATATGATGTTTTATGAAAATTTGAGAAAGGGAGTAAAACTAAAACTGAAATAGCAAAGGATTTTCAAATTCTTAAATGTACGCTCTCGGGTATTGTGTCTAAAAAAGAAATAAATGTTTAATTGTATCATAGTTTGGAGACCTTTCTGTTGAAAATGTGTCAGGGTTAAATCGTATACATATACATGCACAGTGCGTTAACTGGAGTGCGGGTATTAGTTACCCGCACTCCAGAGCATGCCCATTGATTGGCTCATTTTTGCTGGGGTTTACATATTGTGACGGCAGTGAAAGTGAAATCGACAGAAATGTCATATTTAGATGCTCGTTCATTGGTTCATTTTTGCCGGGGTTTCATATTGTAACAACAGGGAACGTGTTTTTATGTTTGACTATGATACAAAAGAGAAAGAACACCAAAACACTCGGTAATCTGATTAATACTCGGGGGGCTACGCCCCCTCGTACAAATCAGATAACCTCGTGTTTCGGTGCTCCTTCTATTACTTATCTGTTTAATTATCCTTAATCAAATGCTCTTAAAAATGGCGGACGATGTTTAGCAATCAGTTCGTTATATGTAAATCCGTTCGCTATAAAAACTCATGATACAAGGAACTAATTCGCTATATGCTTACAAGGAACTCCGGATATAAGGAACAGATTTTGAATGTTCCAATGAGTTCGTTATAAGCGGAGTTTACTGTATACTGCGAGGTTGTTTTTTTTTAATGACACTATATCTTCATATTGTGTCTACCGTTAGTGAAGTCACACCATATTTATTTTATATCAACAAATATATTTTTCAGCATTTTTTTCATTATTTTCAAATTTTAAATCTGAGCATGGTATATCTTTAATGAGTATAAATCATGTAATAAGTTTGTGTTATTTACATGTAACAGAAGTGGACACTTGCTAAGCAAGGAGTCAACATTAGGTTGCAAAATTTGTGTAAATAGCACAAAACTAATGTAGATTATATGAATTAAATATTATTATTTAATTAAATTTATGTTGATTATAATAGTCAAAACAAAAGGTCAAGTTGTATTCACACATTAGCATATTAATGGTTTTCTTTAAATAGGAAGAAGAAACAGCTTCTAACTTGCACAATTTCTCTACATAAACTATTTACTATGTTTCTTTTTCATGCATTTTCCAATTTATCTACGTTTTATATGATGTTTTTGCAAGCACTGAATTAAAATATGTATGTTAAATTGTCTTGGCCATATTCATCCCACTTTGATAAAGGAAATAGATTATACGAAAATTGAAATTAAAACTCACTTCACGTCTCCAGAAACCTTGACAACAGCATGGTCCTACATCGGAAGAGGTCACGTGACCGTTATGATGTAAAACAGGGTCTACGGCCGCAACACAAACATTCGGATGGAGCAGATTCGTTCGCAGACGATTTCGATACCGTCTTGTATACTCTACATCGGTTGTTTTTAAAGAGCACGTGCATCTTCCTGACGTCATTTCTAATAACAGGATAGTCAACAGCACAACAACACTACAAAATTGTATTGATTTCATCTGAAAATTCAAAAACAATTGGTATTATATTTCATGTACATCAGAGAGAGTTTACGTAAAATCAATATAAAACAGTGTAACTTCTATTATAAACATTATACTTCTCCTTAATTATGTTGCTCGTATTTATTCTTTATTGCAAAGTTGCCAATAATGATAGCAATGATACATTATTGTAAATGTCTTCTTTTTCTCTCTCTCAATATTTCACGTTGATAAAGACATCTTCTTACATCTTCTTGTGCCATTCTTTTATCTGGTGGCAACGTTTAATGAGCCGACACTTTGTTGTAACTAACATTTTTTTGTAATTTGTTAATTAAATGAAAAGTTTTAAAGGAAATTTTAAGTAAAGAAAAAAAATAAATATATACATAATGAGTAATTAAAAAAGGTACACTTTTTATGCTAATTACATGCTATATATAAATAAATTCTTAATTTAGTTAACAAAACGTAATTAAACATTTTTAAACAGGTTTTTATACATCTTTGTCGTAAATAGAATAGAGGATACAACGTGTACTGCTAGAATGAGATAGATGATACTAATATATAAATTAATTAATTAGATGTTATTAATTAATTTGTTTCTTTATTTAAACATTAATTAATTAATTAATTGAATTTTATCAATTAATTAACTAAATTTTATCAATTCATTAATTCATTCATCTATATATTTATGTATTTATTTATTTTTTTATCTTTATTCTGTCCTACATGTTCAAAAATTACAAAGAATAGAAATTACATTATCACTGCTAGGCATTATGTTTAAACTCTGTTTATTGTATTCTATACTAGTTAAAATACATTTCTAATCTAAGAACTTATCTCATTAAATAATATATACAATGCATAAAGACAAAAACCTGAAACTATCTTCAACCCAACAAATAAAATTAAATTTTATTTTTCAGCATGGAAATAGGACTATCTGCGACAAGCTATAATAACTTGCAAGGAAGAGTAACATTATAAGAGCCAAAAAAGATTAAGTAGGATTTTCATTATTAAAAGAACACACACGCACACGCACACGCACACGCACACGCACACGCACACACACACACACACACACACACACATAAAAGAACAACGCATCGTGCCCAATTACACTTCAAGGTTTAAAGGCTAAAGAAGCCCTAAATCGTTTTCTCGATTTTTTGTTGTTGTCCAAAACGTAAGCCATATTTGCTGATCCTATTTTGAATTCAAGCTATCAATAAAGTTATACAGAATATTTAAGTATTTTGTATGGAGGACAAAATATCATTGTATTTAGATTATGATTTTTAAAAGGAATTTTTATCTTTTCCCCACGTTTATACTATTATTTTAGCATTGCTTATTTATATAAATTTTCTTTACTATAATCCTTGAGTATTTATAGGTTAAACATCAATAAGTAGAAAATATTTGTTAAGACTTAAAACCGTGCATTATTTCTTCCGTACCTTCTTTATATAATTATACAATTCAATATTATCGCACATCCTACGGAGGAGGATTAGTGCCAGGTGTATGTTTTTTATTTAACTCGAAATTTCGAGTTACTAACTCGAAATTTCGACTTACTTATCTCGAAATTTCGAGTACTAACTCGAAATTTCGACTTACTAACTCGAAATTTCGAGATACTAACTCGAAATTTCGACTTATTAACTCGAAATTTCGAGATACTAACTAAACGAGTTATTTATCTCGAAATTTAGACTTACTAACTCGAAATTTCGACTTACTAACTCGAAATTTCGACTTATTAACGTTACTAGAATGGCCAAATTTATGAGTTACCAAGAGTTTAGATAATATAAGATATAGTAGGGAGTGCGGTTGAACGTTGGAGATGGAGAAACGGGTGCCTGGACAAACTATTAAAGTTAAACTTAAACTTAGTAATGGCATGTACACGCCCGATCTAAAACAACACAAGGCTTCCTTTAATCTGTACGTTCAGGCGTTCTTCAGACGTTGTATTGTATCCCACCTGTTCGAACATATCTTTTCACTAATCATATGGGACATCTGAGGAAAGTATCGCGGAGTGGCCAAAATAGGGGTGCTGGGGCCTTTGTCAAATTTGTTGGACTGACTATATTTCTTGTAAAATCGGATGCTTTTATATTATTCTAAACATGTATATAACAAGTTCCACTTTTATCAATTTTTAAATATATAGTTTTACATGATAATAATACAAAACATTTAGTCTAAAATGAAGACTACTCGTCCGCTTTTATTAACATGATGTTTGCAATTACATAGGGGTTTATTGTTTATTTCAATTTGATTTATCTTAGAAAAAACTAACATGAAACGAATATGTGAAACTGTGACTTTTACCACATCACCCTTCAATTAATCGAATTAATGTTGTCAATTAACTATAAATGCAAATTGTGTCATGAATTAACGATTAAGATTATAATTTTAGAATATTGATAGTCGAAAATGTTAGATCGAATTTAGTGTATTAAACTTAAGCATAAATACTAATTCTAATAATCATGAGGAACTCATTTTCATTAATAAAGCATCAAGATAACCTAAAAGTCCTGCTTTTCTTGTTTTTACTTTCTTTCGTTTTTTTTTTTCGTTACTGCTATTCCATTTATGTTTTATAAATACTTGTACGAACATTATTTCTTTTTAATTAAGAAAAACTCTTCTTGACCTTCTCTGTTATAAGTATAAGAACAATTCGACGCGCTAAGAAAAAGCACTCTGCTTAATCGGGTCTCGTCGTGGCTGTTTTATAAGATTTGAGCCCTCAGTGACAATGACTAAACACTTTGGAGGCGTTGTAGATAAAAACGAGCGGTTATTAAAACTTTTTTTTTTCATTTTAAAAAAATAGATACAATACGTATGATGCATGTTAAAAAATTGAAATATCTTACTTTAGGCGACATTGGTACTTCTTGACCTTTTCGTTTAATAAAAGCTTAAGAGTAAATTATTTGGAAATAGACAATAAAGCCGATGATTTGCTTACCGGATACAATTGGTAAGTCTCTTACTATAGTATGATACATCCAAATTAACCAAACAGGACCTTTGTATACTGAGGGTAAAAAAATGTGGGATTATCTATATGTTTACTTTTATTCATATTTAGCTCAGTAGGGTGGGTGTAATTATATCAATCATACTTTAGTCTGGTTTATTTTTTGACTAATTAACTGTTACAATAAATTTATTGTTACAATAAAATTAAACTGTTTTTTTTTCTTGTTTGACAGACGATAGGAAGAACAAGTATTCTTAAGGAAAATATGATGCACTGTTTGCTGTGGAATGGATAATCAAAATTATCAAACAGTTAAACTGAGCATAAATTAGAGAAACGTTGTGAAATGTAGCTAAAATATATAACTGGTTCATTTTATAATAAATTAAAATATATATAGTATACAGGCATTTAATACATGTACGTCATCATCGTAAGTCATGTGTAATGTATTCATAACATACAGTCAATTCATAATTTCAAAATCACATATATTTAAATTCTGTTAATGATATTTTGAACATTTTCAGTTATTTAATTCAATATGGTCGACTCGACGATTAATGAATTAAATGAACTATAAGAAGCGTACTTTTATACCCTTTAAGAAATAAATTTTTATAACTACAAAATAAAACCACAAAACGAAACGATGAATATTGCATATTGCGCGGAAAGCTACTCTTTGCTGTAAATGGTAATAGTTCTGCTCCGTGCTCCGAATTTGTTTCCGGTATTTCATAAAATAAATATTGCAGTGCTCATTATTTAATACTGTAAAGATTTATATTATATCTTAAGAGGACATACTAAACAAACGATGGCAGGAAAAAAAATAACAATCAAAGAAAATGCTGACCAGAAGAAATAAGATATGAATTAGGCATAAGTCGAATGTGAGCTCTATCGTTAAATATTAGTAAGGAAAAAAGACAACATGACACTACCCAATAAGCACAATCAGTTACAAAAAAAAATGAAAAGAAAAGAAATTGATTAAACTTAATTATAATTATGATAACAAAAGCACAAACATAATCATCCTAATTATAAAACTGTGAATATTGTTATATATTTGAAATTTATTCAATATTGTTTGATTGCAGGGAATTTTTACAACCTGTTATGTGGCTTACTTTATCAAACAATGGTAAAACGCTGAATTAATTTCCCTCCGCATTGAATTCAACATACAAAGAGTGCCTTTCTGATATTTAAGTGGAGCTAGTGAATTTCTTGGGGCCAAAGAGTTCAAAATCATCATAGTTTTTTTTCAACGTACTGAAAGATAGATGTTGTAAGTTTGTTATCAGTCACGAACAAGTCACGGCTTTATAGATGTTATTAATGGAATATTTGAAATGCTCCCGAAGCATCAATCAGCAGTGATGCATTGCTCTTTGCTGTCGTCTGCTATACAAATAGTCCGCACATGCATGCAAACATTTCCAGAAGACACTTGAAGCAGTTAGATTGCTGTGTGAAACCATTAGAACCACGTCACGACAAAACCAACAAAGTGCGTTTGTGACCAGCATGGATCCAGACCAGCCTGCGCATCCGCACAGTCTAATCAGGATCCATGCTGTTCGCTATCTGTTTCTGTACTTGTAATATGGTTGGTAAGAGAACAGCATGGATCCTGATTAGACTGCGCGGATTCGCAGACTGGTATGGATCCATGCTGGTCGCAAACGCACTATGTTGGTTTTGTCATGACGCGGCCCATTTTAGTTTAAGATCTTATTACATTAATCTATTGAAATATATTAAACAATAACTTCAAATGTTTTAACAATTGCTCCAAATGAGCAGAATGTCTCAAATTTACATAAAATCATGTAGTTACATGAAAATGAATATCTAAAAACGAAATGACTGCAATGTTATGGTTTTTTTAATGATAATTTTATTCCCCTCGTCATAGATATATGGGGATCGAGAGCATCCCCCTCCATCCCTTACAAAGATTTCATTTATCATATATATATATTATATAAATCTTCAGTTATGTGTTGACTTATTAATTAACAATTATTGCCATTGAGCAATTTTTGACAAAAAAAAGATTGAGATTCTGCCAAATTTGACATAAAGTTTAAAGAAGCATACAATACGAATTAACAGATATATCAATATTTTGTTATAATGTAAATAGTTAATCTAAAGCACATAATAACTAATTACACTCATGTTAAAAAGGTAACAAAGACTAGTACCTTCATCTACGTTAATCCGCCAAAGGAAGGAATGTAGAATAGAGTTTGCAAAGTAAATGAAAATGAAGTAATTTAAGTTCATTTATATCTGTTTAAAAGAGGGAATGCGTAACCTTAAGGGATTTAAAACTAAAGTTCATATGGATTTAGTTCATACATCTATACTTAAACGATTAGGAACGACGAATGTTAAATGTCACACGTTCATTCAACTGTTGTTTTTTTTGTCATTTAGATGTACATCTTCGTTCATGCGAAAACTAAAATTCGACACGAGAAAAGGTTCGTGAGCTCTTAATTTAGTTCACTGCTATTTGTCTGTGGAAACTTAGTAATGTAATGTCAGTAATACAACTCGATTTTTCTTTTATCTATTTTAGTTTTAAATCGTGTCAGCAGCCTAATGTCATTTACTATGTAAGTTGAATTATGATATAATAGTATGTCGGCATTTGGAAATCTTCATCAAATATATGACAAAATTAACCTGAACAGTAATAGACTTGTAAATGGACATTTCTTGGAATTGTTGTGTGTTACTACATGAAAGTCCATCAACCATCAAAATCTAACAGTCTACAATATTTCCTTCACTGGACGCATTAAACGACACCTAAGTCTCTAATATTCATTTTTTAAAGAAGCCCCGCCTTAAATTTTACAAGCATTTTATTACTTCAATACTCTATAATCCGCTAAGCCTTGCTAAGGTCAAATCAGGCTATGGTCATAATTATATATCATTATTAGATTATACAAAATGTATATACATATAGTACTTTTTAATTGTTAAAAAGCATATACATTGAACAAGATGCAGTGATTATAACGCAAATTGCGTTGGTTGAACTCGGACTAACTTCTGATAAAACAAATGATGAGTGGAAGTTGATGGGGTGTTCCAAATTGTGACCAGAGTATGTCTTCTTAAATAGATTTATAGTGGCATGCAATAACTGTGTTCAACGGATTTATAAGAATGCATAAAAGGGAATAATTATATTGCATAAAAGGTAACTTGTTATCATGTTAACAAATTTGAAAGGAGATATATGGTCATCCTTTCTACAAACGTGTTTATTCATTTTTCTTTTTTTATTCAAATGATAACCTGACTTTGGCTTTTTTTGTTGCTGTTTTTTGTTGTTTTTTTGTTGATGTGTTTTGTTGTTGTTGTTTTTGTTGTTGTTCTTTTGTTGTTCATGATGATGAGAATAAATTGGATCAATACTTAATTTAAATGACTTTTAATAAGAAGAATGATAATATTTTGTACATTTTATTTTATCCTATTTATTTTTTATTTATGCAGAGCATATCTGCGCTAAAACCATGACCTATATTCACCACTGCACCTCCCAACCAACCAACCAACCAACTAACAAAAGACCTGCCGGACCTATACAAAAATACTTACTTTGGTTACTATTGAAACATAGTGCAAAATGATGTTCAGATGATTGCCATAGTAAACAATAAAGTGAAATAATTCAAAACAGTAAAAGTATTCAAGGACTGTGATATAAACATGTTTCTGGAAATATCTTTTAATGTAATACTCATATGATATAGCATAATACAATTTCAAAAACAATGACTATACAAACACATGTAATATGTCCAGCATTTTAATTCTCATCGTTAGCCGCAACATAAAGTTCAAGGTTGTTACGGCGATGAACCTCTTGCACCTAAGATACAATCCCTAATCGCAATTTGTTTGTAAAAAGGTATATATCAATGAACCTTGATCTTATGAAATAGAGTGAAATAGAATATCTTAAGAAAGCCCCCAAAAACTTCAAAATTGAACATGTTACAGGCTCGGTGGAATTGAGCCGGTTCATGAACGGTAATTGCAAGTTACTGTCCACGCAACTTAATTAGCACCGGTTTAAAATTTAGTGAGAATGGTAGCTTCTTCTGTGAATTCTTGCAATATACCGGTTCATTGATTAGAGCATGTTCGCAAATGTTTATGAGAAACTAGCTCAGATTTTATTTAATTAAAGTCTTTATTTTGCTAAAGTATGTAAAACACTTGCTCAACTTTTAATTAGAAAGTTATTTCAATATTAAACTGCTATAACTAATTGGACTTCTATGAAATGAAATGCTTTAGACCTTTCCGTTGGAATATACACGTTATTTTCTATGGACAGTATTAAAAGATTCAAAGGCTTACTTACGTATAGAAAAGTATCAAAGAGAAAAACAGTTTGGAAGCACATTTTTCTTTATTATAGTCATAATAATAGCTATTGATACAAGGCAGAACTATTATCATGGCATCATCTTGCAACGTGTGTCGTTATGTCGCTTTGGGGCGTGTGTTGATTTAAAATGAATACAACAAAAACGTTTAATGGCAGTTACCTAAAATCTCACTAACGCTGTTTCTTGCTGAAACAATTTCGTAATTGTTACGATAAACAATAAAACAATGACTAATCTTTTGGTAATAAGGACAGAGATGATACTTCTATACTATAAAATATTTGTTTTGTAAAATAATTTACTAAAATTGTTGTTTGTTTGTTTTTTTTTTGTTTTTTTTGTAAATACTTATTTAATCTTAAACTTAGGCACATTGAGATCTTTTCCTCTCAAGTCGGGGATAAATCGCTCATCGATTACTTTCCATTTAGTAAAGTATAGTTTGAAGCAGCGTTAAAACATAGAAATTTTGCTCTTGATTTTTACAATATATTAAATTTGTACAAAGGTTGCTTTTTCCTATGTTCGGTAATTTCTGCGTTAATACCGTATACTACGAGAAACTGACCACTTTTCTTTGGTGTGAGAATTTCTCCTTCCCATGTATAGTCGTCTACCTTTTCTAGTAAAAGATCTTCCACAAACACCTCCCCGAGGAATGGGGATGCAATCCTAAATTTCACTGGAGAATTTGGTTCAAGGTCACGATACGTAGGTTCAAGGACGCACACTTGGAATGTCTGGGCAGCAGTGTATGAGAATGGAAAGTTTTTGACCATATTGTTCATATCTGTACATTTAAGTATGTATTTAACCAGGCCTGGAACTCGGGGTGTTGTGTCTCCTTCCCTCTTCCCGGCTAGTTTTAATATGTAGACTCCTGGGGATGGTGGACGTACAAGTATTTTGTAATGATCCTCAGAATCACGGAATGTTGCAACGTATGCATCCATATTCACCTTATCAGAGGTATCTAACGTTGCCGTGATTTGCATGATTGGAACAATCGTCGTTTTAACTATGATGTGCAGTTCTTTTCTAAAAACTATTATTGGTTCACGATGTGAGAATTCAACTCCCCAATCTTTGGTTACGGCTTCTACTTTAACGGTTTTGTTATACTCTTCCAAAGTGACTGGCCTTTTTAGTAGCTGCCACATCTCACTAGACATTGGGTCATTGCGCAGATACGGAAAGTGATCGTTGATAAAGTTTTCTGGGTCCGTCATGAACCAGAACTCTTCGTACCGTCTGTGATATATCCCCTCGTCGTCTTCAAAGCCAGCACCCCAGGCACAATCCACAAAACGCCAATCATGGCCGACATATACGGCATTCCAAGCATGCTCTGGTTCATCGATCTGAGTAAAAGGTTCTTCAGGATCGTATCTTGAATCTTTTACGTAACCCTTTAACTTCTTCACAGGAATTGATGAGGACCTGAAAGTATAGTAAATACATCTGAAGTTCACGTCGATAGAATAACGATGTCATATAGATATAACCTTCTTATTTTCTTGTTATTTCTTATTAGCTTTACAATGATTTTTTTCCGTGGACTTTACAATGATTTTAGGGTACGGGGTACAGGGTTAAAACAAAACTACAAAAAAGTCTGTAAGATCAACAGACATTACGTTTGCTTTGGAAATTTTTATAGAAATCGAAAATGAATACGCAATAAAAATGAATAGTTAAAACGGACATTGTGTAAAAGTATTAAGTTCACGTGTTATTAATAAATTAAATAAAGTGAAAACAAGCTTTTATAAGATCCAAAGAAAATGATCAAATCTACGGAAAAGGAAAATAGAATGTAAAACATAATAAAAGTAATTATAATACGGTACCATCTGCATTATAATGATAAAAGATCATTCACTGTTATCTACCTTTAACCCTAGATATATGACTACAGAATCTTCTAAATAGGCTATCCCTTTTACCAATAAGGTTAATATATATTCTAGACACAGTGTGTTTTTCTCACCTGCACAGAGATGAAAACAGATTGGCATATCCCTCTGAGGTGGAGGCAACTCCGTGCCTAAGTACAGTATTGGGATCAGTAGGGCTTTCTCTTTTTGGATAATGATACGCTTTATCATATCTGAAACATTCAATATTTGCAAATATAACATTCTTGATTAGCATTGATATATGACTTTTCTTGCCTGGCCGTTAATATATGCCTTATTCTACTTGAAAGATTATAGGTATGCTTTTAATTTATGATAGTTAAAAAAAATACTTTGCTCAAATTTGATGTTTGAAAATATTGAAAACTTCTACATATCCTCTTTGTAAATATAAAATAATCGTGATTCTGCTGCATTCAAAGTACATATGTTGTGTTTTAAACACTATACACTATAAGTGTATACTACAACATGAATATATAGTGTTATTAAAAACATTGGCAGTCTTTTAAAGAAAAGACCAACTTCTCTTGGCCTTTAATAGGGCATGCAGCTTTAAATACGAAATTTGAACACTTTTTAATTGAATTAAAACATTCAGTAAGGATTTTATGGATTTCAATAAATTTCTGTGATAAGAATATTTTATTCAAAGATGAGCATAGTATATCTTTAACCTTATATTCAAACACATATGATTTTCTTAATATCTGGACGTTTTGAAAATAATTTCTTTACCGCACTTGAATGTATACCCATTCATAACTCGATATCAAGATACATTCTTTATCATCCAAATTGAAAGATACTTGGTCAAACCGGACAAATATGGTTACATTAAACAATGTTCTACTTTAATGTATAGTACATAATGTTGTAATCGGTTTAAGTCAGTTGATATATTTAAGTACTCTTTTATAATGAGTGTAATGGATTGAATTCTTCTCTGAAGTTAAGGTATTAAAACATAAATTGTTTGCATATTATCACCATCCTCAAGATCAAAATGTTTACCAATTGCACAACAGATTCCCGGATATTGAATGTTGGTGTCTTTAATAAACACTATATAGAGAATATACGCAACTTGATGATAAAATAAAATACAGTAATTCAAATAGCCACCTAACAATCAAAGCAAATTTCCACCCCTTAAGTGAAGTATTAATATCAGTAAGTTATTTGTTTGTCATTATATTTTTCTATCTTATCAATGTTTTGCGTCACTATGGGCATAATTGTTGTACCCTATTTTAGCTATACTACGTAACGACCTACAATTCAGTACAATGTATTATCCGTATACAATAGTATCTTGTTCGTTTACTACGTGTTTACAATAAGAAACTCTTTAAAACTTAAAATTTCTTTATTTTCTATTTATCCCTTACATGTTCTTATCGAGCTGAAAATAGACTCATCTTTAGTAACGCATATACGTCACGAAGCATGCGTTAAAATAAAAATTACATTTTTGTATTTATATTTTATGTATAATAAAACTGTGAAAGACATGCCTATCTGCGAAAATAATGTTTGAAATTGTTTGTGAATATGAATGTTTTTTATGGTTTTTTTTTAAATAAATAAGAACTATTTCCCGGTAGAACATGTATGACTTAGATAAACGATAGTTTGTCAATCATTTATCAACTTTCTTCACACATGGAATGGGTTTTGATTCTTCATCTCACTAAAGTTCGCATAGGCGTCTTTGACTTACCCATTACATTGGCCGCTTCCATAAGTAAGTGCAAGTCATATTTAAAAAAGAATATTACTCATTTTGAAAACTAAACTAGTTAAGGTATTTGTCTCAAAGTGCAGAAAAGGTGAAATAAAAATGTTTGGAGCGGGGATTGTCATATTGCACCCAAAATGGAGCTTCGATGTCTTTATTAGTCATCATGTACTTTGAACATGCATTTGCAATAAGGAAAAGAGACAATCCTGAAATGTGGACCGCATACTTATCGACATAGAGGGGCCATATGAAATCTGATTGACAGTTTTGAATACCTCTTTGATTCAGTAAATATGTTTAACTTAGCAAATGTCATTTGGAATTTTGCAACACCAGAGGTTAGTCAAAATTATCTTTCCTGTCTTGGCGCCATATTATTCTGCGGCGGTGCGCCGTAAAACCAAATAAACAATAATTCATAGCCATTGTGTTTGTTGGAACTTTATTCATTTTCTGCCAAAGCTTTTCTTTGTTTTATGCAAACTAATCTCTGATAATATCAGTCCAGTCTGTCCATTATTCCAGTGAACATTCGAAATATTCATTTCTGTTTAAGGATGTGCTAAATGGCGTAGAACTTTTCAGCCGAAAATTATCTATGAAACCTTGCCATTGTAATATTTGCCGTTGTAGTTTGCATACTTAGGGATTCTGATTTTTTTTTCTCTATAATAAACTATCTTATCTTATCTCTATTCTTTGGAACTTGCAAATCACTAATTTGATAAATACATACCCAATATTATTACAAATCCAGAAATAGAACGCTCTGACTTTCTCAATATCTGTCTTACATGGTCCAGTCAGGTAGGCACCAAGTGTTTTCACATTCCTTGCAGCATCTACTGGGGTCTGAAATCATTAATAACAATGTCACCAACTATATAATTATCGTAATTAAAATATACAATACGCGTTTTAACTAGTGACGTCTAAAATATTGAATGGTTGTGAGTTTGTACTATTTATATTGTTTTAATTTTTAATTACAAATTTTCACAAAATTGGTATGAACATTGTTTTTATTTGTTTCTTTTGATTTATTTTTATGACAAAATGTACAGTCAGGGGAGAGGATTTATAAAGAACATTATTATTATATTCATTTTTTTTATATTTATTATTATGTTCAATAAATATTAAACTATTATATATGAAGGTGTAAACGAATTATACGGTCTCTGTATTTTGCATTTTGTCAACAGTCCTACATCGATATTGTGTTTATATAAAAACCGTGTTCCATTCATCTTAATATCGTCATTCTATTTACAAAATCTAAGTGAATTAAGTGCGAATTAATCTAAACAAGCTATAAGTACATGTAAATAAAACAGTGATCGCGATGCGAGACACGCAATGCTTAAACTTATAAATAAACACTTAAGTTGTTTTGACTAAATTTACAGGAAGAGAAGGGCTAGACAAAAAGAGATCAAGGTAAAATTTTGACGTAAGCGGGAGGGAATGTGAACAATAACTTTTCATCTATGCCTTATACAAAAGGCGGTTGCGTTCGTGTTGCGTAACCTTTTGTAAACATTTTATTAAAGCACACTTTGTTGACTTATATAATATAATACTTCATGCGGATGCTGATTAGCCAACCAATCGAAATTTTACGTACTAAATGATTTTCTTTTAATATATAAGCATCACCTACCGATGTGTGTTGGGCTTGGTTCATAGAGGAATCTGCTTCCGGACCAGACCTTCGAACCGGTTCTTTAATCTAAGAGCAAACATAAAAATACGAGGTTCAAATGTGTGTACAAAATTGATGTTAGATTATTATTGAATTGATGAACATTATAATCTAAATTCCGTTTACATTCTCCAATAAAATGAATTCCAAAGTGTCACCAGTCGCTTGGTGATGTTATTTTTGTAAATTTCTGTATAAAAGGCGGTGATCAGGATTATCTAACTCTTTTTCAACGCGACGATTACTCGATTTTATATAACACAGAATGTGCCGATATATACCGAATGATAACAAATTATATGTATTTAGACAACAAACTGTTTGAATGCTTCAAAAAATTGAAGAGAAATATTATTTTTGTACGGAACCTCGTATTTCTATGTGCTCTTAATTTTTTTGTGTGTGTCATCATTTTTGTCTTTACACGTTAATTAAAGGAGCGTTTATTATAACAATTATAACATCCTGATATAAGATAAAGGGCTAAATATCAATCATTGAAGATGTGCTAAGGCAAAACAATAAATGCCTGAAGAAGATGTTCAAAAACAGTGCACAAAATATTAATTCAGTATGCCGTCCTTATCAGTTTCATAGATGAATAGATTACGTTCGGACGGACGGACGGATGAACGACCTGATTGTAATGGCATTTGGCAAAATAAATGATAAAGGTTATTTTGATTGCTTGATAGTTGAATAGATAGAAACATTTTTGATTTATATCATAATTTGTATTTTTTCTTCCTAGATTAATAAAAGTTTAAATTCTGTTGACACTGGTTTTACGGTAGCAAATTTTTATTTACCGTCAAAGGTTACAGATTACACAGCTGGGGCCGTTTTATCAAAGTTCTTTTAAATCTTGTTTTGTTTTTTCATTATCAACATCTTTGAACGCGTTTACGTATCTTTTTAAAAAAAAGATACACTTAATTGAAATTAACATCAAGTTGAACAAATTACATACGGAATTTTATAAGAAATATCTGCGGTTGATATGAGAAATATCTCCACGGGTATATTCGTTATGAGGGCGATATCTGATGAGAACACATGATAGGTTTCTGGGCGTTAATTGATATTTAAAAATTATATTCATGATGTTAAGTTCAACAAAGTGTGACGCATATTACTCTCACCTTTCTGACATGTTCGTCAACATGCATAAACATATATGGTGATGGAACCGCAACTTTTTTCTTCTCCCTAGGTGGTGCAGTTTTAGGTGTAATTTTTCTCGTTAGTTTCCCACCTCTCAGTCCGGAACAAAAGCATCCGCTAACGTTCTCCGAGTCCTCACCCTTGGGGTTACTCACATACACATCAACAGACGTGCAGCAACTCATTTCTGAAATAAATGTGGAACATATTGAACATTTTTGTTTGGTTTTGTTTGACGGCGCACGATCACAGTTTAGGTTATATGGCGCCGAAACAGGTAACCTCGGGGTTTAAAAACTTTAAGAAGCACCAGGGATAAAAACAACCCCAATTTCTTGAGCTATGAGATACATAAGTTCCAATAATTCTTACCCATTTAGTCACCTTTTACGATCACGCAGGGTTAACGGTGGCTGGCATTCTGATGTCTCAATCGGTAAATGCAACCCCTCAGTCACATGGGGTGACATATATGGAATCTTGGCTCCGGTTATGCTGATTTAAACATCGAAAGCATTCGCAATAATATTAGATTCATCTGGTTAGCATATTTAACACTAGATTTTGAATCAAGTCTTCAATAATGATGATCAATATCTAATTTGAAAAAAAAAATGTTTAAAACCTTGTAGACACAGACAACAGTGTAAATAAAGAAAGATAAAAGTTTCTTCATGCATTTATTTATAAAATGAAAGAAATGATAATAAAATATTGACAATAAACGTTATTAGTTTATTTGAAATCTATTAAAACAAACAGAAACTATCCAACCATTTAATAGATTTGTGTTATCCACCGTCGGAGACATAATTGTAGTTAGTCATGTGTTGGACCGTTCATCCGTATGTCCTGACGTATATAAGCAATTTCGTTTTAGAACATCTTCGAATAAAATATAATTTTGTCCTTGGGCAGCCATTGTCTCGCCATGGTGCGCTCGTGTTTGATATATCGAACAAGTAATGTTTTAACTGATAGACTTTCTTCATGAAAGTTCTGGTTGGTTTTGTTAACATTTCTTTTAAAGCTATCTATTTGTACAATTATTATAGACTTTAAAAAAAGCTTTTATTCTTTAAAAAAAGCCTTACCTCAATCGTTGTTATGTATAATGTCAAACAATCCTGCACGGCTTCATACGCATTGACTTCCAAACATTGTCACAAATCTCATTTTTTTGATGAAATAAAATAAAGAATAACTGAGATTATAGATATATGTTAACAATTATAGAAGTTTGCAAACATGGCGTATCGAAGACCAAAAATGAAATACAATATATTAACAATAGAAAGTTATCCATCGGAACAGTGGCTTTCTAAATTGAAAACATAACAGAACAAAAAGGTATTTTTACTCGAGTTAACTATAGAAAGAGAAAATATAGTTTTTAATAGCTTTGAAACAGTCAACATGTTTAAAACAAAAGAAAACGTAGCACCAATTGTCTTCGCTTTTCGAAAATATTTATTTGATACCACTGGCAGACAGTTTGATAAAAAAAATGAAAATAACAAATTTTGTAGTCTGTGTGTAAACATATTTTCAAATAAGCATGTTGAACAATTATTTGTGATATGGCTCTAGTACAAACTATTTTATATTTGATGCAATTGGGTGGAATTTATGGCTATTTTGTTACAATAATGGAATGATTATAATGAGTGAAAATACGTTTTACTATTTTAGATTCTTCAAAGGGAGATAACGCAGTATCCTATAGAAGATTACGGAAAGGTAAGAAAAACACCCGAGTGTCACGTAGAGTTATTTCCTGTAATTACACATGATAAGCGTTCCATCATATGTACATGTACATAATTGTGTATAAATAGTGTCTTTATTCGTTACACTTTTCATTCATAAATCATCATGACGAGTATTTTTTTTATAAAGCTTTTGTTTTGTTTATTGCAAATATGTTTTATTCTATGATGGGACTTTTCAATCTTCTTGTTCGTGTTGCCATTTTTATAAGGCAATAATATTGAGTATTAATATCATAATATAGGTAAAGTATAAGCGTTTCTGTGGTATGTTCAAAATAACTCAATATGATACACGCGTGTACGTTATTCAGTCTGAAACCCGAAAAGTATTATTATTATTATTATTATTATATTACGGCATGAACACATCGGTCCTGTTTCATCTGAAGAAAAATACATCCAGATGTTTGAAGAAAAATACAAACAAATGTATATTGCATTTATGTTACGTTCTCGTTAACTCTCATGCAAGCGTTAACATTCCATGTACATACTAGTCTACACGTATACATAACATAACATAACATAAATTTTATTTAACATAAAATTGTAAACATACAATTTATAGTCAAATCATATTCTGTATATAGTCAAAAGTGTTACAAGTTACAATTAGCCGTATGAACAAATGTTATGATATATATAACAGAGTTTGCATAAGAAATAATTATAAATGTAAGAAACAAATGTACTTTAACAAAGAAGAAAAAAATATTTGTTAACGTTGCCGAGAAGTATTGTTGACAAATATAAACAAAGGTTACGGCATAATTGCATAAAAAATACTTATACACAGTAGAACGAGATTTGTTCACGTGCTGATATACGTATACATGTACATTCATTCACGTGCTTGCTATCGCGTGCGGACGTAATATCTATCGCATGCGCACGTAATATCTATCGCGTGAGAACGTAATATCTATCGCGTGGACTTATAATAGATCTCACGTGCGCATGTAGTTACTAAAACATAAACTAAGCCCATATTGCCGACGTAAACATTACATCAGAGGCAGAATATGTTCGATCAGCAAAATTTGTTATTTGTTTTTCCATTTTTCTACATTTTGTCTGTACTACAACAAGAATACTTTGTGACATCCCAATGATATGTCGCCTGCTTTTTCGGTTAAAGTCCGTCTAAAATCAGTTTGACTTCCTGTAATATCTACAGGGAAGAACTAAATATAAAATATTGAAAATAAGAATCCCAAAAGAAATGCCAACACGGCACAATTGAAAATGTTACAGGCTTGGATTGCTTGAGCCTGACGGTAATGTTAAGTGCAAACTATCGTCCACGCCCCCCTAGCACCGGCTTAAGAAGAAATCAACATTTAACATGAACTGGTAGAATTTGAATTTTGAAAAATCCGCAGATGTGTTCATTTTGGCGGTTATCATGGAACTTTCAATGAGACACGGAAGTGTCATTCCATAAAAAAACAGCAAATGGTCCCCAAGTAAAAAAATGCGCGTGCGTCTGAAAAAGACGAATTTTCATTGATCATCTAAAAATTACAATATGAAATTTGGGAATATTTGACAGCTGTCATTGATAAGTAGGTTTCAAAATGCCATGCCCGGGAGTCACTGGCTTTCTGTAGACTAAGGTTTAGGAAAAAACATCTTTTTGTGGATAAATACTATGCCTCTATATTTGTCATATAGCATTTCCTAGTTGAATTCTTATAAAATTTTAATAAATCATTTTAATAATGAATGCCTTCACCTTGTAGGTCTTACAGTATCATTACGAAAGTTAAAAAGATAAAACATTTTTCAGACAAGTTTCTTGATTGGGGTCTCTTCCCTATTTAAAATATTAGTTTTGATTACTCAACCAAATGCATATTCGGAGGAGTATATTGCACCGCCTTTGCAATGCTCTTGTTCAGTTTAAATGTTATCTTTTGTCTGTCACAGAAAGCCGGGACGTAGGATGCATAACACGTCAACCACTGCCGTCCATGAGGCCTTAAAATATGTTTAGGTTTTGTGCGACCTTTTGTAATTCATCTTTTGACTTTTTGATAGGCAATGTCATCGGTAATTATTATTTTGGTTCTTATTTATAACTCCATATATATCTAAATGAAATGTTGCAATTGTGGTTCCTGATGAATAAAACGCAATTACTTACGTCTTTTTTCTAATATCTTTACTAAAACGTTACACATCAATCTCACTAAGTCCATTTCTACTTACTTCTTTTATGCATAGCGTTATATAGGAGTTGATTTTAATAATCTGTAGAATGGTTTAATCAAAAGAATGTTTTGTTTTTTTTTCAACATGACAAAAGTCATACTCGAGAGCCTGCTGGTCCCCATGTGCTTGAATGGTAATGGTAGCTAACATCAAATCACTTGTCTCACACCGCGGTAGATCCGAAGCACTCCAGTGACTTTAGATTCTTGCATGTGAGCAAGTTGCCCATGTAACTGGTCGGTGGTTCGACTTACATGTAATCAGTAACCGACTTGTGCCTGAAATAATTCAATGGGGGTAGGGATGAGGTGTCCCTCCCCCATTAATTTTGGAACGTTGCTATATGTGACTTAAACATACAAAAAAAAGAAACTACACACACACACACTTTGAAGTAAACTCGGATCTGTTATGTTGTATTTTTTTCCATATCACTTATTCCTCGTTTTAATTATTTGTGCAAGGACCTCATATGAATATGCATGTAAGCTGAGTCACTAACTTCCATATGGTATCGCACTTACCACCGCACCGTATTAATTGTTGATGATAGAGAACGATACTATCTTATGAATCCCTAAAAGTAATTGAGTATTGCCATTCAATAAATTAGTAATTGATTTTAAAGAATGTTTGTGCGTTTGTCATCTTCCAGTGAGTATGTATATCAATTTTAGGCATTGCTTAGTTTTTTGCAACTTTTTTCTGTACTTCTATAAGAGAAAAGAGAAATACGGGATAGAATGTGTACAAAAGGCTAATAGTGTCAAATGAAATAAAAAAAAAATACAAAGGCGTTATAACGCGAATAAAGGCGTTATTACGCGAATCAAAAGGCGTAAGAACGCGAATAAAGGCGTTATAACGCGAATCAAAAGGCGTAATTACGCAAATCAAAAGGCGTAATAACGCGAAAAAAGGCGTAGCAACGCAAATAAAGGCGTAGCAACGCGAATAAAGGCGTAGTAACGCGAATCAAAAGGCGTAATAACGCGAATCAAAAGGCGTAATAACGCGAATAAAGGCGTAATAACGCGAATCAAAAGGCGTAATAACGCGAATAAAAGCGTTATAACGCGAAATGAAAGGCGTAATAACGCAAATCAAAAGGCGTAGTAACGCGAATAAAGGCGTTGTAACGCGAACCAAAAGGCGTACTAACGCCAATTAAAACGAATTATAATGCCAATTTAATACCATATTTATACTAATCAAATGGCCTGGTAACGTAAGAAAGCAAGACCAATATTGATCTGAATTTATTCCTCAAGATATAAACTCGTATAGAATAATATAATATATATTTACAATAACTAACATTCCATTTGCGCAGTAATAATGCAAACTATTTGTCATAAACTAATGAAGACTCTTTAATATTTGCCAATTTAAGGTGTCTGGGTGCCTTATAGGTCCATTGGACTGGACGTAAATACAGTTAATCTGAATTCACATGTATCATATATTGCTTTTACACATGTCACTATAGTAAATGAATTTCTTTTCTTTTCTTATCTTATCTTATCTTATCTTATATGTGCGTCATATGTTCAATTATCTTCGGATATATCCTATTTGATTACCTTATAACATCTAGTATCTTCTAATTATGTGAATGCCATTCCTAATTAAGCTATAGGTAATATGCTATAGGTAACAAGATTTGGGAAAACGTAAGGTATAAGTTAGTCACATTAGGGTGATTATTGATAAGTATGTTTAAATGGGGGATAGTGTTTCAGTTAAGTCACAATTATAGGAGACATTCCCTTCTTTGTCTATGTAGAAAAGTATCTATAGTTGGGTGAAAGTTAACCTTTAATCTGACGAAAGCATTTCCTAATAAAAGATTTAAAAAATCAGACTGTGGCCTTAGGACGTATCCGTACAGAATTGAAAATAAAACGTACGTCTTGATCGATTTATTTAGATCAAATTGTTCTTCCTATCTTACATTACTAGGCCACGGTTTGGAATTTATATGGTATTAAATTAGCGTTATAACGCCTTTTGTTTTGCGTTATTATGCCTTTTGGTTCGCGTTATTACGCCTTTTGATTCGCGTTATAACGCCTTTATTCACGTTATTACGCCTTTTGATTCGCGTTATAACGCCTTTATTCGCGTAATTACGCCTTTTGATTCGCGTTATAACGCCTTTATTCGCGTTAGTACGCCTTTTGATTCGCGTTATAACGCTTTTATTCGCGTAATTACGCCTTTTGTTTCGCGTTATAACGCGAATAAAGGCGTTACTACGCCTTTTGTTTCGCGTTATAACGCCTTAATTCGCGTTATTACGCCTTTTGATTCGCGTTATAACGCGAATAAAGGCGTTATTACGCCTTTTGTTTCGCGTTATAACGCGAATAAAGGCGTTACTACGCCTTTTGTTTCGCGTTATAACGCCTTTATTCGCGTTATTACGCCTTTTGATTCGCGTTATAACGCCTTTATTCGCGTTAGTACGCCTTTTGATTCGCGTAATTACGCCTTTGGATTCGCGTTATAACGCGAAACAATAGGCGTAATTACGCGAATCAAAAGGCGTACTAACGCGAATAAATGCGTTATAACGCGAATCAAAAGGCGTAATAACGCGAACCAAAAGGCGTAATAACGCAAAACAAAAGGCGTTATAACGCTAATTTAATACCATATAAATTCCAAACAGTGGCCTATTAATGTATGGAAGGAAGAACAATGTTGATTTAAATGAATTGATCTAGATGTACGTTTTATTATATGCCCGAAAGAATTTCGGGCATATTATGTTATACCCCCTGGCGTCCGTACGTCCGAGCAAACATTTTGGGTTTAGGGGCTATATAACAGTAAAGAGAACAAAAGAGAACAATAGGTTCAATCCGTGATCAAAGGGTTTATGGGCTAGTAGCCCTTAAGAGAACAAAGAAAATAACAAAGAAAATAGCCCCTAAACCCAAAATGTTGAAACGTGCGTCCGTCCGTCTGTATGTCTGTCCGTCCGTCCGTAAGCAATTTGGTTTCGGGAGCATAACTTAAGTTCCATTTGGCCCACAATATTCAAACTTCATAGGAGGATTGTTATTTGAAGGAGGTAATACTTTATAACCTATAAGTCACCAAGTCATCTTATATTGGCAAATATTAAAGAGTCTTTATTAGTTTATGACAAATAGTTTGCATAATTACTGTGCAAATGGAATGAAAGTTATTGTAAATGTATATTGTATTATTGTATACGAGTTTATATCTTGAGCAATAAATTCAGATCAATATTGGTCTTCCTTTCTCGCGAATTTGATTAGTATAAATATGGTATTAAATTGGCATTATAATGTGTTTTAATTTGCGTTATTACGCCTTTTGGTTCGTGTTACTACGCCTTTATTCGCGTTACTACGCCTTTTGATTTGCGTTATTACGCCTTTATTCGCGTTATTACGCCTTTTTATTCGCGTTATAACGCCTTTATTCGCGTTACAACGCCTTTTGATTCGCGTTATAACGCGAATAAAGGCGTTACTACGCCTTTTGATTCGCGTTATAACGCCTTTATTCGCGTTATTACGCCTTTTGATTTGCGTTATAACGCCTTTATTCGCGTTGCTACGCCTTTATTCGCGTTATTACGCCTTTTGATTCGCGTTGCTACGCCTTTATTCGCGTTCTTACGCCTTTTGATTCGCGTAATAATGCCTTTATTCGCGTTATAACGCCTTTGCATTTTTATTTTTTATTTCATTTGACACTATTAGGCTTTCGTAGATGTGTGTATCGACATTTGGCGTGCGTTTCTTTCTTTTCTTGATAGCTCATCTGTTACTGTTTTAACTTTGTCTGAAGATAAAACACTGCCTATTTTATTCTAAATTTAAATATTTAGCTTTATATGTAGAATATTGAACTTAATAGGCTTGTTCCCGTGGGTACCGAGGTACTATTTTTTCTTTATACATGTACATAGTTGTAAAAATTAAAAGAACTAAGTTATACCTTTATTAAAACTTAATTGACTAGAAAATAATTGCCTCTTCACTTTTAAGTACACAAAGCTATCAAAGTTTAATTGTCAATAATTTATGACAAGAACACCTTGGTATGTGTGTTCCATGTTTAAAGGAGCTTTTCACCGCTTCGTATGCAAATTAAAACTTTTTGGATTACCACAGTGTTTGCAGAGACTTCCTGTGCCCATAAGTAATTCCTTATCTTACATGAAAAGTAAAAGAAAATGATAAGTAGCACCGATGTAAAACTATTATGAAAGATTAGATTTTGGCTTATAACAAATTACTTTTATATAGACAAATGATGCAAACAAAGTTAAATGAATATTCCAATGCATCACCATACTCAAAAAAAATTATACTTATTTCTTTAGTAAAAGCAAATTGATTAATTAATTAATAAATTAATTAACTAATTTATCTATTTATTGTAATTATATTATATTTTTCGTTAATTGATTTATTAATATTATTTATTTATTTCTCTACTTTATTTCCTTTTTTTAAATTTATTTATTTATTATTATTTTTTTCGTTTTTGGTATTCATTTTTTTATATCTTTTTTGCTAAAGGGTCACATATTTGCGATGCATTTGTCCGATTATCGGGTATCGGGTTATACCTTAAACACAAGACCGACATCTGATACCCTATCAAACGGTTAAAGAACAGAACAAATTAGTGGCGGTTGACCTACAGCTGTAACAATTGTCTTTGACAAAAATAATCTTTAAACTGACACAAATTTAACTCGTATAGTGATAAGATCATTTTTGAAATTATCAATGTCAAATCAGACATGAAAAAAGTGTTTTTATGTATTGAACCGTAGCCTTGTATAACGATAAACAATGGTTAATTTGATATAGCCAAAGTTTGACTGAATGGTCCAATTTTTACTATTTAAAGACAGATGAATGAAACGAAAAGTCTTTCCAAGTATTATAGCATGTGTGTCTTTTGTATGTCAAATTTGTTCCAATTTCTAAATATGTAGGATTAAAATGCAAGGTATATTTTTTGCTTGTTTTTCATTAAACTGTTACAATAATAAAATAAAGAATTATTTAATATTACTTTTCTATTCATTTACTTTATATACAATAAAATAATTTATGGATAATCATTTTGGATTATTAAATTTTAACTTTATAAAATTTCAAAACGTATTTAAAGCGCGTCGATATTTTCTTTCATTTTCCTTTGTTCTTTTTTACTATTATAATTATTTCTTTTATGTGTGTATGTGTGTTTTCCTGCTTTTTTTTTGTTTTTTGTTTTATTTTCTTTAATAACTTTATTTTCAGCCGGATATAACTATTTTTGCTTCTTAGGTACCATGTACATTTTCATACGTAGTGTTTCCTCTTGTTGATTTAAAAAAATGAATTTTTGACATTTTTGTTTATCAGGGTACGGTCAATTTTAGAATGGGCTGCGTCTTCTCTAAAAAGCCATTATCTGCCCCAACATTCAGTGATAGAAGTTCCACGTCCACACGTGTTCAGCATTTACGAAACAGCTCCAATAATGGTATACTACGTGTGCCAAAACTTAATCTAGGGCAAACCGAAGGTGACGTGTCAGACAGAAGTAGTGACGTATCTACAGAGCACGTGAATAATCGTAACAATAGACGTTTCATAGCTCCGCCTCCTGTCCCAGCATCTTCTCCGTCGCCAATAGAAAACACACCACGCCCAGAACCTACAAACCCTCCTACACCAGAGCGCGAGCGTCCATCAATGCACGTGCAATATGCAGAAGATCTTAGACCAGCTAGTCCGAAACAATCACACATGATCAATTCAAAACATAAACATTCTGATGTGACAGCAGCCGACACAAGAACGCGCTCGCGAGAGACGCTTGACGATAAACATAGATCAAGAGTATCAGTGTCTAATGTTATGTTAAAACCAAATATGAATGGTATACGAGGAGCACCCATGCCGAACCAGGACCTCTCGTTAGAAGATCTTGATACGCAACTAGACGAATATAGTAGAATTAGGTTAGTTTATAGCAGGCCAGTTAGGCCGAAATCGGAGACATTAACACGTAATAGAACTTTTGTTATCAAACATGGATTTAGAGATATTGAAAGACCAAAATCAGAGCGTGTTCAAACTATCACTGAGCCCTACATGTAATAGTTAGCCTATTTTCATATAAAACAACAACAAAACAACAACATTTTATATTTTTGCACTGGTACGATTGTCAATAAGATTATGAAAATCAGCTTTAAAAAAAAATTCGAAACACGTGGATTTATCGAAAATATAGTGATTATGCATATTTATTAGTACTCCCCTTTGGTAAATGACTGTCATTTACATTAACATAATTGATAGCTTTGTTTATGACACAATTTCGTAGATCTAAATAAGATCTAAATCCGTGCAGATTTATATAGCAAAAGAATCTAACTTGTAAACAAAAATTTTTGCAAATAAAAATATTACATGTAAATGTATATATTTATAAAGGAAAGTGCAGTTTAACTCAATGTATTTAATTCTGACTCTAGGTATATACAATACAGTATACATAGAACTTTTATACTTCATTGTTTCCTCTTTCATATTTATAAGTTGACTGAAAGAGGCATATAAAGTTGGCGCCATGCCTTTTAAAGAAAACATAATCTGGCTTAAATGGTCAATGAACTTTTGATAACATTGCGTTGGTGTGATTTACAGTTGTGACGTAATTAATGTAATAATACTAATCGTTTCAAAAGGTCATTTGCAATGTGATACAAACTCTAAAGCGGCGAGTCTCCAGCTGAATAAAATAAAATAAAATTTTGAAATATTCAAAACAACTTGACTACAGATTCATGCTAATTTTCATAAAGAATTCGAAAAAGTGCTTAAAAGTTAAATAGTGTATAATAAAATAGAAAATAATTTTCTCACTTCAAACAACACTTATAACCCATTTAAATTACCAAAAGGAGGTCAAAATATGCAAAAATTACCTTACTGCGTTAGTAACGCGGAAGACATATGGCGAAAAATGTACTGCAAAATCGATCATGAATCGCATAGAACTTAGAAACAATTATTTTTATATTGAATTATTTGCTTTTCTTAACCTATCAGTGCCTATTTGGTTGCCTTGAAATATTTTGGCTCATCTAGAGGCCTGTCGCTTTAAAGCTTAAAAAGATATATTTATAGTTACAAAAATGTTTATATGTTTGCATACTTTGACTGAATTATTCGAAATAGAAAAGAGTTAAGTTAAACTTTCATCGGTTTCTTCCGTCCCATTTCCAACGGAGTAGAAAACCTTTCTATGTATTTGACAAATTACTTATAAGTAATGTGGATAGTAAATGCCATAAACATATGGTTAAATCACTTATATTGTACACTAGACAACAATTTTACGAAATAGATAAATTGTTAAGTTTTCTGAAAATGTATAAAAAATGAGGCCTGCATTTATAAGAATTTCAATAAAAGGACTTTAAACAAGTCAAACATATAATAGAAATACAATACAATGCAATATAATTACAATACAATCCATTACAAGACAATCCATTACAATGCAACACAATACAAAAACAATACAATACAACACAAAACCTAAAGGCTGGGCAAGTAAATGGCGATGCATAATATGTTGTGACTCCTTAAATTTAAGGCAGAAAATGTCCTGACTCTTCTAACAGGAATTTAAGTAAAAATTTGGCGGGTGTTTTTTTAAACATCCAAATCACCACTAAGAAAAAAAGACTTAATATGAAACATTTACACATGGAAGAATTTATTAGATATCTGTACGACAGCAGAAGCCATTAGACAGAGTCTATGTCATCTTTATCGAGAGTTCACTAAACTAACAGTAGCAATTCCAATTTAAAAGCCAGAAATATCTTATTAAATCGCATGAACCTACTGACATAAATGTTAACTGAACATTAATTTTGGAGAAAATTAACATAACTTCTGAAAAATTCGTGTTTCAAAGCCTATTATTCTATACATGTAATGCAGGTGCTTTACGTTTTTTTAACATAACGTATATTATTTTCTTTCAAACGTATCATATATCATTGAACGTAACTAAATAAGCGGTTAAAGTTATTAAATGTCTATTAATAAAGTTAGAAATGATCAGGTGCCAAGGTAAATCTTGTCCTGTACTTTCTATATACACATGCATCATGAAGTAACATAGAAAATATCAAATGCTTTGTTTTATCTTGCCCAGCACTTTATAAATGTACCAGACTAAAATTGATCCAGTCAACTGTAACCCAAACCCACCACCTTTCAAGGGAATAGCGGAGACTTTTCCTTGTTTTGGAACAAAACAAAACTCCCGTATTAAACCGGAATAGCAGTTGCTTCTGCAGAGTAAAAGCTCAGGGAACTTCCCCGTCTACCTGCTGCGCTGCCAATTACATGGGGGGGGGGGGCAGTGGGGTTTATAGAAGGCCGGTGCAGTGCGAGATAGCTTGCTTCTCAAACAATACCATTATTTAATTGTTAAATATTATAGATATGATGTACATGACAATCAATTAAACATTAATTTAAACCAAATATATTTTGATTATTTTGGCATAGTCGTATGAAAGGTTTTACCTACAATGCATTGATGTAATTAATGACCAAATGTTATATATGGTGGAAGATTTGGCACACTTTGCGCGTTGCGTTGTCGATGTCAACAACACAGCCTATATTGTTATCGCCTTTTCGTCTCTGTCACTAGCGAAGCAAGCCAAACGGCATGTTGTCGTGCGGCGCGTTGTCGCAATGTCACCCTGTCGCTTGACTTATATATATACAAAAAGCCAATCCTTCGATTTGAGCCGAGCGACAATGTGGCATCGCGACAACACGCCGCACGACAGCGTGCATCCTTATCGACAGTGCGACAACACGCCGTTTGGCGCATTGTCGTACTATCGCCAACGACAACACGACACACAAAAGTGTTCCGAATCAGCCACCAACTTCTACTTGGTCAACAGCGTTATTTGTATTCCTTTAGCACCAATATGGTAAGCTTTGTACCTTTTAAATCACAACCGTGTTCTATACCTTTACGCGTCCAGGTAGCGTGATTAAGGCGATTAAAGTATGCCGTCAAATGCTATTTCAAGGTTAAAATAGATTTCTTTAACCAGTTTCCTACTTACTTTGTGTAATGCTTATACATTGTTTTGAATTTTTGAATAGTGCATTTGAAAATTAAAGAATCACGTCCAATACAACTTAGCCCGGCCGTACTGTGGTGCTGCCCGCTCTTGCTTTGCACTAATAGCAAACGTTGATCACTTTCGATTACGGCAGGTTACTGGTTAAGAGCAAACAGTATTTTTTCATTTATGTTTAGAAAGAAGCGACAAAGGCCGTCGTGGTACTTCGTATTGACTGAAAGGTCTCCCGTTCTCAACACATGAACAATTACACCTTATAAAAAAACGAAGGAAAACTACACCTACATTCTTCCACGTATCTAGGTACCTACTGAATATTACAAAACTGAAAATTTTTAAAAATGACAAATGAATTAAAAGCAAACTTCCTCAATTGGAAAATGGTCACAAATAAGGCATTACTTTACGGCCTTTTGAAATATTTTGAAATGTGTGCTTTTGTCGTTTGGGGTCATTGGCATGTACTTTTAGAAAAATCTAGAAGGAATAAAAGTAAACCAAGTAAAAGATTATAATCTTGAAATGTAAGCTCCTTTTTACATTTTAAACATATGTATTGAATGACGTATTTGTACATTTAAACATATTCAATTGAATGACTATAAAAGAGTTTCAAATGGTAATTTTTTTGGCTTTGAAATTCGAATTGTCCACTGTTAGTTAGAGGAATTTGATCATTGATAAAAAAATGAACATTAAACAGGCAACAATTATGAAAGTAGTGATCAGACAATATGGATTTACAAGCAGCTGGCTTAGCTCTATATGAGTAACATAGACTTCGAATATACTGCAAACACCTTGTACCCCTGAATGTTCTTGTAACCTTTCAGCCGCTTAAATTCTTTAAGTAATTTGTTCAGTTTGTTTTCCTTCTTTTACCTTCCATCTTCAATATTTGGGCATATCAAGATGGAAATTTAATGTCTGCCAGCAATATATCAGACTATGCGAACGTGTTGGATGACCTTGCTTTATTTTGGTGGCAAAATATGAAAGGCTTGTCAATTTCTGTTTCAGCACGTACATAAAATAATTGTTCTCGGAAAGCCAAAATTATCTGATTATAATCTCATTAAAAGCAACAGATTAGAAGAAGCAAAAAACAAACAAAAACAACAACAAACAAAATATCAAAACTGCACACGCGCATACAATGCCACGTGACAAAAATATCTTTAGCAAATTTCAAAATGTAGAAATATTCTAAATTCTACAGTATTTAAAATACAAATAACAAAAGTAGTTTGTAATCATTCTTAAATAAATGACGACAGAAGCAACATTTTAACAGCATTCATATCATAAGCATGATATGATATTGTATGATATTATATGATATATGATATGATGTGATGTGATATAATATGATGTGATATGATATAATCATTTAATAATCTAAGAATGGAAGGGGTGATTTTGTGGTTAAGTTGTCTGCCGCTCAACCTAGAGACATGGGTTCGAGCGGTACTCGAGTCACGACCATGTTTACTCATATGACACCAGTACTGGTTAGTTCCAGGAAATAGATTAGAAAATGATTTAAGTAATCATGCTTTAATAAATTATGTTTTAATTAAACTATTAGTCTTGTCAGGAAATATGACGAAGCAAAATAACAAAGAATGTCTTGCTAATTGAACAAACATATTCTTTTCTTTTCAGAGTACCAGGGCCTTCATCGAAATTTAATCCAGTGACGACAGACATTCTTCTGCCAAGAAGAAAGGAAACTCCCTCAGCACAAACAGTGGAAACAAAAGATACCAATAATACGCTAGTGAACAGCAAAACAGTTAATAGTGATGCCCCTGTAGCCTTACGTAAGGATACACCTTATCCGAACATTAATATAACAAAACCAACACTTACTTCGAAAAACTATTCCGTGATTCCAGAAAAAGAAGAAGTGACAAATCTAAATGATAAACGCCTTAATAAAAAAGATAATGTTATGAAAGCAAAACTTGGTTCAAATATGTCGAAGAAACAGGTACCTTTGAAGGAAGAGTTATCAGAAAGCACAGAAACGCACTTACATAGGGTAATGAAAGACAAACCTGGAACATTGTCAGAAATACATGTCCATACTGACAATGAACAGGAAATAAAGTCTGAAAGTCATGTGATACAAATGCCTAAAACTTTGTACGAAAAAGATCTTGAAAATACTAGATTAGCTCGCAAACGTAAACGAACAAAGAATCGACAATCCGATTACATCCCACATCACGCAGACGTTGGTCCACTGAATGTGAAAGATAACGATGTTTTCTTGGAGGGTTCATTAAAGTCATTAAAAAGTCGACCCAATTCTGGAACAAGTATTTGGACTATGGACAGTAAAAGGGTATTCGGCAGTACAGACACGTTGCGCAGTGTTGGCGTTGAATCTTGGGATCATCCCCAGCATGACCATTATGCGCATATCAAAGCGGGTATGACGCCTATAAGCTACAGAACAATTGAAGATTCAACCGATATAATAGACCTGGAAGATAATGGCGACTTAAATAACGACTCTTGGTTATCAGATGACAAAGTAACCGTACAAGAGGAACAGTTTGATGAATGGTACGGTATGAAACCGTACAAGACGGTTTCTAATGTAGGTAAGAAGGACACGGGTGTTATAAAAGATAATGAGTACGGTTCAAGTTCAAGTGTAATGAGCACAAAGCAAAAGTTGATATATTCAAGGTTCGCCAGAAGACCTCAATCTGAATCTTTACCAAGGATGACCCGGAAACCACCGCTTCCACCAGGAGCTGAACTAAAGACAAGACCTGTATCAGAAACTGTGAGAAAATCAAATTATGCATCATCATCATTTTACACAACTGACTTAGATATACACTGATTAACGTTATAGATGTGTTAATATTATATATGTATAATAAAATGTATATAAAGATCATAAATATTACAGGTATTTCGCTGAAATATAACAAACATGAAGGCGCCAACAGCAACACATGTATGTATTAAATACTTAATTAAGTACTTTTGTACGCCATTCATCAGAATGATATCAGTATAATAATTATATACAGTACAATACAAATAACTTTATTGTAAATAAAGCATTATTACCATGTTTATAGCAAAAATATAAGTATACATTTATGAAAATTAGAGTAAACTTGGCTTGAAAAAGTAACAATACTATTTCCTAAACGGTCAATAATTATATTAATAAGAAAATAGCATGTTGTACAAAACTTAAATGATTTTAAGGTTATCATAATATTAAATTATCCAGATATTTTCTCTTTATTAGCAAAATACAAAAACTCGAGATTATTTAGCTCTATGTATATGTTAGAATTTCATAAAGAATCAAATAGTCATAGTAGCAATGGTAGGATACTACGTCATCGCGCACCTGCTGAATGCTCCCACTTAAAGTATAAGTCTGCTACCAAAATGTGCTTGAACACGCGTCTTTCAGGGCAACCTGTCAGTCAATCAAATCGACGAACAGGAAAGTATCGCCTCCCTTCACCTTTTTGTTAAGTTCTTTTTCTCTCAGCCCTGTATTTTCATTGTTTGTTATATTTCCACAATAAAGCATACAATTACTTATTCAAGCTATCGAACGCCTCTATTGCATTTATGACCAACGACATTTTTAAAAGTATCAATTGAGAAAACTGCAGAACTAAGTAGGTCTCCATTTTCATTTGACTAATATACCAATATAAGCATTATGAAACTGCATTGGTTTTGCAACGGACGCGCCAGTTCAGAGCTTTGTCATCTGCACATGGCATTTTGAAGGCTACAATCGAAAATGTAGCTCCAGCCGAAAAACATCTTAACAAATAGTACTTATATTTAATCATATAAAGCACACACATACTGTCGGAATTTGTTGAAAGCGTTTATGTTCCAGTTTAATTGCAATTTCTGTTTTGTCGGTGACAGAAATAATTTTCAAAATAACGAATCCTCCGCGCAGAAGAATGAGATTGTAGTATAGTAATTTCTGACCTACTTTATCGATGATCAGACCAAACAATCTCAACTGCAATATTTTCATGTAAAATTTGTTTCGGTATTTGATATATGATTCAATTTCCTTCATTTGCAAAAAAGCGTAAATTATACGATTACGCATCTGTCAAAGCAACTTAAAAGTAGTGTGTACTGTGTAGAAGTATGTGTACTATGGTAAATTTGAATAACATATCAAACAAATATATATTAGCGAAAAAAAAGGCATCGAGACAAGTCTGTATTTTTCTCGACATCATGAACTCTGACATACTGGACTTCGATCTACATGCTAGACAATACGAGTTGTTAACCAACATATTCAAGTACTGTTCAGCTATAAGACAAAGCTATGTCTCAAAGGTCTCAAATTGGACATTTTAATAGAAAAATTAATTTATGAAACAGACTATTTGACAATTACACACACGGATCCATCGGGTGGGGGGGGGGCTTATAGGGCTGGAGCCTCCAGACACCCTGACCTGACTTTTTTCTTTAAGATATAAGCAAAATCTGGCTTTAGATAAATGAAAGAAGCTAGATCCTTGTGTATTGGAACCTGCATGGACCCCAGCTGAGCTTCCTGCTATAAAATTCTGCCAGTCAAATTTAGACCATTTGTCAACATAATGGCTTAGACTATACATACATGCAGACCCTTTTAGTAGATTACTCTGGGTCAGTGTAGAGGCAGATTAACAGTCTACATAATAATTAGCCTAAGAAAAGAGCCACTTACTCTTAGTAGATTTAGATATATGTACATTTGTACTTGTAAATAACATAATTATATGAATAAGATGATGATTTTTTTCGTATATATATTCAGCTAGTTTTAACTCCCTAATTTATATAAATACTTAATCGTAAGTGATGGAAATTTGTATCAAAAAGCATTTCTAATGCATTGCTTTTTTAAATTTAATTAAAAAGTTAGCCCGTTAATGCACTAAGATGATGATATTACTGTTTAAGATACAAACAGCTGTGGTAAGAGAAGGTAACTGTCTCGTTCATTACATTATTGTTCCTAAATTGGTAAACAATCACATTCTGGTGAACAGAATTCCGTTAAATTGATTTCAATGCAATTATTTTCTGAAGATATCCAAGTGATATCTTCAAACACAAAATAGCAGGCTACAGTTATCGTATGCGTCTTTCATTTAGTTTTAAGTCGACCTTTTCTTACATCCATATATGAAAAGCGTCCTGTCTAATAAGGATATATTCCGAGTTTAATGGTATCTCGGTTTGATGTTTAAACCTAATTAACTATAAGAGAATCGTTCTCGGAATTCCTGTCAAACAGTGATTGCAGCCATGTGATGATTGTGATCTGCCTCTAAGTAAGGGGAGCAACTCCGTCTAACTTTACACTTTATTTTACAACATGAAAAACAGATTTTCGTCGTCTGTTCTGTAATACATGTATACATGTTTCATTATTACATTATAATTTAACACGTACATTTGACAGTGTTATATTTTATATGCTATTGTATAAACTGTGCTCTTTTAAACTGCTTTGTTGTTAAAGTTGTTTAATTGACTACTGACCATTTCAATGCCGTGCTTTGTACCTATTGCTGTGAAAATTATCTTTTCTTATTTTTCAATATTGTTGTATCTATTAGTTTTTGAATATATTCATATACGCTGTAAAAGGTTGCTGATACACTTTTTGTAAGTGGTGTCACGGTTAGAAAAAATGCTAACCGGTTAAACGGAGACCAGATAACCGTGTTTAACGTTAAAATAGATAAATATAGATTCCCTAAAGAAAGCCCAACACGGCAAAATTGAAAATGTTGCAGGCTCGGTTTGATTGAGCCTGTTCATGGACGGTACTGGAAAATGCAAATTACCGTCCCCGCCCCCTAGCACCGGCTTAAGCAGAATTCAACATTTAAACGTGAAATAGTAAAATTTTGAATTTAGAAACATCCGCAGATGTGTTCATACGGCGGTAATCATGGAACCTTCAATGTGACACTTCCGTGCCATTCCATGAAAAGCGGCGTATGGTCCCCAAGTAATAAAAAGCGTGTGCCCTAAACGAGAAAACAATGGGCGGAACTAAATAAAATGGAATTTTGAAAGGGGATCAGAGGTTATGAAGCCTGCGTATCACAGATAAGACGTCAAAAGACAATTTAAAAAGCAGGCAACATATCCTAAGGGTGATTCAACATTATTCAAGTAGGAATATTGGAACCACCCATATAGAAAATGCCGAAAAGTTGAAACTAAAAATACCACAAGCACAACAATAATGTCGTGCTGAACGATCTTCAAGGATCGAAAATATAACATCATTGATTAAATGTACGGGGAGACTTTTTACAGCCGCCACACGGCACAAATAACACGGATGTGATCATAAAATAGATAAATATAGATTCCCTAAAGAAAGCCCAACACGGCAAAATTGAAAATGTTGCAGGCTCGGTTTGATTGAGCCTGTTCATGGACGGTACTGGAAAATGCAAATTACCGTCCACGCCCCCTAGCACCGGCTTAAGCAGAATTCAACATTTAAACGTGAAATAGTAAAATTTTGAATTTAGAAACATCCGCAGATGTGTTCATACGGCGGTAATCATGGAACCTTCAATGTGACACTTCCGTGCCATTCCATGAAAAGCGGCGTATGGTCCCCAAGTAATAAAAAGCGTGTGCCCTAAACGAAAAACCCACTGTACTTATAAAATCCTAAATCTTAGATTTTCATCATCATCATCATCATCATCATCATCATCATCATCATCTCTGTGACTATAATTGTTCATATAGCATTTATAACATACTCATGAGCCACACTTATGATTCGATATAATGTAGTTAAAATTGATATCGACTGATTGGTGACGAATAAGCAAGTATTACATTTTGGAATATTTTATTTTAATTATATTGTAATATACTACCAACACTCATTTATCTGTATTCTTAATATACATTATTCATATACAATTTAAACCCAATTCTGAAAAAGAAATGCATCGATGACGTAAACATGTGGTCAATACGGCCGACTCATACAATATCTTTTACTGTATGATATCACAGTTTATCACATTGGGACACCATAACTTAAATTGTTGATATCAAATTGTCTTCTCTCAGATCTCAGTTATCTGTTCGCAGTCAACAGAGATATCTTCCTCTTTGAGGTCTGCATTTCCTAGAAAGAGTGGAGATGTGTGAAGATCCTCTCTGTCTTTCAGTAAAGGAAGTCCATTAAACAACTTCTTTTCAAACCACTTGTCGTTTACATTCAGACAAATGTAATTATGTAAATAATGTCTGACTTCTTCATCCAGCTTTTCACGCTCCACTTCTTCTTTAATTAACACTAGAAGATGATTTGATTTTTCTCTTAATGACTTTTCATAAGCAGCCCTAAATGTGAATAATGACCATTCATTGTCCACGTGTGACTGAGACATGATGAATAATGTTCTATGACAGCGGTTAATGGCATTGAGAATATTTTCCTCTTTAGAAGCGCCAGGGACAAAATCTCTATCTGCTATACAATAGCTGAAGTCATTTTGTTCAAGCATCGGCAACAGTTCTTTTAATACATAATCAAAGTCATCGTCGTGATATGAAATAAAAACATGAGTATTCAGTTTGATGTTAGCACCATCTTCGGTCTCGTTCTCATGATATTCAACCACGTCTTCGCAATAACTATTTATAAAACATTTTGAAATGTACTCGCTTTTTCTTCTGAACCGTACAATTTGGACATTATCTACGCTCGGGCTGTCAACCTGAGGCATATAGTACACAATTTTATCTTTGAAAAATTTATCGTTTGAATCTACAAACCTCCCTCGTTTCACAAACAGCTTTAAATCTTTTTCATTTATGTCCTTAATGTTCATTTCATGTGATACGATAATACCGTAATGCGACTTGGTTTCTTTGATCTTTTCTTGGGCAATTCGCCAAGCAATGAGGAGTTTCTCGGAGGACGTGGACCAGTCGTTTGATAAACAGAATATCATTCTTTTACTGTGCCTTACAGTTCTAGTAAGATTTTCTTGAAACGAAAATCCGATAACGAAATCCCTCGCCATATCGCAAACAACAAAACGGTAATTTTCGTTTTCTAGCAATGTCACAATTCTATCCATGACCCAGTCTGTTTCTATTCCGGAATGTACAATTACACAGTCTATGTCTTCATCAAGCTTTGCACAGTCTTTGTCAAATGGATGAACGCCAAAGTAGACGAAAAGAAGGACCTTACATTCTAGCCTGTAGGCATAGATAAGAATCGAAAATATCAATACAATAACAACAATTGTTGAACAGACCACTGACGGTAAAACAACATATCTAGTTTCATCAAAAACAGAATTTTCATGACAAACAAACTTTTCATTGGAAACTTCAGTAAAACGCATTCCTTTTTCCTTTTCGATTTTGCAAGTCACTTTGTCCGACTCTATAATGACATTTCGATTATCCACTAACCAGCTTTTCATCCACAATGTTTTGCAGTCACATGTAAAGGGATTTGGCCAGATTGTTACACTTATAAATTTAATTTCCATAAGAGTGCTCGGTAAATAGGCAAGAGCGTTTGCTTGTAACCGCATTTCCTTTAGTGAAAGCATTTTTGTAAACAGGTTCGAATCAAGATAGACAATGTTATTGAAACTTACGTCTAATGTGTAAATGTTTTCAGCGTGTGCTAGTTCTTTTATTTCCGTTATATTATTACCACTATACCACAGTTCTAACAGACCCATTGGCAGTTTATTGTGTATAGTCGATAACTTCTTTTTCCTGCAGTCAACAATGATACGATTAACAGTTGATCTTCTAGAACAGGTGCATTCTAAAGGACAGTCAGTGAGGTTTATGCCACAGTAGGTGTCCTTGGATTCTACCTTAAGTAACTTTTTCCCGGCCAATTCAACTGGTGATTGACACACCCAGTCGTTGAAAAAATATTCATCGTCGGAAATTGTTCCATTCACTACTTTTGTATCTATAAACTGCGAAATGTTATTTATCTTGCAATCGCACATTAATGGATTGCCCTTTAGGTCAAATTCAAAATGGAGTAAAATAATAAGTAGAAAAATATCAAGTTCCTTTGGTAAATTGTCCTCCAACTGGAGACTGCTAATATTAGAGTTTGACAAATCGATCTTCCTTAAAACATCTGCCCTTTCAAGCAGATCTTTTGCATCTGAGTTACTGGCAGAATCAATTATACTGGAAAGCACTTTCAACTCATCCATACTTTCAAGAAATTCCGTGAAATTATCAATTCTTATGTTTGTAGCATGGAAATTGGCTAATATGAGGCTTCTAATCCAGAACGGAAATTCTGGGAGTGTTTGAATCGGATTAAATTGGAAATGTAACTTCTTTAGATGTATAGATGAAATTGGAAAAGCATTGGGGCTGACGACCTGAAGCTGGTTGTACTCTAATCGTAGTTCCTCAAGCTTGATAAGGTTTGTAAACAGACCTGCTGGTAGGGAGGAAATCGAGTTATTGGATAGATCTAAGAACTTGATTGAATATAAGTCGTCGAATAACAAAGCAGATAAGTTCTGAAGCTTGTTTGCTTTCAATATCAGACATTTTAGATATGTCAAACCCGTGAAAACCTGTTCAGGCAGATATTGTAAATTATTTTCACCCAGATCGAGATTTTGTAGCCCGCTAACATTTGTAAATGTTGCGTTTCCTAAAGTGTTCAAACCATTTCTTCTGAGGCTTATCTTGTGCAATACTCCATGAAATGAAAAGTTGCTTAGGTTCTCTATCCGATTGTCATCGAGAGTAAAATACCGTCGGAATATATAATCCGGCATATCCACATACTCCGATTTACTGTAATGACTTTGCATGAATGGGCTGCGTGACATATTTTTCGGCAATCTAACTGTCGATTGAATCCATGGGAATTGCTCAGGAGGCCATATCAGGTTGTTCTTTGGAAGTTCTAAACTTTGTAGATTTGGAAATATTACATTGATGTTCTCAGGCAAGATTTGAAGAGACATATTGTTCAGCTCAATTTCTGCTAGCTGAGGATATGTTTGATTGGTATCAAAAATATCTGTCAGTTGAGGAACATCTTTGTACAAATGAATGTATACTAACGCAACGATATTTTGCAAACCTTCGGGTTTCACATTTCTACGACCATTCGGTATTTGTAACCTTGATATATTTGATGCAACAATGAATACTTTGGTATCTCCTACATTAAGAAGATTGTCAAAATTGGGAATGTCAAGTGTGCAGTTGGAAACCTGTACATCAATGATAATATGGTCGTGTTGCTCACCGTTGTACTCTGTCATATAAAGATGCTTCCGTTGCCGGCATGCAAACACTATTGTGTCTGCTCTCGGGGATGCTGGAAGTGCCATTTCGTCAACAATCTTGGTTGTATTGAGTGAACAAGTTGCCTCACTTTCTTCAAGAATGAACAATATGCTGAAAAACAAAACATTTACTATTATCAGAATTATTCCTGGTACATAAAAGGTCAAACAATTTACATGTATTCTTTATCATATTCACTACGTCGCATGAGTAAAATAAAGCCATTTAATTAATGAGAATGATAATATTCCAGTGTTATATTTTTAAAGCGTGTATACAAACAAATCGTAAAAGACGCGCTAATGTTAACGTTACACTATAGGTGCGTCATAGAACTATTCTGATTTTTTTTACTGTAAACCGGACTTATTTTAGGCATTTGATCAATAGAATATTGAAGTCATCCAGGGTTATTACCAGATTTATTGACCTTGTTGAATTTAACAATATTATGCTCACCAGAGGCTCGCAACAATTGAAGAATTAAGTCATAGCATTCATGTAGGAGTAAAAAGTTAGGACATTTTGTTTAAAAACAAAAGGTAACCCAGTTTCGGTTTCAAAATAGGACTTTCTATGAAACGCAACCAAGGCAATCAAAATATAGACATTTGATGCACAATTGTAAATTATCCAATCGTAAAATGTTACAAATGTAATACATACTATCCTACGGACTTAAGAGGTCGCCCATTCATGTGAAAATAGCTGAACATGTCCTTGATATTGACCTCTGTGACACATGGAGTTGGTACATCCATTTCCGTGTTCGTAGAAGTTACCATAGCCACACAGTAACACACTAATATGCTCGATCTCACCAAAGCCATACTCTGTAAGAGAATTAAGTCTAAAACAATGTTGTTATCCATATTATATTCTGCCCATTTGTAAAGTCGCTTTTCATTGGATGATCGGGACACTTATATAGTCTTATATAAACGACTGCTGTAAATTTATTGATTAAGTGTTATTTTGCCTTAAACAAAAGACGTTTGCTATATCAAATATTCGTTATGAAGATTTTTTACATGTTATATGTCCGTATATACCGTTATTTGCAATATAACCCTCGCCTATGATTTTATATATTTTAGATAGGACCAATTTATTATTCAGTTCGTCAGGCTAAAAGCTCATGAGGACAAGCATAGCATAATATCATGATAGACAGAGATATGTAACAAATATACTAAAACAAGGCATTTATGCATATTAAAGTAAATAAGGAAAATGTCGCATGAAATAATTATTAGTAAATTCATTGCATAGAAACAATCAACAGTATTATTATACTTTAAATGCAACGTTTTTCGAAGTAGAAAGACAAATATGACACCTTTGTAAAATAATTCGAATTTATTTCCTTTAACGAAACGAAAAATAAAGATCTATCAACCGAAATTGGCTTATAACTACATACCTATTATCAAAGCAAATCGTACAAAAACAATCGAGATATAAGAATAGCTAAACAGATGATGGTGCTTTTGGTATATTTATGTGATGTGTATTTATAGTAACATATTTAGATACAATAATGAACATATTCTAAAGTCTTATCAGTATTTCTATACAACAAATCGTTCCGCTTCACAAAAGCATTTCAAATAAATTTTCCGAGCATTCTTATTACATTTTGGCTTTCGGTATTTAACAAATCTATGAATTTGTCAGGTCTTCTCCAGTACTTTGATGGTATGTATTTTTATCTACATAACACATTCTACAACAAACATTTGCAGTACATACTTGACATATTCTTCGATGTTTCAAATTGTTTTAGAAGCATGATTATAAACATATATAAAATTTCACTCAAATGTAGTTACATCCTTAATTACAACATACAGGATCTTAAATGGCGTAGCAAAAGATTAAGACCATTCTCTACTAGTAATATATGGGATGATACTCTTAATGGTTCAAATGAATGACACAATTTTTCATTTGTAAAATAATCTAAACTTTGAAATATTTCTAAAAAAAGAGAGCTTTAACGAGACTTCCAATCGTCCGTGCCAGTTTTGTAAAAATGACCATGTAACCTTTTGTTTTACTAATGATTAGAACGTAACTGTTTTTCAAAAACTTTGTTGAAGCCACACGCACAAGAGATCACAATAAATCTTATAACCTGTCAAAATATTTGTAACTAATACTTTACATGTAGTCTCACTTTTGAGCCCTCCCGAGCATGCGGTGCCGTTATATGTCGCAACGACGTCAAATGTCGCGTTATTGTCACTAAATGTCGCGATATTGCCACAAAATGTTTTGACGTTAAATGATGTTAAATGTCGCAAAACCAAAATTTGTGTTAAATAATTGTCAATATCAACGTTATGTAAGTTATCTTGGGACTAGCTATCTATCAGACAGGAAAGGATTTGCTGTGATGTACAAAACATTTAGTTAAAATTGAAGTTATCTAGCCGGTATTAAAAATGACGACCATATCTTATGCTCAAGACCTCCATGGTGATAAAACACTTATGTGTACGGTTTTTTTTTTTGTTTTTTTTTTTGTTTTTGTTTTTTTTTGTTCTTTTTTTTTTTTTGTTTTTTTTTTTGTTGTTGTTTTTTAGCATCCCATATGTCGTGGATTTGAGCTACAACATCAGGCCAATTTATCGTTTCGTCGTGTCTTTGCTCCTCCGTAGTCAAGGTCGGAGACACGAAGACACGATGGTCTACTCACTTGTCGAGTCGAATTCTTTTAATTTTGTACGTAACTCTTGCAGCAGTTATCGCAATAGGATTTTTCGCAAGTGCGACATTAAGCGGCGATGCGACATATAATGGCGCCACACACGTACTCGTAGCTTAGCTTAAAAAGTTCTTGAGAACGCTTTCTATGAATCAAAGCCAGTATGTCAACAGAGCAGATGGTTTTAACAAAGCTGTGATTGAAATATTATACAATCTTACTTCATCATTAGCCCTTAGCCTGCATGGCCGGAAATGACTTGCCTTTGCGCTGTACATATAGAGGCAGACCAGTCTGCACATCCGTGCTTAAAGGCTATGCAAATAAATTCAAATATTTAACTAAACGTTCTGTTTAGTCCACTTTTTAAACTCCTGATTCACTAAAATAAAGGATGACGTCATAAAATCAACTCTTTTCTTCAAGGCTAAAGGTTATTTTAGACTATATTATAATAAATCACCAAACAATACGGTCTATGTTCAAAAATTCAGTCTGATCAGTGGGTATTTATCTAACCTCTAGTATACAATAGCCTATCATTTTTGCAGTTTTAAAGTGGCATGCCTCCAGATACATGCTAGTTTAAACGAAAATGTATTTAATAGTAAAATATTATGAAGCGGACACTTATGCCTTTAGAACTATCTTCAAAGTTGCATGCCTCCAGAAGAGCATATTTATTTCAAGAAAATCAAACTTGAGAAAATTGTATCAAGATTTTTAAGAAAAGTAAAAGTCAAGATACAAATAATAATTTACATGATATGTGCAATGAGTGACTGATTTTTATCTACCTATTTCTACTGCGTGATTTACACACTAAGAGCGATTTGTGAATATGTTTACCTCTTTTTGGTAATTTACTTGGATAGTAAGTGCCGTTTGCAAAGTGTAAATCATATCTTAGTCAATTTCACAATATTTTACCTTTCATATACATTTTCATATACATTTTCAAAATTCTCATTAAAATTAGCATGAATCTGCAGCCATGCTGCTTTAAACTTTGCATGATTAAATTATAATTGGAACAAATTACTTATTTATATTCATCTTATTTTAAGGTCATTTGGTTTCTATTTTGCATTAATTTTATTATTTAATTTATTGTCAGAGTGAAAAATATTGTTGATGTTTTATGCGCCATTCTTTTTCTACAGCTTCTACTAAATGATAATGATGATGAATGATGATGATGATGATGATGATGATGATGATGATGATGATGATGATGATGATGATGATGATGATGATGATGATGATGATAATAATAATAATAATAATAATAATAATAATAATAATAATAATAATAGTAATAATAGTAATAAAAGATATAAGGTATAAGTACGCTTGGATGAGTTATTGGACTTCTTTAAGTGATCTTAAAAAAAGAAAACTTATTTTTAAGGTCAAAATGCAGCATGAAGATCCCAATTTTTAAAAAATAACATAAACCTGAGGTAGGTCTGGCCCAATACCGTGTTTGCAAAAGTTCGGCTATTTTCTATTTATTTTATTTTATTTTTTTTACAATAACCATTTTAATTGTGCAAAATGACCCAAAAGTGAAATGGGGCTAGGAATAGCACAAAATGTCGATTTTGAACTTATTTTTTAGTATATTTCTTTATTATCATAATTTACGTTTTGACTACCTCAGTTGATCTACGTGTATGTAAAATTTCATATTTATTAGAAACTTGGATCTCAATGAAGTTCACTTATTGACATGTTTTATTTTACACTTGGAAGAGTACAGGGAGCGAATGATCTGTAATTTTGCTCACACGTTATTGGTCTAGACCTACAGCTGTATATGAAAACAAATGGAACATTTATCTCGAAAAATTAATTTCATTCGCGTCCTTTAAAAAAAATAATCTCAGTGGAGTCCCTTTAATAACTGTACCTTTGTATGTGTTCACCTTTCTGCAAATGGTTCTATTCATTTTAGTCAGGCTAATGCTTGAAACGTGTATAAATACAGAGTATATTTCACTGTTATTTTGCAAACACAACTTTAAATGTGTTTAAAGTACAAAAATGTACGTGAATTAATACGCATTAACACATTTTTTTAAACAAAGGTACATATATTAAAATATTTACTTACTGTGTTGAAAAAGGTCCGTTACGATGATCATTTAATGTTGTTTTGTGGTTAATTATATAGCGTGCGTTTTTTGTTAAGATCTATCATTATTCATTTAGTCATAAGTTCCTGTTACGCGACTGGAGGAAAAACAACACAACTTTGTCAAGAGGTCCACTTACTAGTTATCCGCTGTTTGTTGATTTCATTGTCCAATCACCTACGTGTACTTTGGCACGAATTATGCAAAAGATACAGGGGAAAAATAATTTATTTTCAAGTCACTAATAAACACGGTGTCATTTCTGGTGGTCATTAAGTATTCCTTTAAAGTACATGTATTTGTGTGCATGTTTCTACATAAAGTTACTACCTTCGTTTAAATCCGACAAATCTCGCTATTTTCCGTACCAAACGTAAATTTTGGAAACTCGATGACTGACATACCTTCGCCACATTGATCAGTGTCTGAAAAACACTAATCACCTATGTATGGTGGCTGATTTGGCACGCTTTTGTGCGTCGCGTTGGCGCTAGCGACAACAGGACAAAGCGCCAAACTCTAGGTCCTTGTCGTGGAGTCTTTACCATAGACATTAAAAATGGACATTACAAATTTTGTTTATATTACTTCTGTGTGAATCATCCTTTACCACTTCATGATACTGTTTAACGTTTGGCGGTTTGAAGCAGACGATAGTCGAATCTCCCAGTGTCACGTGCTAATCCTGAAACGACAAAATGCAAAGTAGAAAATGTCATGAGCGCGTGCATGGACATGTAAGAATATAGATATCCTTTAGTTTAGTTAATTCGATTAAACAAGAAGCAATAAAAGCTTACTACAGGAACTCAACTGGGGTCCCATAAAATCTTAATTTCTTACTTAAATCAGCTGGGACACTTAAAACAGAAAGATATGAAAAAAAAAGAAATACTCAGAAGTAAATAAAAAACGTATTCTGAGCGATTCTAAGCCCGACTTTAGTGCTTTCAATTTTGGATATTTTTTCACAATAAGAATAATTTCCTGGGAAATAAAAGGAGTGAGCGAATGATCTAAATTTCTGCACACAAGTTATAGGTTAAGACATACATCAAATGGAACATTAATAATTATAATTAATCTCATGTCAAAAGACCTCAGCGGAATACTTTAACACACTCCGTTTCTGGAACCAACCAGTACTAAAGATAAGTGAAAAGTTTCTTGTTCAATCAACAATGGCTTGCCCTTGGCGGGGTTTAAACCCTCGAGATCAACAATTCTGATAATATCAGTCCGTAAACGACTTGGCCACGCCGCCATTTATTTATATACACAATTGAATCAAAAGGCAAAAACACCAAATAATAAAATGGTCACTTTATCGTTTTTCTCTGCCCCGCCCCCGGGACCATAATGCGAGACGGCACAAATCAGCCACCGTACTTTATAATTATAAAAGACGAGCAATTTTACTAACCGCGTCCTTGAATTTTCTAATTCATCTTTCAAGATTTAATCAAGCAGAAGTACGAATACATTTAAAATCTTATTACAAAATTCAATTTGCACATTTTAAATCTAATTTAAACGGTGTCTGGTTACTGCCTACCAAGATGAATGCAATAACTGTTATTAACGTATGAAATAAATAAATAAATAAATAAATAAGCTAGTAAATCTCATAAACAAGTCTCTTTTCTTAACAAATCTTTTACAAACGTAACTAAACGTTACGTCAGCTGAACGACTTAAGTAACGTTATGCATGAAATATTATAGTAATTAAGAATTATGACTGGTTATATAGCCCAGTGTAAACTTGGTGGCGAGAATCTTATATACGGTATCCCCCTTGTCAATAACCGTTTAAACATCGTTATATGACAGGTCATCACAATTTGCAATGACTTTATGATAATATGACTGCATAACAATTGTCTTTGATAAAATTGACGTTACAAACCTGCAATATTATAAACACATGGAACCAAAGTACTATAGGGCTTTTCGGTGTTATATAATTCTGAGGCAGTTGTTTTGGCGTTTCAAGTCAGAAAATAAGGATAAAGAGCATTTGAATAGGGTAAGTTTGATCAAAACGATCGCGCGTGAACAAAAATTAGCACCTTTCTTATTTTTTAAAATGGAAAATGTTCCGAATATTTGTGCTATTTATTAGCCATACTGTGGCCATTGATTTGTTAAAAATGTAAACTGTTTGTGTTGTGGGGCAAAAACGCCTGAGGTCGTAAAACGTAAGGTTTCAATATGTCGCGTTGCAGAAGAGAAAACACCACAAATAGAAAGGCGGTACACGACAAACCTGTTGTTTACCTCGTTTCCAACTTGACAGGGCGAAAGATGCGAAAAGGAAAATCCACAGAGCCACTTTATACTTTGTATCCTTGTGTTCTACCTCATAAGTTTTGCCCGTTGTATAATAACCTATGCATGGCGCGACTGAGTGGCACAAGTCACACAGTTATGTAACTAAAACGTACAGCATTTAAGAAAAATCGGCAAAGTTTGAAGATAAATGATTCAGTGCCACATTCGGTTACATAGTATGAGTAAGTCGCATAGTCCTTGTCTGTGCACTCAAGTGGGCAATCGGGGAAACGGATGTAAGGTATTTCATTCGGTAAAATTGAACCAACAAAATATTATATATAGTACAAGAGACTTACTGGCAGTTATCTTAACATGAATAAAATCTATAGTATTTAGAATTTAACATACCTGGTGCAATGGTTAGAGTAGGTAATTATGATTACGGATACTGCATTTGAACTACATCGTATATTTCATAGATATGTCCGTATCGTAACTGGGACGAAAAAGTACTGTTCATTTATTGTTGATCTATACATACATCTAGAGATGTATCCTAACGGTTAATTAAGTATCGTGTTTAACGATGAAGATACTGATAATTTCTATAAATAGAATATTTTGTTGATGTTGTGACATTTTTCTTGAGTGTCCTTGAACACACCCATCTCCCAATATGTTTATATACTTAAAAATTTAAGTTGTTTATTACTTTTTTAATGAATATCTAGTACGCAATTTCAGTGGGTTTTTGATTTTTAGTAAACGAAACAGAAATCAACTTGTTCTCTTAACTCTTTCAACGTTTGCCGCTAAACGGATTTGCCTCGACCAAATATATATGTGTGTGTGTGTATTTGATTTTATTTATACTCGCCACCGGTTGCCCATATGGGCGAGTCCTCCAGAAGAGTATTTGTCATTTTATATTTTGGAGGATACTGCAAGATACAGTTTCAGAATATACAGATTCCCATGGTTCTTTAACGTGCAAAGTGTTTAAGCACCCATACACGGGACCTCAATTTAAAGTCTCCGAAAGACTGATTAGTTATTTTAGTTGGCCAGCCCGGGAATCGAACCCACAATGTACATATTACAAGTCCCGCGCTCTAACCGATTGAGCTATGCGGATTAGCTAAAAATATATATATTTAGACTGGCGAAGTATATAGAGTTAGGCCACCGCGTAGGCTGCCTCGATTCTTAACTTTTGATTTGTCAAGTTTTGCTGTTTGAAATTAAAGACCTTGTGTGAATTGAAAGTTCCTTTAAATCCGTTTTATGAATGCACAAAGTCACGGTTTCATTACCACTAATTCATTACTTCAACTTCAAGATTTCACGTTTTGACACTTTCAAAAGTTTAACTCCATTAATTCACGATTTCAACGTTACGATTTCACAGTTTACAAATTCAACTTCACGAATTCACGATTACATTCTGATGATTTAAAATCAATATTTCTTGAATTCGTGACATTAAAAATTGTGAATTAATGAAGTTGCTGAAATTGTGAGTTATCATACCTCACGTGGCAGTTCTCTAGAAAAGATTATATTTTAATACTTTGATTTTTTTATTCTTGATTGATCCATATTAATATATACGAATAATATGAAAATTTGTACATAAAAAAAACAAATTAATTACATGAACGCGCAATTTGTGTGAATTTAAAAAGGAATTTCAAAAATACAACTTAAAGAACACGGATACAAAAGGATAGTGTTGTTGTTTGCAAAGCACGGTTATTCTGTTGGAAGTATGTTGTAATTAGTGTATAAATTCAACAATTTTAGACAAGATAAACCCTTTCAATAGACATCTAGCAAAACCACAAATCAAATTTAAAAAAAAAACATACATTTTAGTACATTTTAATACATTTACATCGACAGACTGACTGATCGTAATCAAACAAAATCATCAAGGTTATCTCACATTGTGTTAAAATATTTTCCGTTTGACATCATTTAAAATGACTTCAAGCGACTTTATTACTTTCAATGCACGTTACGTTACCATTTTATTATTGCAATTTTATGAAAGTCGGACGGCCGCACCTAAGTCAAATCTATTTATTTGCATGAATTGTTGCTGTTTTTCCCCATCATTTCCTGAATCTGGTATATATAGGGGATTTCCCAAAAGCATAATTTTATAACTTTATATACATGTGTTATGTACAATGAAATTAAGACTAAATATACATATATAACAACAGGTAGTTGTTTCGCCCCTCTGGTTTCTGAAATCTGATATATCGAGTTCATATTAAACCACATCAGTTTCTTCTGAACATTATCTTGATCTACAACATTGAGCGCTGGAACGCCAAGTGCCAGGTGGTTACGGTTTCGAATCCCGCTAGACACTTGGGATTCTGTCATGTGAGGAAGCTATCCATCTAGCTTAGTTCTACTCAGGTGCTCGTTCGTGACTGAAATACTGATACACTGCAAATAGGGCCACGTGAGGTCTTTCTCCACCACTCTACAAGGCAAAGGCAACATTCACAGGACGCAGCTCCCGACACACCCAAGCCACCACAACAGGGCACCCAGAAGGCATCAAACCAAGTGGACATAAGGGCAGCGAAAGGAGTGGGAAGTCGCCACAGGAGATTTGTTCAACGAAAACAAAAATATAGTCTGAGTTTGTGTAAAGTTATAAACACATTGTTTTAAACCTAATTATTATTGATACGTAAAGAGTTTGCATGCTGGGGAAAATTGTCGTCAGCTAAAAATGTCGTCTGCTTATTGTTTTTATTTTTTATTAAATGTATTTAATTTTCTCTAAATTATACTTATAAAGGGTGGATGACTAAAAGCTTGGTACTTGGTAAGACTAAATAATTTGGTATTTGATGTGGTACCAAGCAGATAACAGAAGTTATTGAGGTCGGGACTTAAGGTTATACATTTGTAACTTGCCTTCTAGCTGCAATCACGCGGAAATGGTCCTAGGTTGGCATTTATATTAGTGGCATGAGAATATAATGAACTATATTTTGTCGAAATTGGTATAGAAAGGCCATGTCACTTTGCGTAGTAACACAGTTATGGAACTTTGAATGGATTTGTTTTCTATCAACTGAAGTTCAGCAAGGCCATATAAAATGTAATAAATAAACTTACCTGGCATGAAATAGAGATTGGTGGTGGTGTTGTTGTTGTTTTTGTTGTTGTTGTTGTTGATGATAATGATGATGATGGTGGTGATCGTCTGCTCATCACGTTTAAAGCATAAAAATAATCACTCAATACATTATTCACTTAAAAGTCAGTCCATTCTTTATACCAATCATTATAATTATGACGTTTTCACTGTAATCCGAATTGTAAACACGAGTCAACATGTATATATTTAAGAAAGCTAATTCCTTGTTTACATCTACAATCAACGTTATATCTGGCCGAACATCGCCTATTAATCACGAATTTTCACCGTTACATGAGTTCAGGCGCTTCAAGGCGTATATAATTTGCATTTTATTAAAAATGCAATATACGAATAGGAAATACTACGATAATGAATGTTGAAGATAATTCATTTTAACTGATTTGATATGATGATGGATTTGATATGATGATGGATTTTTAAATTAAACGGAATTGATAGCAAGATTGACATTGTTGTTGTTATTATTATTGTTGTTGTCGTTGTATTCGTCATTGTTTTGTCGTCTGCTTTATGTTGTAAACTTGATACGCGCACACATTATCAACGCGCGAGAAAGCTATAATTTTTCATTACAGTCAGGAACAATTTAAACACCACGGAAAGTATGTTATTATCAACAAAGAAAACATATTCTTTTACAGATACTTTTGTCAAATGTTTATATTCAATACAGGGTACATGTTACTACTCATAAATTTACTATATAATATGTAATTGGTCTAACATGTATTGAAATGTATATGTAATAAACTTTATCTTTGCTTTGTATTATCACAGAAAATGTTTAAGCTGTCATCCAGTTAGTTTTCAAGTTATCTGTCCTTAAAGTTGAAAGTTTTGCTGATTTCAAGGGCAGATGTCTTCTGACGAAAATGTGTATGTTTTCTCGACATCAAAATAAAATTTCATTGAATTCCATATAATATTTGTGTTGCTTTTCTTTCTTTTTCTAAGTAATGAGACTGAAGATAGTTTAAAATGAGACCAGTTTTGTTATTGTTGTTGCTGCTGCTGTTGTTAATAATAGAACACTATACGTCAAAAACCGCTGCAGTACTTTCATTAGTTTGTTCTTATAACGTATGACGAAAATCGCAATTATACATGCATAACATACATGTGTATAGCAGAAATCGCAAACCAATGTCGACGATCGCTATATTGCATTACCAATAATGATGGCAACCGCTTCATTGTATTACATATGTCGCAATCGCTATTCTGTCTTACATGCAAATGGCTGTGGTTACTTTTACTTATTACATACATGTATCAAAATTATGGAGAACGATATGTATATATTAGAAGACGTTTATTTGATAATGAGCCAATTCGATATGCTTTGAAAGGTATATACATGAAATATGTACAATAATGTTTTACGTGTGTAATACTAAAATAGTATAAAAAACAACAATAACAATAAAATAATAACTGCACAGTAAATAACAAAGTAAGGTGTTCTTGCAGCACGCCAGCGCACAGCAAATGACGCCATTGTCAATCATATTTTTTTTTCAAAACAAAATCGTTGATATGTCTTTGTTCCTGTAAACATTTAGCTTAGATATTTCTAACCTGTTTTGGGGTATGAAAAACGTTATATGTAAATATGTGGTCTTACTGGTCTCTTATTTAAACATATTCTGTATAGCAACGGTCATTGTTTGAAGGAAATAACCTTACTATGTTTGTTTGTTTGGTTGGTTTTACGGCCCACCAACACAATTTAGGTAATGATTTTGGCTAATCTCGGATGTTACAAGCAACACCAGGGATCAAAATCACCTCACCTACTGGAGCTAAGAAATGCATACACTCCAATTATTCAATCCCGTTTAGTCGCTGTGTAGAGATGAATTAGACGTTTTAAAGTTCATTCCGTTGGGTGAAAATGCGATATTTTAGCAGCGCCTTGTCCGGTATATACCGGAAAACGGTATTTATTGTAGCGCTCAAATCATTTTTAGTCTCACTTATTAATAGCACAAGTACAATATCTCACTTGACGTCAATTTTTACATCATTCTCGTCAACGCTAGAACAATTCAGAAATAACGGAGACGTGTGTAAATCTTCACGGTCCTTTAACAACGGCATTCCATTAAACAATTTTTTCTGAAACCATCTGTCATTAATATGAAGACAGATATAATTTTTCAGATAATGTCTTATTTCTTCATCGAGGTCTTTAAAGTCTACCTCTTCTTTAATAATGACTAGAAGATGGTTAGATTTTTCACGAAGAGCCCTCTCATAACCTACCCTGAAAGTAAACAAAGACCATTCATCTTGTACATGAGCCGGTGTCAATATAAAAATTGTTCTATCACTTCTTTCAACTGCATTCAGAATGTTTTCCTCAATGGAAGCACCGGCAACAAAATCTCTATCCGATATGCAACAACTAAATCCTTTCTCTTCAAGTAAGGGAAGTAACACGTTCAAAACGTAATCAAAGTCATTTTTGTGATACGAAATAAACGCGTGGCTTTGCATGCAAGCTTTTGGGGCAAGTGATTGATGATCAGAGTCGGCAAAGGCTTGCGAGTCATTTACTGTTCCTTCTGGAAAACTTTCCTTACATACACTGTCAATAAAGCATCTAGACATGTGCGTATTAGACCTACTAAAATGTACACTTGTCTTTGAGTCGAATTTTGGTTTCACAACTTGTGGCATGTAATATATTATTTTATTTCTGAACAATCTATCTTTAGAATCGACAAATCTCCCGCGCTTAATAAATCTATTCAAATCTTTGTCGCGTATATTTGTTCTGTTGATTCCATGTGAAACAATGATGCCGTAATGGGATCTTGTTGCCCGTATCTTTTCCTGCGCAATCAGCCAAGCCGTGATAAAACTGTCAGAAGTCGTCTGCCAATCGTCTGATAGGCAAACTATCATTCGCTTACTGTGCCTCACAGTTGTGTTAGATTCTCCTGAAATGAGTACCCTATGACAAAATCTCTTGCCATATCACATACAACGAAGTCGTAATTTTGATTTTCCAATAAAGTTACTATTTCGTCCATTACCCACTCTGTTTGCAGGCCCGAGTGCACAATAACACAGTCAAGATGTTCTCGGCGTTCTTGCGAATCTCTGTCAAACGGATGTATTCCAAAGTAAACAAACATCAAAACCTTGCATTCTAGCCGGTACGCGTATACCACTGCAAAGATTATCATAAAAATCAGTGTTAACACTGAGCAAGTCACCGTGGGTAAAACAACTTTTCCGAGTTGATCAAATTCTTCGTCACATGTAAATTTGTCGTCTGGTACCTCTAGCATAACCATTCCTTCTTCATTCTCTACCTTACATGATACTTTGTTCCAATTCAGTATCACGTTTTTGTTATTTCTGATCCAATTTTTCAGCCACAGTGTATTACAGTCACAGGTTAATGCATTTGGAAATATTGTTACAGATTTCAAGACGAGATTTGTAATCTCCTTTGGAATATAGGCCAACACATTGGAATGAAACCGTAAAGTGTGTAATGACGTCATTCGCCTTATCACATCTCCACTTAATGATTCTAATTTGTTTCTGCTTACATCAAATACAACTATTCTCTCCGGATAAGGTACGTTGTTGATGTTAGTTATGTTATTACCGCTATACCATAATTCAAGCTTTCCGTCCGGTAAGATGGTGTGGAACATATCCAATCCTTTATCCCTGCAATCGACTATTAAATGTTCTAATTTCGTTCTCTTGTAACAAACGCACTCTCTTGGACATTTTGGGACATTTACTTCACAATATGTTACCTCTGCATTGACAGATAACATTTTATGTCCGTTCAGTTCAGTTGGGGACTGGCAAATCCATTCATTGAAATAATAATCATTCTTTGGAATGGAACCATTTTCAGCCTTACCGTTCATAAAATCTACCAGTGGATTAATATTGCAATCACATTTGATTGGATTATTTGTTAGGTCGAATTTGTAATGGAGCAAAAGCACGGTGAGAAGTTTAGAACTTTCTTGCGGTAGATGCTTTGTTAATTGAATATTGGTGATGTTACAGTCACTTAAATCTACTTTTCTAAGAACTTCGTCTCGTTTGAGAACGTCTGATACGTCTGAGTCACTGCCTGTGTCGACCACTGTATTATACAACTGGAAATCAACAAATCCAAGTAAGAAATCAGTAAAGTTTCCAAACGATATATTCGTGGCACGGAAGTTGACAAGTTTTAGTCCTCTTAAATAGAACGGAAAATACGGTAAATCTGTGATCGGGTTAAATTGAAAGTGAATTTCCTTCAACTTAACGACACTCAAAGAAAATGAATCCGGATTGATTCTGACAATTTGGTTATGTTCTAGTCGAATGACCTCGATATTCTGTAACGGATGAAATATTGCTGTCGGAAGCGTTGTAAGTGAATTGTTCGCTAAACCAAGGTATCGTAACGAAGACAGATCATCAAATATATCAGCCGGCAATGTAATTATCATATTCCCGCCCAGTTCAAGCTTCTGTAATGACCTTAGACCTTTGAAAGAATCACGTGGTATATTTTGAAGCATGTTATTACTTAAATCAATGTTCTGCACACTTGTCAATTTTCTGAATGTTTTGCTACCTATTGCGTACAGTCCATTTCCTTTTAGACTTAATTTATCAATATGTCCATGGAATACGTATTCACTCAAATTCTTTATTTCGTTTCCTTCCAAATTAAAATATCGTCTGAATACATTGCTCGGCACTTTGATAAAATCTACGGCACTATAATGATTTTGCATCAACGGGCTTCTGGATAGATTTCTTGGAAGCATTGCCACGGTATCTGTCCATGGAAAGAAAAACGGAGGTGACGTTAGTAGATTACTAGGGAGCTCGAGTGATTGCAAATTTGGAAACATCTTTGACATTTGGTTCTGCTGCACATCTATTGTTATATTTTTCAGCATAATTTCAGCTAATTCTGGATAAGAAGAATTAATTTTCAACACGTGTGTTAGACTTTGGTTTTCAGAACCTAATTTTTCGTAAAGAAAAGTGACTAGATTATTTAGTCCAGCATTTTGATCGTTGTCAACAGTTTCATCGTTGGGTTCTATTTTCCCTGCGACGACAAGAACGCGTGTATCTCCAATAGTCAGTAAGTTGTCCAGGCTTTTCAAATTTATCGAGCAGTGTTTTATTTCCGTATGAATTATTATATGTTTCGCTCGTCCGCTATATTCCGTCAAATAAATACGGTTTCGGTCTCTACAGATTATACCCAAGATTTGAAATATCGGAAATTCCGGAAGCTTCATTTTCGGAACCATTTCAGTCAGGTTTAAGGAACAATTGTACGCACTCTCATCAGAAAGTTTCATGAAACTGAAAGAAATACTTCAAGCATTACATTTATTTGTGCATTGTACTTTATTTAATATGCATATATGAAAACTTAGGATGTATTTTATTGCAATGGTCCTTCATGGGAACTAAAATTTCCCCTGTAAGGACGTATATTAAGCAAATTACGTGAATTCACCTCAATTTTAAAATGTCAACAACCGTCTATGAATAAAATTGTTCACAGGTAAATGGTTGCCAAAAACAAAGCGTAAACAAAACAGTTGAAATGCATTTTAGGATGATGTTCCATGTCGCAGTTTCATGGGCAAATCTTCGCAAAGAAAATCTGTTGTTGTTTTAATAATTCTTTAAAATAAATTTGTCAAATATTCAAGAGAATTTATTTAAGTTCGATTGTGTAGGAAGTTACACACTTTCGAGACCGTGACTGGACCAAACCAGTACAGAGCAATGAGTTCAGTAGATTCTTGCTGAAGAAAACAACGGTTTGGTTTTACCCACGCGGGTTTATTGAAACTTGTCACGAGTAACTCCACCAAGGGGCGGCCAGCAAAGTTTAAAATTGTTTAAAGCACTTAACAAAAATAGTATTTGTACTATTCAACGGCGCACGATGTTTGAATTGGTGGACTTACTTGGTGGTGTTTCTGTCGTTATACTTGCAAAGCCGGGGGGGGTGGGTTTATTTTTTTTCTATTTTTTTTTTTTTATTTTTTTCCCGGGGAACTGAAAAAAAAACCATGCGGGGGCCAACCAAAAGCTGTTACCAGGCACATTCAACGAGCTTAAGTAAAGCTTCTAAAAGAAAAACAAAAAATCATGTATTCAGTTTTAAAAAGTTTAAAATTTTTTTCCCAAAGCTCTAAATAACAAACTTTTTTCGTTTTTGGGAAAAAAGGATTATTTTATAAAATGTAACAGTAAATTGTTTTTTTTTACTCCGAACCAATTAACTCATAATAAATTTGCAATGGGCAATAACAATACCTAGTTTTCACAAAAGCTTATTTCCTTTTAAGTTTCTGACTTTGGCATTGACCTTTAACCTTGGGGTCACTGTAACCTTAAACTTTGGCTCAATGGCCTCAAAATCCATAAAAAATAACTAACTAACCATGGGAATGTCTTTGCTAAGTTTTAACTTTATGATGCAGTGGCAGAAAAATATACTCATTAAATTCTAAAATGCCTGTGTATTATTTACTTATCACAACGCTTGTTACCTTTTCTGTTAAATGAAGAAAGAAATCCTGTCCTAGTTATATTTTGTGTACATTTTGTATTCCTCTGCCAGTTATGCGAAAAAACAAACAACAAAGAGATTTGCATTGTATTTTGTATATTTATTTGTTTGATTTTTTTCAGTTGCACTGCTTTTTCAAAAAACAGGGAATAGTTTTTTTCCCCCTATTTTTAATTTTTAATTTTTTCCAAAATCCGTTTTTGGGGGTTCGAACATTTTTTACTTACACTTGGTGCCCGGGAAAGATATGAGTTAAAAATCTTTATTTTTAAAGGGCCCCTTAGGGGTTATGTTTATTTTTAAAATATATAAATTTGGGGGTGCCCTTTTAAAAATTTCCAAATCTTACTCAGGGCCCCAATTTCCCCATCCTTATTAATTTTTGCTATAATTCCCACTTTTTTAAAGGGATTTTTCAAATTTTACAAACTTTTATTTTACATTTTTAACCCTTTTTTAAAAATTTAATTTTTCACATTGAGAAGTTTTTTTTGATTGAAAAAGCTATAACTTATTCTGAAACGAGCACGTTATAAAAATTTCCTGTTGCTCTTTTAAAAGAAGGAAAATTCAATCGTTTCTTAGCCATTATGTGCCTTTAAAAGGTTTTACATACTTATCTTGTTGTTGTGTTTTTTATTGTTATTTATTTATTTATTATTCTATTTTTATTTATTATATACTTTTAAATGAAATATTGAGAAATATTGATGAAATAAAATGCGTATTTTCATTTTCCGTATTTTCACTGTAAAAATTTATTTTTCACTGCAGTGAAACATATTTTCCGTATTTTCACTGGTGACCTGCCGGACTACTTTCTTTTAAATTCTGCCAGTACTCAAAATTTAAGGGAAAGTCTTTCAAATTTTAATGTCCAGAAAGAGAAAAATGTATATAATAAACAGAAAATTCAAGTTTTTTCTATAAATACATGATTTATTTTCATCTTGTGGCATGAAAATTACCATATTTCACTCGTGGCTACCGCCACTCATGAAATATTTATTTTCATACCACTCGATGAAAATAAATCATGTATTTATAGAAAAAACTTGAATATCCTCTATTTATTTATTTATGTTTGTGTATTCATTTATTTTGTTTGTGTTTGTTAATTTACTTATTTATTTATTTATACATTCATTCATTCATTCATTCATTCATTCATTCATTCATTCATTCATTCATTCATTCATTCATTCATTCATTCATTTATTTATTTATTTATTTATTTATTTATTTAATCCATCTGAGCGTTCCAACCATCAAATGTGTTTCTTCAGACAAAAAGACACCTGTTGCTATTTCGTGATACATGTATATTAATCTTAAACGTCAGGAATTTCCGATTTCGGCTCCACGGATTTTGAAGTTGAAATGAACAGTTCGAGTAGCTTAAGTCGTTTATTTCGTGAATCCGTCACACCTGAAATCGCGGATTTGTATAGTTGAATGTATAAATTCATCAAGTTTAAATTGTGAGTTCATGAAATTCAAATCGTGAAAACATGCATCCTATAACTTAAAATAACTTAAAATATAAACACTGGTATTTCGTATTTTCATGTATTTTCCATATTTTTTGTGATTATTATAAGTTTTTTAAGTTGCGTCCGTCCATCCGTCCGTCTATTCGTTCGTTCCTTCCTTCCTTCCTTCCTTCCTTCCTTCCTTCCTTCCTTCCTTCCTTCCTTCCTTCATTCATTCATTCATTCATTCATTCATTCATTCATTCATTCATTTTACTTATTTATTTATTTATTTATTTATTTATTTATTTATTTATTTATTTATTTATTTATTTATTTATTTATTTTTGATATTCATGCTTGGCGTCATACATGATAATCAGACAACTAAGTCCATGTTATTTTAGCAACTTGACGTGACACACCTTAAAAAACCCTATCTCAACATCAACTTTAATTAATGGACATGTATATATAAATCTAGATGAAAAAAAAAAAACATTTAAACCTACTGTTAGAGTACTTATATATTCCACATGTTAATCTACACTCAAGTCCTTTTCGCTGATTGATTGAAATTTTAATATTTTTTTTACTTGTAAACGTATCGTAAATCCCCCGTTTAAAAATCGTTACAATCGTTACATTGCTTCCGGGTAGGTACGGTGTATTTATTGGTCTGTGCCGATTTTTCATAATGGATAATGAGCAAAATCTGATCCATGGGCTTGATAAGGAAGAGAAAATATATATATAAACCGCATTTAAAGCATATAGTTTTGAATATCATGGCGACACGGAACATCGCAATGTTTGAGAATAGAGATAAAACATAAACAACTTCAAATGGTTTATTAACGGTCATTTTAGCTATTAAAAAGTAAAATACATGATATATCACATATGTGGATCAGAAGATAGTAAACACTCACCTAATCTGTCGAAAATTCATTGTAATCTTATAGTCTTCTTCGATATTATTATAATTTAGTATTTAAACTCCTATATAAGAGTTACAAAGACATAATAACGATTTTATATTTCCTGATTAGGTTTTAATTTGCGAGTTAGTTTCTTTTTTTATAGAACATTAGGACGCTTCCGTGGTTGTTCGATAAAAAGTATGTTTCGTCTTGTGACACAACAAAATGGTTACATGTAGGCCATTCGAGCACCCCCCAACCCCCCCCATTCGAGCCCGGCCACCCACCCCACCCCCGCCATTTGGAAAACGTCAGCGTTTACCCTTATTATTTTTGACGGAATTTGTTTATCATGTGGTTATGTGTCAGGTTATATAGCCGTATCAAACGGTTGTTTACAATATATCACCAGCATAACTGCTTTGGTTTTATACGCGAACAATTGTTAATCTAGAAAAAGAGATTCCTCTGAAGCATTAAAATAAGCAAAATTACATGAAAATTACAGACTCGGTTTGACTGAGTCTGTCCATGAGGGATAATGAAAAAGTGCATCATATGTCACGCCCCCTAGCACCGGCTTGAGTGGTTCTCAATTCTCAACTGGCATCTTGGTCTGCTCTGGTCGCTTGGTTAGAATCTGTTGCCACTGACAGGGTAAAACTAATGTCAATTTACATATAACTATTGTAGAATTTCACATTGACTATTTTTTGTTTCCTTTGTATTTTCCAATGTCCTTTTCGGCTTATAGTGGATAACCTCACATACCGATTATGTGCGAAAACAGGCCAAAACGTTGGCACATTTTAAATTTATTGTCATAAAAGATAAAGGGAAAAGTAAGTTAAGAGGCTAAATGTGCCTTAACCTAATAAATAAAGAAAATATTGACTATTTAGGCTTTTTATGTATTATTAAAATTCCAAATTTTTTTTAGAATTATTAAGGATTATAAATTTAATTTTAAAAGTTTTTTTAAAAGAAAAGCAAAGTGTTTTCAAAATAAATTTTTATACATTTGTTTTATAAAAATGTCCGAATTAAATTTGAAAAATAGTCCAAAAAATCAGTGTTTTTAATTGGAAAGAAACATTTATAATAAAAATGTTACAACTTTTCCTCGGACTTTTAACGGTTACTTTAGCATTAGGTTTAATTTTTTTATATTATTTTATATCGTTTCCATTCACTTATTTAATGAATTTGACAAATATATAAACTGCCTGTAGAATTTTCAAATAATATCTATTCTGCAAAATGCATCTTAAAATGTTTTTTTAACAAATACAAATTAATGTTTTCCAGGGCAATAAAAATATTATTTAATGTAAATTAAGATAGTTGTAAATCATTTGTTGTAATACTGCACGTTTGTAACGTCATTTTTCATTAGATAACCGTGACATATTCATAAACTTTAGTTATAATACTGCACGTTTGTAACGTCACTTTTCATTGGATAACCGTGACGTTTTTCATAAACTTAAAAGTTATAATACTGTCACTTTTCATTGGATATTCTTGACATTTATATGGTTTGCTGTATTGTAAATTCGTTATAAAGATTCTTGGCAGGTTATATGGCCGAATATAAACGGTTGTTCGCAATATAACTCTCGCCTGGCTACCCGGGTTATATATGCAAACAACCGTTTATATAGGGCCATATAACCTGTCAAAAAATCTTTATAAGTAATTAAATATATTTTTAATAACTACAATAGCAAACATTGACAATGTTTTATATATTTTTTTAGGCCAGAGGTCAACTGATTATTACTGTCCGTTTAGGTCAGGGGGTGTCGATTACACGTTATATGACCTGTATGCAGCCGGGGTTCGCCTTCAAAACACGTTTGCCCTCTCCTTCCAAGTCAAGGTAATTATCTTCTATAACTTTAACGCACTTCCAAGCTAAATATCTTATACTGATTTGTCCATGCTTCAATGTGGATAAACGGTAATCTAGTTATCATTTTAGGGAAAATCTTAAACTGGACAGTGACCAGTGAAAATCGGAAATTATCGCAAGTTTCCGTGTCTTAAATATCGGCAGACATCAAAATGCTTTGAAGTGATAGGGGACGCCGGAAACAAACTCATAAATACCGAAAGTTTTCCGAATTCTATATGCAGGAATATTTTTTTTCAACAGCTCTGGATGAAGTATTTACCATATACGTTTGACATATTCTTTAATTCCCGGGCGTTTATAAAAACGTCATACACACGCGGAGCAATACAATATAATGTGTGACTTCTTTACTCAAATATGATACATGTACATGTATACGGATAAAGACGAACTTAGGGTTACACGAACTCTTTATAAATGGAATATTTTTGTAGTTGTTGTTTTTCATTTTTATAGTGTCCAAATGACGCCCATATTTTGTTACAAGAGTCTGCAAATGATTACACAAACAACGTGATAGAAATAGTCCTTGGAGGTTGGGGAAACACCAAGTCTGTAATACGAGATGAACAGCAAGGGGCGGCAAAGGCGGAGTACACTGTAAGTTTTCAGCCTCAATGTCAGACACTCACATTGATTTCCCCATAGACTAGCTTACATAATAAGAAATGGTCCCTAATCCTACCTTAAAATTGAGTTTTCATGCTTAAGAGGTGATTTTTCTAGCAGAATGGAATGTCTGACATATAAAAATTATCCTGTTATATTGGGGTAGCCAACCAAATTGTTTACAAAATGACTTCAAAGAGGATTACTTCATTGATTTTTTTGGCTGATCACAGGACTGACATACACTTTTAATGAATGAAAATATCCAAGTCAAAAATTATCATAGACTCATCAGGGCTGGGAATCAAAACTGCGTCGTATCCTACAAAATGTAAACAAACGCCGCCATCTTGGAACGAAAAACGTATGTTTTTGTTTATAACTCTTTTTGTTTGAAATGACTGAAAACAAGATATATGTATTAACACGCTACACTATTTTCCGCTTCGTTCGGTATATGTTGCTTGCACAACTATTTTGTAAAACAAAAGTTATAGCGAACTTGCAACTCGAAGCGAGGCAGAATTTTGATGAAAATGTGTGGATACGACGCAGTTCATATTGCTTTATCTATCGTTTTTTCCTTCAAATCAATTATATATTTGTTTCAGAGTTTACCATAAACTTCGAAATATAATTTTGCATCATTTACTAAAATTTTATTAAAAAGAGATGTTTATTTCCTAAGAAAATAATGATTTTTACGAAATGATACGACTCAGTTGAAAATAAAATATGATACGACGCAGTTGTATTTTTGGCAGTCTTTTCAACAGGGATAATTTTGGCAATATATGTCCATTTTATGGAATAATCACTTGCGCTAGATAAAAACCCAGATCATTTGCGGTGTAAAGCAATGTTCTGTTGATTATTTAGAATACAATGTGTCATGTCCAATATAACATTTAATTTGAAAATTTACATTGCGGAAGATACTTTTCAGTTAAACATGAACACCTTATTGATCATAATATCTGAAATAATTTCTTATATTTTCCTGTATGTTCAATATTATTCCTATTTTTTTTCGCAAAAAAATGTAGAAATCTTTTAACTTGAATTCATTTTAGCTAGCTACGCTTTAAGTTAACTGTGGTTCTGCATGTTCTGGGTAATGACTGCTTTTTTGTGGTTTCTTTTCAAACTTTCACTCTACACATTAGCTTTACTAGGGGCGAGGACCTCAGGTGCGCCTTTGTGCATTATTTCAGGAAAAATGTTGTACCTGAAGAGAACCGTCGCAATTTTGAAACTAGTTTGATAGGTTTTCCACACAAAAGAATAAACAATCCCTGGTGGTTTTCGAATTCATAGCAGTTCAGTTCAAATGATTCGAATTCAGTAAACATAAACAGCTCGGTCTCGGTCGGACACACCTGTGATTTGTTTTTTCAAAAAAATTTGTTAACGTCAGCTGTACAACTAAGCAGCTTTTTTATTAACTTCTGGCGTGAAGTTTTAAGATTATAAATATTTGTAATAATTATAAAGAGAATAAAATTTAAATTTCTTATTTCGGTATGATAAATAATAATAAATAAAATACTTTTATTTCCTCCAATATTGAAGAGCATAACATATTTACAGAGGTGAACATAGATATATACATAAACAAGTATAATACATATTAACAGAATAGTATATCCAATTTAGCATCGTTCATATAGTAAGAAGAGATGCATTAGAAATATTTTACATTAACTACATAAATTATATCAGATATAGAAAACAAATATAACAAAATAAATGTTAACTTACAATTTGTCTCATGAGGTGTTATTTTGTCTTAAATGTTAACTAGTATACTATCAAATGTACAAACAGTTATCAAGGTATCATATATTGTTCAGGAGGTATACGTATGAAATATACAGACAAACATTAACTAGTATACTAACCAAGGTATCATATATATCTCAAGAGGTAAGTATAAAATGTACAGACAAAAATTAACTAGTATACTTATCAAGGTATCATATATATCTCAAGAGGTAAGTATCAAATGAACTAGTATACTTATCAAGGTATCATATATATCTCAAGAGGTAAGTATCAAATGAACACACAAATATTAGAGAAAAAAGAAAGTCACTAGTATCAGATATACAGGTTGCGTTGTGTGGATTGCAATATAGTTTGAATGTAATAGTTGAATTTTTATAATAGTTAACATGTATATATTTAATCAAATATTATAAGAAGGTATATATCCGTGTGCTTGTGATAAACATCATTATGTCACATAGATTACAGTAATTTAAATTAGAAATAAAAAAAAAAACACTGCTTACAGCATTAATTTTTATCCTTATAACATTATGTTGGCATATCTGTCACATTTGACAAAAGTCTATGCGGACGAAAACGAAAACGTATAGACTGATGAGATGACAATTACATGATATCATGTTATATATAAATATAGTTATACTATTTAGAGTTGGTTCCTATTTTGTTAGTTTTACAAGTCCTGTATTAGGTATTTATTACACCGAGTAAATTCCGGCTTTTTGTTCATTATAGAGACCTGGAACTCTATAAGATTTCACAGTCACCCTCCATGTACCAATTTTTTCTAGTTTGTGCGGATCTTTAAGAGATTACGAATAGACTTCGCAACTCTATAATTGCGCAACGCTAGACTGTCATTATCAGATGCTAGCCGGAAACACTGCCAGCATTGTTCCTCAGGTGACAACGCAAGAAGGTCTATAAATGTTGTCATTCCGCATTCCTCAATGACTGAGTCCCACAATCTGATTATATTGTTGTTGTTTACCGTACAGAAGCACATCAAGTGTACGATTTGATTTTCGCAAAGCCTGTTGCATTTTCTACATGTTACAACATATGAATGGGACATAAAACTACCTATACTTTCCATTAAAAAAGAACACATATACGCCGTTTTAGGGTTGTTTCTTGATACATACCACAGCGTCGCTGGCAATGAATACTGGATTATTCCACATAACTCACGTCTTGACAGTATTAATCGGTCAACACGCGTGTAGGTTGCAGTATTTGTAATGGCTGAGCGTAAAGTAACTTTCCATGCATATTTCGAAGGGAATACGCCACTTTCTAAATATGAGTAAAGGACACTTTCAAGATTATATTTCTGCAATAGTCTGTATACATCGGGTATAAATCCACGACTCTGATTGTCAAAGTTCAAATACTTTATCAGTCGCGTAATGAACACTTGTTTTGCCAAATATTGGCAAGGCAGACGACATAATTGGCCTAAGAAATTTAGCTTTCTGTAGTTTATAATTTCTTCAATACTGTCAATATTTATTGAACTTAAAGCAAAGTCAGTGGATGTATGGCGTTTAAATGTTTGCATAAACTTAACACAAAAGCGGTGAGACAATTCAAGTGTCCGAATGTCTGATGCTGAGTATACATTCCATAACTCACAACCGTAGAGGGCCTTTGGGAGTACGACTGAGCGGTAGATAATTCGACACGATAATCTGACCTAAATTTTCTGTTCAATATTGTGAAAACTTAATAATTTTTCAATACTGTTGAAAGATCATGTCTGCCTATATCTGTATCAAATTTATCGGTGCATAGCGTAAAATACCTTTGCAAAACGGACACCTTTTTTACAAAATAATTTGTAGTTGTATCATATGTAACTCGATTTTGAAAAGTTTTTTTGATGGAGAAGAATGATACTTAAGTTCAAATATAAAAAAAACATTCCGTAGACCTTTCCTCATCGGCGATAAAGAAACGCAGGGGTAAAATTCCGCGGCGCTGAACATAAAATGACTAAACGTAACGCATAACCTACTTACAAAAATATATTGTAGCTTAACCATTTATAATATAATTTTAAAATTTAATGTTCAGTTTCAAATAATAAAGCTCATATGTCCTCGTCGATTATTAAGAAAATGAATACAATAAAATCGGCACGTAAAAGACAGAAGTAATAACGGTTTTGACGCAAATTATTGCTAAAAACAAAAAACAAAGGTAGGCATGCAATTTGCGCATTCCCGATAGCGAGAGACCTTTTCAAAATTTGTAATTCTTTCTCTTTTTTTTAAAGAAAACAGTCATTCCTGATTAATACAGGGTCCAGTGGAGGTTACACTGGAATATTGAATTTTGTATCAAAAATAGTAATCACTCCCATTTCGAACTCACGGGAACAAGTTTATAAGCATGCTAAGGCAACATTAGAACACGTTGTCATATGGGTGTGCGATCACGTGTTTCAATGTATATTCCAGCAAACAAAAGACGTTGTACCAACGTTGTACTGACGTTAGACCCTGACGTTGGGTAAACGTTGACAGAAGGTTGGATTTGAAAGTTTTTTAGACGTCAGAATCCGACGTCTATACAACGTCATAAAATGACCCTCATCCAACCTTTTCTGACCATTATTTGGACATAATCAACCTTTTATGACCATTATCTGACCATAATCCAACCTTTTCTGACCAATATCTGACCATAATTCAACCTTTTCTGACCATTATCTGGCCATAATCCAACCTTATCTGACCATGATTTAACCTCATTTCAAACTTTTTGGAATATGATTTTTTTCTCATTTTAAGCTCATTAGTAGGGTAAACAAATAAGCATTATTATAATTTTAACAATTTATTTTCAATACGAATCACATGTACAAAACAATAAATGTGGTATTATAATATATTGCATTCGATACAGCGTTACGGAATTTGTAGATGCTTATGATCAGTACTAAAATGCGACCGAAAAATGCAGCCTTAATAGAATTGTATTACATTTCCATTTTTATGAAACCAATGAGTGACCTCTGCTTTTGACTTAAGTTGTAAACAAGAAATGTTGTTGGACGTTATTAGCATACCTAGCACATAATTTAAATAGTTTAACCAATATTCAGCCTGCAATGAAAATACAACTGCGTCGTATCATATTTTATTTTCAACTGAGTCGTATCATTTCGTAAAAAATCATTTTTTTCTTGGAAAATAAACATCTCTTTTAAATGAAAGTTAAGTAAATGATGCAAACTTATGTTTTGAAGTTTATGGTGAACTCTGAAAACGAGTATATAATTGATTTGAAGAAAAAACGATAGATAAAGCAATATGAACTGCGTCGTATCCACACATTTTCATCAAAATTCTGCCTCGCTTCGAGTTGCAAGTTCGCTATAACTTTTGTTTTACAAAATAGCTGTGCAAGCAACATATACCGAACGAAGCGGAAAATAGTGTAGCGTGTTAATACATATATCTTGTTTATCAGTCATTTCCAACAAAAAGAGTTTTAAACAAAAACATACATTTTTCGCTCCAAGATGGCGGCGTTTGTTTACATTTTGTAGGATACGACGCAGTTTTGATTCCCAGCCCTGCTCATGAAATATTTTATTTTCTCCAGAAAACAATGCAGTATTACTTTCTAAATTAGTTTTTATTACTTTAAAATACCCTGTTTTCATTCAATCATCTCATGTCCAATTGAATCATATGGTTTTCCCTGCACTTTTTTCAGCCAATCGCTGGTCATGTTACAATGCGATACTCTGACCTAAATTTCTGTGGTTGAACACCGCTAATAGAAGTCTTTTTAACTGAATTATATATTGTTATAAAACGTATAATAATATAATCCGTATAAAATACTATAAATAAAAAATATATTAAGTATAATAAATGCTGCTGAAGAAGGCCGACGGCTAATTCATATAAGCGTTCTTAAGTTTATACGACAAATTAGATTTTATCTCAGTCTATGAAAATATTTAATATATAACAGTACGAAAAATTTACCTATATTTGTAACACTTCGGATGCGTTGTATTTTTCATCAAGAATATAAATTTCAATATCTCATATGTATACGCTAGATGTGGTCATTGTCATCTACAATGCAATGCTATTCTACACGCTTTTATTCATATTTTCAAAAGTTCGCATTACTACAAGGCATAATGTACGAAAACTGTATAGTATTTGAATTCTACATTTAGTATTTTTCATATATAGTGTTGCACAATTCCATGCAAGTCTTTGCAGTCAATCCATAAATGCTAAGACATGCAAATATTAAGAAAGAGAAAAATGATTGGCCGTCATATGTGTCCAGTTTACCGTATGCGATATGCATTTCGAAAATTATCTTGATTGTCGCTGGTTGTCATGTAATCAAAGCTTATCTTTAACTTACAGGATACGGACATTGTGTCCGGGACAGAGTACCGCTATTTCTGGTTTAGCTGGGACAGTAACACAATAGCTGTTGGAAAAGGATCAACACCCTACACGAACGAACTCATGTCCTGGAACGGTCTAGCTCATGATGTGAACTATATCTCCATAGGTATTGGGTACGGCACGGACGGATATTGGAAGTTCATGATAGGTGAGTTCAATCGCAACTACTCGGCCCTTTCCGTCAGTCTTCGGTTATTATAGATAATAGCCGAGGCAGTTCCGAATGGTGAGGTTTATATTCAATCGCAACTACTCGGCCCTTTCCGTCATTCTTCGGATAAGGACCTCGAACATAATAGTATGAATACACAGAACGGATGCGGTATTCCGGTCTAGCCTACGCTAAGAAACTAATCATGTAAACAAATAGTAATTTAATGCTGGGAGTTGTTGACAAGTTTATTTCCAGTATATGTAGTAAAGGTCCACCTAAAATAAGTGAATTCATAGGTACAAAAGCAAACAATACATTATTTATATATTTACTAATATGGCTGTAGAAACCGAAAGTACAAAAACCAACCTGTTGACATTTATTTACAATTGAACATCTGTGGGCATATTTGAATTACAAATTCTTGTCAGACATATTTTCAACATAAGAGTACCGGAACAGACATAAGATGTTAAATATATGCATTTGTTTTACATTATTTCTGTTTCTGTTTACATCTGTAAACCATGTGGTAGAACTACTTTCAATCCGTATTGTTTCCGAGGTTAATATTATAGACAAGTAAAATGGTTTCCTGCGGTGACCGTTGAAGACCGGAGAAGGTCGAACATAAAACAATTATTTCTTTTTAAGAAAATGATTAAATAGGCGTATACCATTTTATGAATGATTCCGAGCAAAAAAATAAATAAAGTAAACACACAAGTTTACGCAGAAAATATCTCTATTTATTATGGCAGATGCCACTACGAATATTTTAACTTTGTAGATTTTCAGTATAAACAATTTATTGTTTGTAAAATTTGAGTAAGATATTAAAGAAACATTGATAATTTTCAAACACATCATTCAAGTTTTTCCACCTTAAAAGGTAAAATAATTATAGAAAATAAGAAAAATCACGTAATAGTTTTTTTGTTCTTAATTAGGGGTAATTCGGACTAATTCCCTACAGGTAAATCCGTAACGTACCGGCAAACGGTATTTAGCTAGGATTTCGAAAATGTCAATTATCCAATCATGTACGGTTTACAGATCACATGCTCCTCCATGTACCGAAAACAGGTCACGTGCTCCTCCTTGCCTCAACAGGTAAACGCGTACCAATACCCTGCGGTCTCCAGACCGCAGGGAATAATAGCCGAGGCAGTTCCGAATGGGTTTATATTCAATCGGAACATCTCGGCTATTATTCATAAAATCCGAAGTTTGACGGAAAGAGCCGAGAAGGTGCGATTGTGTCGATTCTATTTTCGCGACTTTAAGTAAAAGTCGCGTCGACACAGCTGAACTGTTGGTATAGTATTATGATAGTGACGAATATGGACACGTTTTTGTCTAAAAGAAATGTTCTGGAAATTTTGAAATGGCAAAAGTCATCAACCATCATCGTGCCCAAATTATAGTACTATGTTTTAATATATAAACTGTAATTACTTAATAATATCTTATTCATTAGTTCACTTATCAATGCGATATTTTCTAGAACAAGGCTTCATTGTAAAAATTAATTTGCTTTTCTTTTGCAAATAAATACATGTACGAGCTATACATGAAATAGAGGAACCTTTAATATATTTTTGTGCAATACTATCACCTGGTCCAGTGTTGCAAAGAAAAGATGAGGATCAGAATCAGGATCAGGATCAAATGATTCTACTTTTTCAATTTAACAAACTTATTTTGAGATAAGATTTAGGAATAACACCAATTACAATGATAATTGGACAAAAATAAGGATCAATTTAATTATCAAAATCTTATTTGGATCATTTTTTGATGCTGGCGTTTAATTTTTTGTGAACACGGACAAAGATGTACAGAAAGGCTACTTTTCGTAAAAAGCAGCGGTGCTAACATATTAATATAATATAATGCAAAGAAAAAGCAATTGTCCACAACTGTTAACCTTTCGTTTTGAAGCCGTCCGTTATATGACTATCTTCAGACATATTCCTTACATATAGAAAAAAATCAAATTATGTTTCTTGTTTCTTACTATTTTGTATTCATAAATATCATGTACAATACAGTTTCTTTTAACGTTATAAGCGTCGCTTCCATTTTCATTCTGTTAACGTTTTCATACAACATTTACACCTTGTATAGTTGACGGAAATTGGGCTGACTGGGGTACATGGGGATCATGCACGACCACGTGCGGAGGCGGAAGTACGGAGAGAACACGTGCATGCACAAACCCACCTGCTAGTAATGGTGGATCACAATGCACGGGCGACACTGAACAAACAACAACGTGTAACTCACAGAATTGTCCAAGTAAGGAATATTAATTCCAAACCATTATTGATAATCAAAGCCAGTGGTTAAAAAACTTTTTTTTTTTCAAAAATAAAACAACTTTAAAATGGTTTAAACATCATAGATAAAGATATTCAAAGATAGATAAAGATATTGCTTTTGAAGCAGCATGCCTCCATATTCATGCTATTGTTCTTGGAAATTTTGAAAACGTATTTAAAAGTATTATACATGTATTATGAAGTGAGCGAAGAAAGTAATTCACACATTGCAAATGACATTTACAAATCCATGAAAATTATCAAAAGAGGTCAAATATGCAAAACTAGGCCTTACTGCGTTAGTCACGCAGTAGAAATCTGATGATAAAGTCGGCTCAACAGTCATTAATCGCACATAACATGTCAATTATTTCTTGAATCTTATACCCTTTTACTTTTCTTAAAATCTTAGTACACCTTTCTGAAGTTTGATTTTCTTGAAAATTTTTGGCTCATCTGGAGGCATGCAGCTTTTAAAGCGCTTTAGTTTCTCTTACATTTGTTAGAGCAAGCCCCAAAATATTCAGACTCTTCAAAGATAAATTGCTGCTCATACATTTTCTCAAACTTAGATGCGAAATTTTATACCATCCGTAAAAGAGTTTCCGAAATAAGATGATAAATAGGTACCGGGCAATGTCAATCAGATTAATACCGACATTCAGATAATAGGGGCATTTTGGGATATAATTTGGTATTTCAGTTGATGGAAATTGGGGCTTATGGTCTCAGTGGAGTACTTGTTCAGCAACATGCGGAAACCAGACAATGTCCAGAACGAGGCTGTGCGATAGTCCTGCTGCGCAACATGGCGGTGCTTCCTGTTCCGGTTCAGACATTGAGACATCATCTTGCACTTTACCGTCTTGTCCAAGTACTAACCTTAAGTTACACCTACTTTCTGACAAAAGAAATACCATGCAGACTTGCCATGAATAAATGAGCTATACAATATCATATCGCAGCACTATATGTATACATGTACATATGCGTTGACTTATTCAAATACATCGATAAAAAAAGAAGCTTCACTTAACAATAAAGAGGAAAAAAATGTTCTGTTGGTTGACAAATTGCTTATTAAAAAAAATAAAACTTAGAAATCGTATGTTTTTTCGGAGCTTGACAAAAGTCACGATGACAATTGATCCCGGACATTCAGTCTGGTGGTCATTTGACCCAACTGACCCAACAAAAACCATGTGGGACAAGTGTCAGACTCTTGCCGAGAAAATGATATGTAATAACTGGTGTGTTATCCAGGAAAGTCGGTTTAGTGGATCAACAAGAAAGATATGACCAAAGTATGTTAAATCGGCATAACAGGCATAACAAAAGAAACCAAACAAACAGACTTACGTGCATTATGGAATCAACAAAAATAATTTAATTATGTCGATATGCTTCCTAAATTCAGTGATAAAACTTTTTTATCTTTCAATTATTTAATTATTTAGTTTTTTATGAATTTATTTTTTTTCTTTATTAAGTCGACGGAGATTGGGGAGCTTGGTCGTCAACATCGTGTAGCAAACCTTGTGGCTATGGAACGGTCGTTAAAACGAGGTCATGTGACTCGCCAGCACCGGCTCTTGGCGGTAACGACTGTTCAGGGGCCAGCAACGAAACGGACGTCTGCATCGCTGCATATTGTCCACCTGTTGGGAATTCTACATACGCAAATGTTTGTATCTAAGTTTATATTATATATAACATATAAATATGTGTTTGTATTTATGTTTGTACATTTTATCAAATCTTTGTGGTATTGTATATATAACTGTAACTGTTTGTGTCACGTTGTATGAAAAATTATTGCAAATTTAAAGCACGAAAATCTGTCGTATCTTTACAATTTAGGGTGACGCTTTCAGAAATACAGGTGATTATGTAATTAAAATGACGTCAGTAAAGAATCTTTAATCATAGATCTGTGTGAGTAAAAATTTACATTATAAGAGTAAGCAGAAGTCAGGCACAAACGATGCTCTTCATTCATTCATTCATTCATTCATTCATGCATATCTCATATTATTTGATACCTTGACATATAAAAAGATGACGTCATAATTGGTGTTCCGAGTCAAGATCAATATGTAGGTTCATGTATGAGCAGTGAGCATAATTTTATCGTTTATATTTTATTGCCCATTTCAGCAATGTGGGGTTGACATGTTTACGTGTTTTAACGGGACAATGACGTGTATTGACGATGTGTTCCGGTGTGACTGTCAATACGATTGCGATGACGGAAGTGATGAAGATGCCACGTGGGCCGGATGTGCCCCTAACTTATGTTCATCAGCAGGTAAGCAGTTTGAAATTCCGAGTAGGCGGCTTCGGAAGCATTTTTGTTTCAAATCACCACTATATTAATAGCCAAAAATAGTCCTTAACAATTTTTTAAAGTTGTTTGGGCACAATCTGACTAAAGTTCAGATCTGCTTAATTTATTTCTTGCATGTAGTAGCGTTAATAAGACAGAATACCGGGGGCCAAAGTTAATTGATACATATTAATTTATCATTGCTCAGACATGGATGCAGAAACAAGATAAAACTCATATTTTATATTTTCCATAACCTTGATGGCACTCATTTTAGAAACATCTTGTTTGTATCCGAATTAAATTTTGTTTTCTTTTATATAGATTTCTTAAATCAAAGCACGCCACGTGGATTTGATAATTATTTACTCCAAACAAAACACTTGATAAAACTAATAGATCTAATATACAACAGATTTGTTTTGTTGAAGTGATTATCTTTCCTACATGTTCAACCATGATTATTATTATTTTAGGCAGACCATGGCGCGGTGTAATGGTGATGGCGATGATGGTTTTGACAACACTCATGGTGTCCAGCAGAAAATTGTAAAGAATTATTACAATTAAATAATGCAGACACATGTGTAATTAAAAAAAAGATTATAAAGGAAGCATACATTTTTGTGTAAATAAAGTAAATAAATCTATCGTACTTTTACATGTATCCCCTACAATGCACATACCTGTAGTACCAAAACTCGTGCTACAATTTTATATTGTTTGATACATATGTGATTTTCTTTCCTTGTTTAAATAAAAAAATATTATTGAAATATACATGTGTTCTTTCTCTTCCTCGGAACGTCATTACAGTACTAAATAAAGGGTGTTACTTATTTTATATAGAAACAGAGATCAATGCTTTCAGTAAGAATATATACCTTCCCTCTTAAAAGTCCATTATGCCTCAGACATGCAATGAATTTTGTTTCTCAAATACTTTTTTTTGTTGGTATCTTGTTACAGTTTCCAAAAATACACTCATTTTCCATATACATTAACTATCTTTTGCTACTTTTGCTCTGTCAATGACACTATTAGTATTTTCAAACTATTTTGTATCGAGGTACTACTTTGTTTACACTTCAAATGTTGCCTTTGCGACTCATTACTACTTTCGCAGTACTCTTGTAAATTCATTTTTGAAACATTATATTAAACACTTGTTTGACATTACTAAAGAATTGAAAAATATGGCTTTCTGGATTGCTTTCACGTTCCCCACAAAAACAGAATCCCCCCTCCCTACACACACACGCGCACACACGCACACACAACAACAAAAAAAACAACAAACAAGCAAACAGACAAGAAAGAAAAGAAAAAGGTGAAACAACAACAAAAACACCATTGCTCTAGATAAAAACACGTTTTCTTGTGGTCTGTACGTATGCGATATACATTAATTCATCAATAAAACATAGGCTCCACAGAAACCACATATAGACAACTCTCCCCTGTAGTGCATGTATTTTTTAATTGTTTGAATTGTTTTAACATAGATCTATTTCAACACAATACTTATAATATCTCGACGATCGATCCAATTAACGGGCTGTCCGGGATAACAAACCAGACTACTTATGCCACATGATTTATGTATTAGCGGTCAAAGACAAATGACCGTAAGACGCAATGTCCCAGTTCAACGTAGATAATGCCTTGTCCGAGAATCAAAGCAGTGACCCCTGGATGTTTCCCCTTGTGAGCTAAGGAGTACGGAGGAAAGTGAAATTAAAATATAAATTGTCTGTCCAACTATTAAATGGTCCTTTAAAATGAACCATTTTAAAGTTTCACCTCTGATTCCATAGTCATGTATTTTCAGCAGTATTTTCTCATGACTGACCTTGTCGATTTCATGTCTTACTGAAATCTAAAAGAATCAGATCTTCTTATTTTTTTCTCATATACTGACGTGACCCGGTCATTTACCAACAGTAATACATGACCTTTTTTCCATGAAACCATGTTGGAGGGGTAGAGGATGAACTATGATTGTGTGTGTGTGTGTGTGTGTGTGTGCGCGCGCGCGCGCGTGTGCGTGTGTGTGTGTGTGTGTGTGTGTGTGCGTGTGTGTGTGTGTGTGTGTTTGTTTACCCTCGCCACCGAAAAGAAACCATATGGGCGAGCAAAGTGAAGTGGTTGGTGAAGTGTTTAACAATGGAGAAGGAAACTATGTGTTCCATAACCTTACACAGAACACATGTTAAGGAAATTGGTCTAAAATTGGCAGGGACTGACCTATCGCCTTTCTTGAAGAATGGGGCTGCATAGGCAGATTTCCATTGGGATGGTAACGAGCCTTCATCGATGGATCGACTTTTGGAAGATGACCTCTAGGAGCTCTTTGGACGCAAGGGATAGGGGAGATTTGGGGCTAAAGACTGACTGAAATTGCTTATTTAAAGCTGTAGCCTTTACAAGATACAAGAAACTTTATTTTAAGTCGGTTTACATATTACAAGAAACATTAGCTAATAAGCTATTTACCGACAATTTGAGACATTATCATGGTGAAACTTATTTTCATACGTTTTAATATGAATAAGAAACAAGTGAACAGACAATAACGGTCAAAAATCAACTAATATCACATAAAAATACGATTATGACTAGCTAAAGAAACAAGTTAGGGAGATCATATTATTGTTTAATTTTAAAGTTTAAAGTTCTTCGGAATTTCATTAGTACAGTAAGGCTTTTACTTCAAGGGAGGCAACTCCTGAGAGCTTGTTGAAAAAAAACAACCGCGCGCTTTTGTATGACGTCAATTTGTGATGGTGGAAATTCTTCGCATTCCGGTGCAGCCATTTTTGTTGTTATTGTAAGTTATTTCGATCAAAAGATGCGTGAACACATATAAATGCGTGTTATTGCGAAACTATTTGTAGGTGATTACGTCCTCTAAACTTTTAATACAGATCATAAACATAAAAGGCGAAGCAAAGTAAACAGGTAATGCTCCCCAAGACAATTTTTTATCGATTGCAAAGTTTCAGTGATACACATTTCGGACATGGGTTTTTTTTCGGCTGATGTAAATTAATTTAAGTCATTGTAGGCCATGAAGAAAGAAAAAAATAATCTACCCTTATCTGTACAATGGTAAAATACCTATCTGTAAGTTTAATCATAGACATAAGTTATTTTAAATTCCATGTTTAATTATTATTGAAATTGATTTTCATGCTTAATTTGATGGCAACCCTAGTCCTTCATTGAAAGACATCGCATTGTCTTTTTTTTTACATTTTGACGTTTATCGGAAAATGCGAAGCGGATTTGACCCATGTAAAAAATAGCTTCAAATCCGCGGTTATGTCTAAATATTTGGACTAATGACAACCCTATCTATTTTTTTCAGGTGTAAAACTTGTATATAATAAACTTTTGAAAACGGATTGAACCTTGCATATACGTCAATATATGAGCCAGGCATAGATCATTTTTCTATGTTACAGAAATATGTTTGTAAATTGTAAATTTTGACCAGATGTTGAGATCATTTTTGTAAATTATTAAATATTGGCAGTCTCAGATAGAACCTATTAAATATTAGCAGTCTCTTGGAATAGACCCCTATGGCAATACCAGCCTTTACTGCTAGCCGAAAGGTCTAGCCGCAAATGTCCTTCCTCTGGTGTTTTTGACTTAAAGGTCCATTATGCCTCAGAAATGCTACTGGTTGGGGACCACCAAAACCGGACAACCACCAAACCCGGACAGCCCCAAAAATGCTTAATTTAGTATTTTCTTTGTTCAGTGGTTGTCAGTCACTTTTTTATCAACAATAAAATGTGTAATTCTTCTAAAATTAAGTAAATAACTTTATTTCAACCTCTATAAATGGTAATATTTTAATGCCTATTTCAAGAATGTCGACGTTGAAATTTGGGGGTCAAGAAAGCAATGTCTGACCTCAAATACCAGCTATAATCATTTGCAGAGTGAATAATAGAATATCCAAAACTTCAGCATTTGTTGCTGACATATTGTATATCATGTTAAAAATCAAAAATCAAAACACCCAAGCTTTTATCTGAATTAAATCACGTCACGCACATATCTGTCCAGACACATGGTACTGTAGTGTAGACAATTTAGTTAATTTTGATACCTTCCTTGTCGAGCCTCTGATATAAGTGTCAATACAATCAGAAATAAACAAACTAGTTTGTTAGTTAGGAGAAGAACCTAGCTGAACTGTGTCAAATTTTTTGGTCTCTAGGTTAAAAATTATGAAATCTGTACGGAAAAATGTTCCAAAAGTGTCCGGTTGATGGTCTCTGACCAGTATCATTTTTATTTCACAAAACCTTTAAATATTTTGTTATCTTGTTACAGTTTCCAAAAAGTTACTCATTTGCCATATAGATGAACTGTCTTTTCATTATTTGATTGTTGGCAATCAGTATAATTTTAGTGAATAAATATTTTATAGCGAAATACAGAGGTGTTATCTATGTCTCTTAGTTTAAACATATTTTATTTCAAACATTTTCACATAAACAATTATTACATACAATCATAAGTTACATAAACAATGCTGAAAAAGGATTAGATCCGAAAGCATACAATGCTTATAGAGGTCTTTTCCTAACATATAATTCATTACTGTAAATTCGGCGGTAAATTACATGTTCGAAATAGTATATCATGAAACATTTTATTGATGATGAATGAAGAAAGACGAGGACGGCAAAAGTTTCTATTCAGAGCTAAAAGTAAAAAAAAAATAAGTAGTTGAAATAAGTTAGATAGGAAATCATGCTATAATATGTTTTAAAATCAACATGAAATGCTAATACTGTGACCTAGTGAAATGACACACAAAAACATATTTAGATTGATGGTCAGAAAAAGATGAGATTGATTCAGTAAAAATGGTGCAAATACATTATATTAAGGAAAAGATATTATTATAGAATCTATTCGGTATGTCAACGGAGTGAGCAGAGTTTTGCAAAGGACTATGGAAAACTATGTCTCTTGGACATCATGCTCTACAGTGTCTATTCTAGGACGCGCGATTGCGTGATTCACGCTAGTATTTAACAGATCGCGCACAATTCAAAATCATGTGCGTGAAAATCGCGCATCTATAAAAAAAGTTATTAAAACCGTAAAACTTCCATCCCGCATTATATTTGGTTGTTTTGTTTACATTTACACCGAAAACCAAAGGGAGGTAACTGTAAGCTAATTATAATAATTTAGTACCGTATGGTACTGGTTAAGTGAGTTGACAGAAATAAACGGAATGTTCCGTATCGACCGGAACTAGTGTGCTAGGTCTGACAGTTGGGCGCCATTTTAGTGTAGTAAATAATCAAGAAAAATGAGGCAATTCCTAGCTTGGCTACGATCTAGACGTGAAAGATAGTCCGATTATTTGTATTGCCAATCCCTTTATAATCAATCGCGGCAGTTCTGTAATAATTTGTTTTCGTTTAAAAATTAAGGGGGGACAACTTCTGCTGCCTTAAATAAATATTATCGTTTTAATTATTTCATCGGTTGAACGCCTCAGTGTAAACTTAATGCAGACAATTTAACATTGGCAGTTTATATTGGCACCCTTTGATTTTGAAAATCGCCCCTTTTTTTGAAATAGAGGGGGGAAAAATCACCCCTATTTTTCAATTCCTAGAATTGACACTGGCTCTAACCTTAGACAAGTAGAGAATGTTTTAAACATGTCATAATAGTATATTTATCCTTCATAAATTATGTTTCCTAGCATATAATATTTTTGATTGATAATATAAATAGAGTACCTTTTGCACCAGCATAAAAAAATCCACACTGTTTACAAATTTTGTTTTGTACAGTATATTGAATTTAAAAAAGGGTTAGGTAGACTGATATAAATAGAAAGTATAGTCTGTTTTGTTTAGAAAGTGGTACACAGATCTATATACTGTTAAAGACAAATGGGGGAAGGTTAACTTAAACATAAAATAAGAGCATAATGGGCATAAATTATCAAGTTACAATATAATGTAGGGTAAATCTCGGTAAATACAGACAATTCGGTAAATACGGATGCGAGTAACATACATATCATCACGGTCAGGGCTTGACAAACCATCTTGTCTATTGATGCCTCTATCGCTTCTTTTGATATTTGTATTCAAATATATCTAACAGTGATAATGTCATAAGGTATGTTTGACGTCATATCCTTTCTTTAAACCAATCATCTACGCTTCCAGGCTGTTTTTTTCAACATTTAAATCGAAGGTATTCCAGTCTTCTTGGTTTTGAGGTCTTAGTTTTGAATTTATTGTATAGCCTTCTCTTTAAGTTAAATAGATTTTTAGTAAATTACCTTTATTTTTTGAAAAATGAACTTGCACAAGACATTTTAAGATTAAAATAACTAAATAAATGTTTGCAAAAAGCAAATCTTCCGTATTTTTCCTACAACTTTTTCTTCAGTACTGAAAATACGGACAACCTGATCAAAGAGCAATTACGAGATTCAATTAAAATAAAGAAAGACATTTTCTCCAGATTCATTATTCTAATGCACAAAACTGACAATGTTTTACAACAGTTTAATCTATTTTATAATCATTGCAACTATGACATATGATCAAGCGTCACTAGAAAACGCCATAAGAGCTGTTGAAGTCGGGATGTCGGTACAAAACGGGCATTGTCAGAGAAAAAATGTCAAAAGAAAAAAAGGCAAATAATAAGGGGCAGTGCTCTGAAAAAAATATAAAAACTTTTTGCAGTATAAATTATAGGTGTGTCAAAGACAGCTTTTTCATTGGTTGCCTCTCAATTTCATGAGTAGATTTAAATCAATCACAACGCTTGTTATATACGACGTTTTGTGAAACGTTAATTCTAGAAAAAATATTATTGTGGTCTCTGTTTGTGTAATAATTTTGTTTGGGGAAAGTTTTGCCTCTGATAATCGCAAGACACATGTAACAGATTTACACCGTGGGCGCTGCTATTTTTTCTGATTTATTTGTTTACTTTTGCTGTCGTAGAATATGCATTTTGCTAAACATGATTTCATTGGTTGATATATTAAGCACCTGTTGATGTATATCAATACAATTTGATTAATTTTTACCCATGGTTATTTACATGTTATGTTACATGTTAATCAACCATCGGTATCTGACGATGATCTCCAATAAGTTTCAAATATTGTGTGCCTTTATTATGAATTATCTGCCCTTGAATTCAGCAAGAAATTCCAATTCAGGAGGAGGTAACTCTAAAACAAAAACCTGTGACCCCCTAAAAAAATTTTGGCTGAAAATGTTTCTGATATCATATTTTTACAACATGACAAGTCTATTGAAGTGTTTTAAATTTGCCTTTATGTCTATATGAAAAAACTTCTTTACTATTAAAATATTTAACATATTTTTATATAACTTAATCAGTATTATCCATTGAAGCTTGATAGTAAAAAAATGGTCGAAGTTTAAATTTAAACCAGTCTGACATCGACTTCCGGTGTGAACCAGTCTCGATGTCCACTCTAGTACAGGAGTGATATGAGAAAACAGGGTTGTGACTCTCCAACCCACAATTCCTGGTTTATTAAGAGCCAAACTTGTACTAGGGCCTCCCCTTAAAGTAATCCTAGAGAGTGCTTTTAATTCTTGGATACTTTCAGAGTGTTCAGAATAATTTATTTTGATTTCCTATGAAAGGTAAACAGAAAAAAAATCAACTTGAAAATTCATGCTGTTAAAAACCTCCCTTAAATGTGACTGTAATATAATAAAATTATCCCTAATCCACTGTTATTTCTTACCCCAGTCTTGTGGTTTTAATTTAAACATGTTTTAAAGTATGGATTAGAATTATTAAGTATTTTGTACTCATTTACACGAAAACCGATTTCTTTTTTACCTGTCAAAAGTTTTAAACCATTAAAATGTTCAACTATTTAAGACATATAGTACAGATCTAGTTCTTTTCTACCCATGCGGGACCTCAAATTCCTTCCTCAATAATTTATGGAGGTAAACATTCCTTAAGTCAGGGACATTATAATTTGTTCATAGTGCATTGGCAATTTGTCAACTTTGTGGTTTTAATTTATTACTTTTTAAGGAGATTCATAATTTTCTTCTGTTGTCATTTTAAGTCAACAAAACTCATTTCGTGATATTTCTTGTTTTATTTTAAAAACTTTATAATATTTTGAAATACTAGAGGAATTGATGTAATATACGTCTCTGTTTACATGTTGTGAAATGTAATAAAGAAAAGAAAGTGATAAACAACATAATTACTTGATCAGCAGAGTATAAAATGTTAGCATTTTGGATTGATTAGTTTATTTTAGATTAATAAAGGAACTCATTTCCCCCTCCCCCTCCCCCCCCCCAAAAAAAAAGATATCTTGTGTTGTAAAAAAATTCATATCAATACCTGTACTTATTCTTTACTTAAATAAGAATAAGGAATTTTTTGTCATGTTAAACAAATAAAAAAGAAATTAAGTCAGTGGAAATTGAGATTGACATTGTTAATTTGAGTTAAAAGCATTTAAATGTTTTTTTATGCCCCCACAAAGCAATTATAGCGTTGCACTTGTCTGTCCGTCCGTCCCAAAATCTTGTGAACGCAACTCCTCTTAAACCGGATGGCAGATTTTGCTTAAACTTCCAGGGATGAACAACCTTAATGTGTAGATGGCAGTTAAGGAAGGAATTTTTGCTGCGACCAAATTTAACAGAATTATGGCCCTTTGTTGATTTTTTCACTATATACTATGTAGAAATTTTGTGAACGCAACTTCTCTTAAACCGGATGGCAGATTTTGCTTAAACTTCCAGGGATGAACAACCTTAATGTGTAGATGGTAGTAAAGGAAGGAATTTTCGCTGCGACCAAATTTAATAGAATTATGGCCCTTTGTTGATTTTTTCACTATATACAGTACTATGTAGAAATTTTGGGAACGCAACTTCTCTTAATGGATGTCAGATTTTGCGTAAACTTCCAGGGATGAACAACCTTAATGTGTAGATGGTAGTAAAGGAAGGAATATTTTTGCTGCGACCAAATGTAACAGAATTATGGCCCTTTGTTGATTTTTAGTTTTCAACTTGTGGCACATGTAGTCCAAAAAATATTTGACCTAGAGTCATAAGATTGACAGAACAGTGGCGTGAGGGGGCATCAGTGTCCTATGGACACATTTCTAGTATTTTGGTTATTTTGTACAAAAAAGATTATTCTGGAAAAGCAAGGTGAATGATCTGAAATTTTGTGCCTAAACCTATGTTATTGGTATAGAACTTTATCAAATGGCTTTAAAATCTTTCCAAAAAAAAAAATTAAAAAAAATCCAGTCCCATTTCAAAAAAAACACTGCGGTAGCCATTTAATTGAATAGATTTATATGTCAGAATAAGCTGTTCACAAAATCTAGTCAAAATGCAGGACTCTTTCTATGGAGGTTGCCCATTCTTCATGCTGGTGGCATATGCTAGATACACAATTGTTAAAGTGAAACACAAGTTTAGTTGTGTTTAGAGTTTGTATTATTAGTTATACCCCCGCACAACAAAGTTGTAAGGGGGGTATACTGGAATCAGCTTGTCCGTCCGTCCGTCCGTCCGTCCGTCCGGCCGTCCGTCCGTCGGTTTTTTCTTGTCCGCCCAATAACTTAAGATTCCTTTGACCCTTAGTCTTCATATTTGGCATGGAGGTTAGTCATGATTAGTAGATGACCCCTATTGATTTTGAGGTCACTAGTCAAAGGTCAAGGTCACCAGGGGCCTTGACTTCAAAAAGCTTGGTCCGCCCAATAATTTAAGATTCCTTTGACCCTTAGTCTTCATATTTGGCATGGAGGTTAGTCATGATTAGTAGATGACCCCTATTGATTTTGAGGTCACTAGGTCAAAGGTCAAGGTCACAGGGCCTTGACTTCAAAAAGCTTGTCGCCCCAATAACTTAAGATTCCTTTGACCCACAGTCTTCATATTTGGCATGGAGGTTAGTCATGATTAGTAGATGACCCCTATTGACTTTGAGGTCACCAGGTCAAAGGTCAAGGTCACAGGGGCCTTGACTTCAGAAAGCTTGTCCGCCCTATAACTTAAGATTCCTTTGACCCACAGTTTCATATTTGGCATGGAGGTTAGTCATTGATTAGTAGATGACCCTATTGATTTTGAGGTCACCAGGGGTCAAAGGTCAAGGTCACAGGGGCCTTGACTTCAAAAAGCTTGTCCGCCAATAACTTAAGATTCCTTTGACCCACAGGTCTTCATAATTTGGAATGGAGGTTAGTCATGATTAGTAGATGACCCCTATTGTTTTTGAGGTCACCAGGTCAAAGGTCAAGGTCACAGGACTTTGACTTCAAAAAGTTTGTCTGCCAATAACTTTAGATTCCTTTGACCCACAGTCTTTATATTGGCATGGATGTTGATCATGATTAGTAGATGACCCCTTTTGATTTTGAGGTCACTGGATCAAAGGTCAAGGTCATAGGGACTTTGACTTCAAAAAGTTTGTCCACCCATTAACTTAAGATTCCTTTGACCCACAGTCTTCATATTTGGCATGGATGTTGATCATGACTATAAGGTGACCCCTATTGATTTTGAGGTCACTGGGTCAAAGGTCAAGGTCACAGGGACCTTGACAAAAAAAAGCTTTTCTTCTCAATTGCTAAAGAATGTCCTGTCCGCAATGTATTGATTTTGACATTTTCACATTTGAAGCATGTAGAATACATAACTTAGCAATGCACTGGCTTAGTAACCTCAGATTTGGCAGGGAGGTTGTCCTTGAGCTCTAAATGGCCACTGTTGATTCTGACAAAGTGGTATGGGGGGGTATTCACGCCATGATAGTGGCAGTTCTAGTTTATACAGAAATTATTCTTGTTTGATTGTCTAGGAAGTTACATGTATAAGGTATAAGCTTAAAGAAACCCTCAATTCTATTCCTAGAATCAATCAGTACTGAGCAATGAGTGTAAAGTTTCTTGCTCTAGGAAACAATGTCCTGCTCCTGATAGGGGTTTGAACCCATTCAGCCTGCAATCCTTAGATAAGTAGTCTGACAAATTTACCACTCGGCAGTCAGTCATGCCACATATATTATTTATTGATTTTCTTATTTTAGACTTTTTAAGTATTTAACAAGACTTTAAATTTAAAATAGACCAACATTTATATACTCATTTATTTTCATTAGAGTTCCATATAAATCAGTTGTTTTCATTTGTCTCAGGTTGTTACATAGGATGCTGCCTTTGGAATAGAACATACTGATTAACAAAGAGGGACAAAAGGAGTTGCTTGAAACAGGTACATAAATGCTTTAAGAAAGCTTTGTTTTCTTTATATGTGTGTTTAGGGAGCATGCATTTATAACCATAAATTGAAATTCAAGATGCAACTCTGCATTTACTTAAGATATTTCCAAAGTGAGGGCACACAAAGTAAATGCATGATGAGATCATGTTTACTGGAGACCATTCATTTAACAAGTACATGTAGATACTGAAAACATGTGTGTTTTAATTGATTGGTTAATTAATAACATACATGTTAATACACTGACCCCTACTTGGTTTGACCATTTCCCTTTTTAAACAAAATGGATTCCAAAGTAGATAAAGATCTTAACATAATTACAGTCAGGCAAAGCAGTGCAATTATCATGAATATCATTTAATGTTTTGTTGTAGTAAATATAGAAATCAATTAGATATCATTGTAATGTACCTTGGCCTAGTAAGAATATTTTTAATAGTTATATGTCAACTAAGAACAAGAAAAAAATATGTAATATTGCTAAATCAAGAACATTAAAAATGATTTTATGTTAAGTAACAATACTCTGGAAAATATAACTAGTTTTTAAATGTTTGAAAATAATTATTATGATATTTTATATGATGTTTGTATGCTTTTGTATATATTATATATGTTTGTCTTTGCCATATATGTTTATTGTAAATATGGCCAAAGACATTTCACATGATGTCGATAACCAATAAATTTTGAAACCTTTGAATCATGATACTGGAACAAATTAATTGTTATGCTTTATTGGGGGGGGGGGGGGGGGGGGACAACAAAACAATATTTTACATAAATGATCAGTTAGGAGATAAGAACTAAATACAATGTAGCCTGTAAAATGATAACACAAAGGGCATGTTAATTATTTAAATGATTTGTATTGTCTGACTAAACAGTTTTAGAATGGTGCAGGGAATCATTGAAAATTGACATAATATTGTAAAAGTTGGGTTGTTGATTATAGTTTACCCTCAGATCACAGCAGTAAGCCTCTTTGAATTCACCAGAGCACAGTTCAGCCAGGTATGCTTGTCAAGCTGTTTACCAGTACTAGTTGCCGTACTAGTTGCCTTCACTTTCTCAAGGAACTAATATACTTCTGTACATGCCTAAGTGGTCATCATCTGAAAATAGCGTCTGGCCACACATGCAATGGCACAGCGCTAATTACGTAGAAAAGGATTTCATGAAAAAGTGACTTAAGGAAGACTCACTGTAATGCTTTTCCACCAAAAAATTCTAACATCAGCCAATATCATAGAAGATCAGTTTTTTCCGGAATTTTATTTTTTCAAAACCTTGGGCATTCGATTATTAACAATCACTTATCCTATATCGCTTTGTACTAAATTTTGGTTGTAAACAGTAAAAGATTATTGAATTTGTGAAAAATAAGTTTGTGAAAAATAACCTTCTGGAAGTGATTGATTTATTAGGATATTGGCTGATGTTAGAAATTTTTGGGCGGGAAAGCATTACAGTAAGACAATATTAAACTGTGCAGGAATCAAACCCAAGTCATCCAACGCATTAACAGAACATATGTACTTTATTTCTGACTTGGGCTTCACGCCCACCATCATAACATACATATACATATATATTTATTACAGTTATGGAGAGGGGTTGTGACAATAAAGCCTGTTATTTTGTGACAATGGCATGGCACTAACACATGTGGCATTTAAAGGCCATTTGATTTGATGTCTTTGTATTTGAAGAAAAGGTCATTTAATTTGGAAATTTTAATTATTTTGCAGTAGTTTACTGTAACATACCATTTAAACATTTGCTGCTTTGTTGACTTTGTATATATTTACATCAATTAGATGATTAAATTATTACTCCGTTCAGATTTCTTTTGATGTTTGCATTATTTTAATATCTTGATTAGATTATGAAAAACAGATAACTAAAAACGGCATGATACAGGCTTTAAATGGAAACAAAATATTAATATAAATTTTAAATTGAGTGTTTAATAATAATTTTTTACTTATTTAATGCAAGAATTTAGAAAGTTAAAAAAGCATGAAATATATTTAAGGCTATCAGCTATTTATCATAATTTATTATTAACAGTTTTTCTTCAATGGATAATTGAATACATTAGGTTAGATAATTGGATAATTAATTTTTTTGGTAAGATATGTCAAACCAGTATCTCGGTTTTTGATCATGTTTCGCATTTGTTTGGTCCCTTTTATGTTGGTATATATAAAGTTGGTATTTACATTTGAATACACAAAATAATGTATGGAATGTCTAAACAGACATGTTTGATATTTTGTTTGATCAAAAGCCCTAATAATCAGGTCTTTAATCTCTGATACATATCTTCAGACTAGCCAAATTATTGTTCATTTACCGCATTAAAGCACTATTTGTAAAAATCAAAATGTAAACTTAGTCTTCATGTTGTGGATCAGTGCAAAAACGAGATATGTGCTCTCTTGTAAATGGAATGCAATGATAATAGCTTACAGAATTTCGAGCCTTCTGTTTGCCAATTGATAATGTTAGAAATGGCCTATTTCCTGTTGAAATCTGTACAGAGATAGGGCAGTTTAGGAAATATGACAAAAATGCAGACAAGCGTACACTGGAATGTATTTATTTGCCCCAGGTATGTGGAGAAAGATAGGTGGTTATGGAAGTCAACAGTGAAAAGTATGGTATGTTTGACTGCAGGCTAAAAACTAAGTTAATAATATTTGGCCTTACTTCAATAAATGTGTAACAATTGCTAGTTAGTTATTTGAGAGAGTAGAAACTGTGCAAAAGGTAGTTTTCTACTCCTTGATGAGGAATTTCGATAGGTGCTCCAAACGCAAAGGAATATTGATTATGTGAATGAGGCTGGCACATGTGCTGGACGTTTATTGCCGTATAATTCTTAATTTTCGACTATTTTCGTTGTAAGTCATAAAGTTTTAGATCTAAGTCATAATCATGAACAGGTTTTGAAGAAGAAATAGAAATACTTGTTATGAAGGATTAAAGGCTGAAAATAAAGAATTACGGATTACAGTATTTCATCTGATGTTAGAAAATAATAATAAAAGAACGGAGATAATTGTTTGGATGCTGAAATTATGATGAAATAGTGTCTAATTTTGGATTACATTTGTGGAATATTAGAGAAGAAATTATATTCACGGATTGAAAAAAACAATGCATTTAGAAGTAACGCAGAATTATCCAGCTTTTGTACTTGACGATGGTGAGAGGTCGCCAACTTACGCAAATCTTCGAAACATAAAGTTATTGAGCCAAAGCAATAATAATTCAGGTAAATAATATCAAAGAGTGATAATAATATTATATAAATTTAAATGTTTTTTGTTTTTGTTTTTTTTTCAATTTTAATTTAGGTGAAAAATGATATTTTGGTATTAGCAATCTTGCATAATTTACCAATATATGTGTTCAATGGACTTAAATTGTGTTTAATTTAAAACTTTTAATATTTATAAATGTCCCAGTGGTATATAATTGGTAAATATGAGGAATTTCTGACAAAAAGAATAGAAATATAATAGTATTTAAGAATACAGGACCTTGTCAATTAGACAGCACAGATGGCCAGTAAGTGACGTGGGTCTATCAAAGGCATTTCCCATCCCTAGACAAAGAAATAGAAAGAGTTCTAATTAATCCTCTTTAAGATAGATTAAAATGATCATAGATAATTATATTTAGATGAGATAAGGTATATTAATTTTATAAATGTTTAATATGAATATAAATAAGGAAATTGTGTACAAGAGACTCGGCCGAAATATTTGTGTTAATTTATTTTTATAAAATTTGAAAACTTTTTTTTCCATATTATTAAATTTAGAGCAATTTGTGTAGAACTTTACCTCAAAAGAAACATATAAAATACAATATCAGAGTGGCTCACTAATGAATGTTAAAATATTTTTCTTTGTTTGGTATCATTTGAAATATTCATATATAATTTTGAACAAATTCAATTTTCTGTCAATTATTTTGTTGCCTAGTAAGCGCTTCCAAATGGAAAATAATTATGTTATGTTTAAAGGTTATAATTTATAATAAATTTCTAAGATTTTCTCACCAGCCCCTTTGACATTTCCATGTATCTTTATTTATTATTTCTTGATAATTATTTTTTTTAAAAAAGAAACAACTACTAAGATGACTAAATAACACAAAAACGACTCAAAAAAGTTTGATTATTAATATCTTTTTGTTTCTTTTAACAATTTAGTTACCAACTTGAGGTAGGGCAACTAAAATTCAAACAATGTTGGTGTGGTTTATATTTGAGAAATTCATTATTTTCTTGTGTTTTTAGATTTTCTGATTTTAGGCTGATTTATATAATAAAATGCTTATTTGATTTTACCAGCTTCCCAATTTATGATAGAAGTAAATGTAATTTATTAATGTCTTTGTACGCCAAATATAGGTATATGATGGATGTAACTTTAACCCGCAGGAAAAAAAGTTAATGTTGAAAGAAATATTATCGCATATTAATGGTTTTACACGACTACGTGACTTCCCGCATAATTTGCACTAAAAACAGTAATTTCACCTAATTTTGTAATTAAGTCGGTGAGCGCGGCCGTTTTCCATTCATAATAATCTAGGTATAATAGTAGTTAACTACATTTTTACGACGTTCACTACATTCCTTTGTCCAAATAAGGACTTGCCGTCGGCAATTTGATATATATGAATACATTTATATGGTGTAGTATAATACATTTATTTCACATTCTATTCAGGAAAAAATTACCCCTCGGGATTTATCGACATTTGACCTATGCGGCAAAATATTTCATCATTTAATTTTATTCAAGTTGCGGGTTTCCAAACAAGATCTGATTTCTGATTTCATTTTTTTTTTTACATAAAGCATTCCCTGTAAGCAATTGAACAATGTAAATACATGAAATGATGTAATGTATCACACAGTAAGTTAATTATTAAAATGTCTAATGAAGTTTATGAGTTTTTAATATTCATAAATGATTCATTTGTCAAATATAATTATTTATTTTTGAGAGTGACTGCATGTATAATTTATGGTGTTAATATTTAAAGCATTAATCATAGTTATTTCTCTCAAAATAACTATGATATCATAACATTACTGGCCTTGAAAAGTGCATCTTTAAATAGAATAATCTTTAGAATTCGTTTTTAAGCAATAACAAAAAAATCAGAAATTCAGTTTATTTTTATATTTTGGATACATTTTGAAATTAAAATATCACATTATATTAAATTGATCAAGACTATATTTCTTACTTTAAGTAACAGTCTGTTTATTACTTAAAAATTGCAGATTTGTAACAGTTTTGTTCTTAAATCCACATGAAACTTAATCCAGACAATTTAACATACCTAATAATGTAATTGTCCATATTTCATAATAATCTGATTTCATTGATGCAAATTTTGATATTGCTGTTCAACAGTTCCAACTTTGTCAATACAAAAAAAAATTTCTTTCGTAAGTATTATCTTTAGGTAATATTGCAGTTATAAACCAAAGTTTTGGGGGCTTTTTTCTGCCTGTTTGTCCATCCAGGGCTTATGTTCATTTTTGGGCTCTTAACTTGTCATTTTTTACCCAAAATCAATGGAACAGCTTTCAAATTGGTATTTTTCCCCAATTTCAATGTAAAATTTGCCAAATTGGTGGCCCAAAATTAATGTAAAATCATTTAAATTGGTCATTTTCCCCAAAATCAATGTAAAAGCTGTCAAGTTGGTCATGATTTTCCCCAAAATCAAAGTAAAAGCCTTCAAACAGGTATTTTTCCAAAACTTTATGTAAAATGTTGAAGACAATGACTGTGAAAACCATCAAATTTGTCATTTTATTCGAAATCAATGTAATAGTGGTCATTTTTTCCAAAATCACTTGAGATGGGCCTCTATTGTGTTTCCAAAACAACAGCACTTAATGATAGATAACTGTGATAAGTATAAAGATATATATGTTTTAGTTGAGTTGGATGGGGGGGGGGGGGGAATAAGATATGGAATCTTGAAATAAAATAAAATGGAAGCATAAAAAGTTGATGTTTACTTTGATGAGAGGGTGGAGGAATGTTAATTGAAGAATGATAATAGGTGCAGCTGTTAGAATTTGTACATTTCTCCCTTATAATGAATGAAATATTTTACTCTTGTAAAACAATTTACTCTGGGAATGCTTGCCAAGAAATACCAATGCACACCATGCCTTATCATTAAAAAAATTTTATGATGTACCCTGTACTACCTGAGTATCAAGCCATATACTATAGCCTGTATATCCATGGTGTCTGACAGCTCTACAGATCATATAATTATCTTTGTTATGCCCCCACAATGTGGGAGCATATAGCGTTGCACTTGTCCGTCCGTCCGTCCGTCCGTCAGTCCGAGCAAACATTTGATATTTATGAGCTTCATTCCGTAGTTAAATAAAGAACAAAAGCTCATAAAATTCAAATTAAGAGCTATTTTTTTTATTTTAGGAGCTGATTTTGCTTATGGACTTTGGTCCAGGTGTAGTTTATGAGCTGATTTACCTCTTAAATATCAAAAGTTGGTACGTCCGTCCGTCAGTCCGTCCGTCCGTACGTCCCGAAATCTTGTGAATGCAACTCCTCTTAAACCGGATGGCAGATTTTGCTCAAACTTACAGGGATGAACAACCTTAATGTGTAGATGGTAGTAAAGGAAGGAATTTTCGCTGCGACTAAATTTAACAGAATTATGGCCCTTTGTTGATTTTTTCACTAGATACTATGTAGAAATTTTGTCCTCTTAAACCGGATGGCAGATTTTGCTTAAACTTACAGAGATGAACAACCTTAATGTGTAGATGGTAGTAAAGGAAAGAATTTTTGCTGCGACCAAATTTAACAGAATTATGGCCCTTTGTTGATTTTTTCACTATATACTATGTAGAAATTTTGTGAACGCAACTCCTCTTAAACCGGATGGCAGATTTTGCTTAAACTTACAGGGATGAACAACTTACAGGTGTAGATGGTAGTAAAGGAAGGAATTTTTGCTGCGACCAAATTTTACAGAATTATGGTCCTTTGTTGATTTTTTCACTATATACTATGTAGAAATTTTGTGAATGCAACTCCTCTTAAACCGGATGGCAGATTTTGCTTAGACTTCCAGGGATGAACAACCTTAATGTGTAGATGGTAGTAAAGAAAGGAATTTTTGCTGCAACCAAATTTAACAGAATTATGGCTCTTTGTTGATTTTTTCATTATATACTATGTAGAAATTTTGTGAACGCAACTCCTCTTAAACCGGATGGCAGATTTTGCTTAAACTTCCAGGGATTAACAACCTTAATGTGTAGATGGTAGTAAAGGAAGGAATTTTTGCTTCGACCAAATTTAACAGAATTATGGCCCTTTGTTGATTTTTAGTTTTCAACTTGTGGCACATGTAGTCCAAAAAATATTTGACCTAGAGTCATAAGATTGACAGAACAGTGGCGTGTGGGGGCATCCGTGTCCTATGGACACATTTCTAGTTTAATTTTAGTATTTTGATTTAAATTCCAAGTTTATACAGAGTTTAGGGTATGTTAATATGATTATTCAGGAAGCTATATGAATATAGACATTCTCAAATCATTTCCTGAAAGCAGCCAGTATTATTAAGCAATGAAAAGTTTCTTGTTCACAGTTTCTTGCTTCAAAGAAACAAAGGCTTGCCCTTGATGAGTTTGAACCTTATATTAACCAGTCAGCAATCTTTTAGATTATGAGTCCAACTTGTTAACAATAATAATTGAGAAGTTTCAAATTCAAATCGGGGAAAGTTCATTACCACAAATTTAGGTTGGGGTTAACAAGTTACAATATAACCTAAACCAAATATGGCAAGCATTTGCCACCTGGAAAATAGGTTAGTAATAGAGCCAGGCCGGCTTGCACATTTGTGTAGTTTGACCATGCAGGCTCTATATTGTTGGCTGTCCAAGTTCAAATTTTGTTCATCTTGATATCCCTAAAATAGTTAATGGACAGTTCCAATATGGAAGCCTGAAAAGTCCATTTAAAAAATTCTGTAGGTTAACTTAACAGATGTCTTGACATTATCTGATAAGGATTGGTTGGAATGCTGAATATTTTGTTTTCTTTTTGTTGATGTGTTGTTGTTTATTGTTGTTTATTCTGATGAAAATTCCATAATTTTAATTTCTAATTATAGCTCATAAATATTTGAAATGTTGCCAAATATGATAACGGATCTATGATTTATAAATTGGTAATGTTCACACCAGAGAATTTAAACATATGAGCCGCATCACGACAAAACCAACATAGTGTGTTTGCGACCAGCATGGATCCAGACCAGCCTGCGCATCTGCGCAGTCTGATCAGGATCCATGCTGTTCGCTATCAGTTTCTCTACTTGTAATAGGGTTGGTAAGCGAACAGCATGGAACCTGGTCTGGATCCATGCTGGTCGCATACCCATTATGTTGGTTTTGTTGTGACGCGGCTCATATATTAATTCTGCATGATCAATTTATAACTGCTTTAATTTATTGGATGTTGTATTTGATTGTTTAAAATAAAGTCTTGTTTTATTTATTTTTTTCGTAAATCTGCAGGAAGGTATGTATGGTTGACAGGTCAACATTCAATCCCTTGTCCAGAAATAACTATTTCCTTAAAGTTGTCATCATCTGTTTTTAGATGTATTTATGCAATGTTGACAGTTTTAGGCGGTTTGAATAAAGTGTCAAAGAAATTTTTCGTTTGGTTTTATGTAATAAAGGTTTTAAGGTCTTGGCTAAATTTGTGTTTACATATTTTAATTATGGATGAAGAAACAAATAAATGTTTACTTAACATGAGTTTTATAATGTTTGATTAATGGTTTCAGAGTAATTGTTTGATTGTTTGTCATTTGAAGAAAGTAGCACTAAATGTCAAAGTATTTGTTATATAAACATAACAGAATGTGAACAAAGTAGTATTTTGACTTACATACTTACAACACTACTTTAAAACTGAACTTACATTGCCAAAAGGTAGTAAAAGAAAGAATGTATTTGACCAATGAGTAACTTTTTGGAGGAAACTATGAAAATGCACCAAACATTTTTTCAAAAGCATTTATAGAGAAACAAGAATGAAATTGTTTTTTGGGCATTATAGGCCTTTAAGAAAAAGCTTTTTTGTTGTTTGTTAACAGTTGGTGTAATTTCTTAATTGTAAATATCTCTGATTAACATTCTTTGTCAGATAGAATAATTTAATTATCATTATCCGTAATATATCTGATCTAATTGATAGTGCATTACAATTTATTATCCTTACTAATGACATGTGTGTATGTCTTTAGATAATGCACAAAGATGATAAATTATTCGCATTCCTTTGTAGATTATACTTATTACTAAAATCTAACCAAGTGTAAAATCATCTCATAAACCTATTAACATTCCCTGTGAACATAATTTCACAAACTTTCAAATAGTTTATGATTGATGATAAAAGACATGTGTTAAAATCTATGTCCCACTTGACCTTTTGTTTAATTAACATACCTTTTGTCTGATTTGTATATCTTTTGTCTAATTAGCATACTTGCGACAAACACAAGCACCTATAATTGTCATTGAAACGCCACTCTCAGCTTATTCCTTGATTGTTATTACATAAGTTTGGATGATTGAAAATCAGACTGCTTTGTCGCTTTAATTTCCGAAGAATTTTTCATAACAAAAGACCATTAGTAAATATTTTGGATTAAAGATTGGTTTTAAGACCTAAGTTGGACAAAAAGGACTAGACAGAAAACTTTGACTTATTATTTAAAAAATAATAAAATGCAATGGATGTGTAAAAAAGGCTTCACTTGTAAAAGGAATAAACTGCAGTGAATTTGTAAAAAATAATTCATTTGTGAACTTATAATACCATACTTTTATTTAAGTAAAATTTCAAGTTCTATTCAGTTGTGTCAAATTGTTGGATTTAAATACAAAAATGGTGGCAACACTATTTGTTGGTAAGAATAATATTACTTTTTTATTTGAGAAAAAAAAATATTTTGGGGATATACTGACACATTTTGTTGCATGCAAAAAAAGTCAAATAATAAAAATGAAGAGAAAAAAATTGGATATAAAACTGAAGAAGAAAAAAAATTGATATCTGAAAAAAAAGTGCAAATTTGGTTTGATATGCATGGTGTATGAAATTATTCTCATAATTTTGTATGATAACATTTTTGATTTATATCAAAGGTATTTAAATAGCTGTGAAAATATGTGTTGAAAGAATGTATGTTTGAAGTAGGTACATAATGTTTTAATGCCCTCAGATCCCAACAACAGGTAATAATTGTGTAACATATTTGCAAGTCTCAGATAAGCATCTGTTTCCACATTTGGTATAACCCTATTACATTATCATATGATCATGTTGCATTCATTGTCATGTTTTTGTTACAATCATATCTGTCAAATACATCAAAAGCCTATGTCACAGTGCCAGAGGCGTATTAATCTACAAGGACTATTTACTTAAACTATTTTATCACAAAGTATCACACACACATTAAATAAAATCACCTGACAGCTGCTTGTCTTTAATAGATGCACCAAGGTGTCAAATTTGGTGTAACAATACCAAATAATCGGATGAAAAGAATTTCATACATTCCGACTGCCTTTGTTACACAGAATACTAGGCCACTAGGGTCATTAGATCCAGTAACAAATAACTATTTTCTGGATGATCTGTTGAGATAAAGAAGTATAAAAATACCTCGGAAATAAAACACATGAATATTGTGAATACATGAATGATTTGGTGAGATAGATGTATTATAAAGATGCCAATGCTCAAGTTATATTCATAAGGTAGGAATGCAATGATTACCGGTTGGGAAAATTATTTACACACATTACGGATTGGAAGATAGGTTTAGTTTAAAGCTGGAGGAAACATTACGTGGATGAGTCATCAGCCTGATTTTTGGATAATTTATAAATGTAATTTGTTGTTAATCTTGCTTTTTTTTATGTCAAACAAATAATGTGTTTAGCACTTAATTATACACATGTGATTTTGTTGTAAATTTGAACTTTTTTTTTTTAATTGATCTTTGGATATTTTCTCAGAAAGTGTATAGAAGTGTGGTAGTGGTTATGTTTGGAATATATATTTGGAGGAAAAGGTTGGTTTTAGAGCAAAATTGATGAAAAAAGCTACCCTTACTTACATGTATGATTGTAAGAGTTTTGTGTAAAATGAATGTTGTTGTTGGATGGATTGATGAATTGCCACAGACATTGTATAAAAAGAGTCTCTTTTAAGCTGGTATTTTAATTGAAGTAGAAAATGTACGATAATGGTTTTATAGCAAAATATTCGAGACTTGTCTGCGTTTATAATAAAGCTTTTATGATATTTCTACACTTTATTGCATATTTTATTACGATGAGATATTTCAATAGCATACTGATTGCATATTTTATAACCGTAAAGTATTTAGATAACATGCCATACAGGTTTTAAGTTTTTTGCTCGGCGCGAAGTTGTGGACACGTGATTCCGCAAATCGACGAGCCAACAAAATGAGCAATGATTTAGATTCAGTATCACATGATATTACAAGTTTCGTAAGGAATTTCTTTTATCTAGTCTTACCGATTCAAGGGCCACTTCACTTGTTTTGTCACGAGTGTATACTTGATTCGTTGTAATTTGATAGCACGTCGATCATGGAATGCGACTTATTGACATACCGTAAAACGATTATGCTACCACTTGTTAGGGGTGTAACAATACAGCAAAAACCGTATTGCAATATATTGCCATTTTGCTGAAGCGTATTGCAATATATTGCAATACGTATTGTCGTGTATATGTTTTGATGTTAAGATGTAGTAACATTCATATATTATTGTTATATGTAAATTATGTATATATTTTAGTAGAAACTTAATAAAAATGTAAGGAATAAATAGAAAGTAGTGTCACACAATTTGATTAACAAAACTAGTCGCTTGTGACCATTCACATCTGGGCCGCTTATGTAAATTATTTGGCCGCTTATTGACTTTTAAGTGTACTAGTTGTCGGATACTTTTATCTTACGTTGGCGCCAACAAAGTTCGCAAATTAAAGATTTTATGTGAAATTTGTACAAAATTAGAAGGCAATTAATTGAAAATTATGAGTTTTATAAAATACCGGTTTTCCAAAAATCGTACCGCGGTACGAAATTTATTTTTTCATATTGCAATATATCGGTATTCCGGTAAACCGTTACACCCTTACCACTTGTGTCATAATTAATGCCCTATATTTTTTAAGAAAAGGTAACACTGTCATGTTTAAGTTAAAAGGCCCTTGGAGAGTGATTTGAAGTCCTTACATTTTGAGTTTTTTTCTTCTTCTTTAATGTTAATGGCAAACTTTATTTTTCTTAATTGAATACATAATGACTTTTTTTCAGTTATGCACTTTATTTAATTAATGGGTTAGAGTAATTTCATTATCAATGAAATTCATTTTTCTGTCTTTTAGCATTTATTTGAGACTTAATTTATATGAATTTAATTTTAAATTGTCGCAAATTTCATCATTTCTTTTTTTTTTGCAGTCACCTTTGTTTACTTGAACAGTTACGGTTTCTGTACGAAAATTCAGTCGTAAAACTCCGATGGCATTCACCTTTTCAAATATTTGAATAAATTTATATCAATACAGAAAAGTTTGATAACAAAACTTTTGAAACGTGTCAATAAACATCCCAAATATTTGCGTGTTTATCGCTCGCTTATTTTGTACCCCACTGCGTTGGCAAATAACCAGCAAATTCCTGGGTTATCAGACCTTAACGATATCTAACACGCGGTCTTTTTTAAGAGCACTTGTAGCGTAACAATTAAATTTGCCACTATCATAAACAGTTTGGCATCTGAATTGAACGGAACGCCACTGTCTTTGAAATTCATTGATTTCAGATCAGGGATTAGAGATTTGCGTCACCCTAAGTAGATTTTTGACACTGGTTCAAAAGACGGAAAATATTTGTACCCAGTCATTGTTATGCTATTTCGATATTACAGGGGGGCTTAGTAGTTAAGCAGTGTTTGGCTGTAATTTTGATTATTTACACATTGTCAATTCATAGGTTAAGGAAGGATTTCACATTGTTACGAGGATTATTATTACTGTATAAGCAGAATAAAAATTATGTGTAATTAGGAAGTGTTAAAACGCATTTTGTTATTAAAAGGTCTTAGTGGATTTATCAAGTTAAACGTTACCTAAAATGCTGTTGGATAATTTGAACGAGGATTTAGAAGGAATTTACGGCTGTTCTAGTCAAAACGGTATAAAGACTTGATTTGTAAAATAGTTGTTAAAAACACTGAAATTATGAATATTTAAGTGGAGACAAGTGTAAATATAAAATGAAATAACAGGATTATATATTATTAGTGTTTTTAAAAAAGGAGTAAAATATTGTAAAATTAATTCCAACTGATTTCTTTGTTTTGGTTTTGAGAAAATAAAAATTTTATTTGTGATATTTACATGGCAGTGATATGTTACTGACATTCTTAAAAATTTCCAATCGATTTTGATGGCCAAATGTTAAAAGTAACCAAAAAAAAATAAATTGAAAATGTATGTGATATTTTACGGGTATGGATTATAAACTGATGGGCTAGAATCAATGTCCATTAATTTTTACATATTGTATGTTTTTGGACAATAATATAAAATTATAATTTTTATGATATTTTGTTTATTTACAGAGCTGCCAAGTAGTTTGAATAGCCCAGAGGAGTTCTATAAAGAAATACACAATATGTCCGGATTTCCCGAGCCTCCCCCCTACCCTGGACCTCCGAAACAAATTAACGCACAAGCAGGTATTTAAGAACATAATGATTTTAACATTCTTTATTGAAAAATAGTCGTCATCTTTAAAATTCGGTTAAAAGAAGAGGAAGTAAAAAAAAATGAATTACTTTTATGATGTAATAATATTATGTGCGTGAAGTATCAAGGTAGGTTTAGTGCCAAAATTTTGACAATGCCTTGTGGCTAATTATAGGTACTTAGGTCATCATTACGAAACATTCTTTAAAAAAATGTCTCCTAACCAATGGCAGTTGTTTATAAAAACACATTTTTGTGTAGGCGCCGAATTGTTATACTATATTGTAATAAGTTTGTAAATTATGAAAAATAATGGAGGACAACATTGTAACTGACAACTGAAGCATTAAGCCATTGTATTGTCACCTTTTATTTGGAAACAAAAAAAGCATAGACATGGAATTGTAAAACAGCGATGACCTTAGACTTACATTGTTTGAGTTTCTGTGCAGCAAATGTTTTTGCAAAATAAAAAAAAAAATAGGCGTAAACTGAGTCATCAGCCAAGAATACCTGGACGTAATTTTTATGAAGTTATAAGTTGTATAAGTTGACATGGCACTTGACATTGGAGAAATTATTACGTCCCTTTTATAGGATTTTCGTACTTTAAGGTTTAATGATACATTTATACCTCACACTCCTCGTATTTAATAAATATAAGTTTTGCTATAGGTTAATTGAAATTATAACAGCGTTTTGTTTTTTATTTGTTAATTACCTTGATTTGCTTTAAGTGTTGAGTAGATGCAGAAGAAGTAATTTGTTGTTCTGTAAATTATGGTATTTTGTATTTCCTCAGGTCTCCATCAGAGTTTCTCTGGGAGTGAAGGAAGTACCGATGTGTCCGTGTCCTCCACAGAAAATTTGCCGACGTGCATTCGTCAAGAACCACAAGGGGAGGAAACTCAGCTGCCACAGACTTGTATCTCTTATGATACCTGCGGTAGTAGTGAATATAGTATTATCGCAAGACTCGGGATGTCTACGTCAAGCATGGATGTTAAACCAGTGAATACTCCACAAATATACGTGACCGGAAATCCGGCAAACGTTCATGGACCTCATTTCGCGACTAGTCCCACGTCTACATGTGGCAGTCAAAAGCACAATCTTTATATGTCTAACGAAAGTGGATTTTCAAGTGCATCAACGTCCAGCTCAAAATTAACTCTTGGTGATAATTCAAATTTAAATAGTTCGTTCACATCCGGATATTCTTGTGATATGTCACCAAATGTTCCATCGAGACAGTCTATGTCAAACTTTTCATCACCAGCTAGTGTTTCATCCTATAATAGCAGTACTCTTTATGCAAATTTTCCTTACAGTGTTACCCAAGGTGTAATAGACCAATCTCATTTACATCAATTACCACAATTTGCAATGGCGCCACAGCCAAGTCAAATGGTACCGCAATATTTAACATCACTACCACCACCGCCAGAATATCCCGGAGCATACGATCCTAGGGAAGCTACTCGCAGGTCATACGAAATCATAGGAAAACCGGAAATTCCAGGGTCAAGATCACAACCGGAATTGAGTCATTTTGTTAACACAACAAATAGGCACTTGGGAATTGTTCACACTCCAGCTGGTTCAGGGTCAGACAGAGGCTCTCAACAGTCGTTAGAAGGGTACGTATTGTTTTACATTATTTTGGTGATTCCAACATGTAGACTGGTCTTTGCCTGAAGTAATATTACGTGGAAATTGCGAAGTGTCGCTTAATCACATACAAAATGAAAACCGTCACTGTAATGATGCAGTTGAATTTTACGAGAGTTGTTGAAATTACCAATTATAATGAATGTTGTTGTCAACTTTAATTGGCCATGTTTAATTTATATTAACGATAAGATATATTGTTATTGACATGATCTTGGTTCATTTTGGTAAAATGAATATGCCCTTGAAACAGCTGTCGTGAGCAGCTATCTAGTTTTTGTCAACCAGGCATGAATCATTCATTAAAGAAAAAACCCCAAACAGTTCATTGATGGAGAGGACTTAAAGAACTTGTAGATTATAATATATAGTGACAGATATGTTTGTATCTTGACTGATCTAGCATATTATTGATATAATGCTGTTTATAACTTTCATTACTGGCATATATTTATGACAAATTACATAAAGATAATTATTTAAAGAATTTGATGTGTACATTTGAAATAATTTCCATCAACCTGATGTGGTTCTTTGTCACAATGACAAACATAAAGCTTAATTAATGTCAGTGATTCTTTTACTCAACCATCGGAATGAAAATTTAGTTTCAATTGAAAATGGGGAAAATATTCAAGATGATTCAATTGGGAATTTACAGCGGGGTTATTAGGCCTACCTTTGACCTATAAATGAAAAAAAAACAAAAAAACAGACTCACAGAATGTTACTACCAGAAGGGGCCAGAAATAAAAATTATTTTCATTATAATTCTAATTTGAAAAAATTTCATAGTTAATTGTCAGAATTAAATCCTAAGTGCTTGATTTAATGACAATAATCTTGTATATGTCTTTGAGACTATAACATCACAAACTATTTCAAAAACTTAATTTTTTTATGGATTCAGAAAGATGATTTATTCAAAGCATAAAAGTTAAAACTATTTAGTCGATCAGAAGGTGTTGGACCATTAAACCTATTTTCGTTAACTATCCAATTAGCATACTTTTGATATGCCAATGTTGTTTACGATTGAAACCAAATCAAGAAGTCAACCTTGCGAAAATCAGCATAAATTTTGATACTTTCAATAAAGCACTCAAGTTTAAATATTTCCGAGTTCAAACTGTCGACAGAAATATAGTAGATCAACTGATTACCTTTTCAAGTGAATGTAAATTGCCGGGTTAAGAAGTGCGGGGTTTATAACGGGGAAGGGTCGTGGGTATGATATATTGGTTATTACGCAGGTACAGGGCAACGAGTTTGAATTTATTATAGAATATTTATTTTAAATAATGTAATAATGCACAATTAACATTCCTGCGAGGGGAAAACACCGTCCTGAATGAAGCATTATGTACGTAAATGATTTAAGGTTAGAGTCGTTCTGGCAGCAAATGTTTTGGTGGTTTAATAAACTTATACCAGGGTCAGATCTTATCTATATATCAATGGAATTTATTTCAATATTTTCAAAAACTTCTTTTTTTTTAAAAAAACAACACTTTTATGAGTTTACATTAGAAAATTAATATATTCTTCATTGTTTTTATTCAATTAACTTTTTTTTAAGGTCTGACTGGCTTTGTAGTTGTCTAAAGTTTATTTCTATTTATAGATAATGTATTGACTATTGTGATAAGTGGTGCTAAAACACAAAATGAAAAAAAAAAAGGTGCATAATTTATAAGATTTTAACTAGCCAGACTCACAAGCCAAAGAAATGCCTTCTGCCTATACATCAAAGGCTGCAGGTTCTTTTGATTGTAAACTATTTATAAAAAGATAGGTAAATAGTTTACATTCCTCTCAAAGATTCGTGAAATGATTAATGAGTGCTTGACAGACTGTGTACCAGTATTGGAGGTGGGGTAGAGATAATAACAAGGTAGTTAATCAGATTTTATAACCCAGTCTGCTGCCTACAATCATGACAGAGAGAGAGCTAGCTTTTACCTGTATTCAGAAGTTTTTTTTTTTGGTTTTTTTGTGGCTGTGGCATTCGGTAGCAAAAAAAACCCCAAAACATTCCTTATGTTTTCGCTACTTCATGACGCAGTGTTTGTCTAAACTGATGCAGATAAAGAAATTATATAAAAAAACACCCACTATATATAATAACCAGTGTTCCAAAAAAGGACCATTCTTAAAATGTACCCAGTAGAAATGCTGTTATGCATTTTTCCTGCCTTTGTGACTGTGAGGTTTAAGAGTAAAAGACACTATGCTATGTGCTATGCTATGCTGTTAAGAATAAAAGGCACTAAGACTAAGAGGAACCATGTGTTGATAATTGACAGGGTGGGGTAAGGAGTTTGGTAAGAGAGATTTCCTCAAGCTGCATGTTATATCTGTCAGTTTCATATAGGTGCTAGGTGCGTTAAAATGAAAGAAAATAAAAAGTAGAAATAAGTTGATTGATTATCATATGATATTTCAATTTTTTTATATGCCTAATGAGTGTCACGTTTATGCTTGCAGGTGCCTCGACCAGACCCGCTTCTCTTCTGATATAGATCACATAGCAGCTCAAGCTACACGAATGGTAGATTTTCTTACGGAGGAAAATAAAACGCTCCGAATGAAACTGTCGATGTATGATCACAAGGTCACAAAGTTGCAAAAGGTATGTTTTCCTGTCACGAAATTTATGCTCACAAAAAAAAAAAAAATGTAAAATGTAAAAATCAGTACAGTACAAAAATGAAATAAAGATAATTATAGTAACATTATAGACAGTGGATGCTGTACTTTTTCACATTAGACACTACTGCAGTACTACAACTATTTTGTTTCTAGAAATTGAAATATAGTTACTATAGTATACATTTTGGCAAAAGAGTCTTTGACTCATGAAATTCTGACCTTACTAAGAGTCCTATTAATTATATCGTATATAGTACACTGTTTCTGGTGTACTTTTCAGTACATCATTGAATTTCAGCCTTATATTTGAAAGTGTTATACACATTTAGACATTACATTGTGGCTTGTTTATTTCAGTTCGAACTTGAGATACAAAGAGTACATGAGGGGTACGAAGCACTCGTCAAATCCAACAAGAAACGCGAACAATTAGAATTAGCAATGAAGAAACGTCTAGAAGACGACCTTAAAAAGGTTAAGGCAATGAACTCTGGTTTAATACAGCAGTTACAGAACGCTGGTATTTCAGTTCCAGAAAATGTCATTTTGGCGTCGGTTGAACCGACCGACAGTAGTATGGCACATCTACTTGCTAAACGTAAGTTATATTTAGCACTGACACGACATTTATGCTTCTGCTGATGAATAATTTATGTGAAAATGCAGAGAATATTTGGAGCATTTCTTCTTTATTGGCATGCTTGTAGATTACATATATTCGTTTGTACCTAATAATAGGATCAGATTTGGAATAGAAAGGTTAATTTCGTGAAAAATTCTGCAATTCAGTTTCAATTTAACATGCAATTTCATAGATCATTTACTATAAAATATTTTGGAAAAAAGTTGTTCACCTGATTCAGATTGAAGCCAGAGAAAAATACAAGGCCTATGGCTGCTTTATTATTGCTTGCTCAATTGAAGCATTTTGAAATCCCTAAAATCAGTAATGAACTGTTCGAAATTTCAAAGCAAGGTGAATCCATTATTCAATTTTAGGAAAGGAAAGGTTTTTATGAATTGCAATTTTATCTGCTGTAAATGACAAGATGACAAAATTTAATGTATTTATGAATGAATAAAAGGAGGCCTTGTTTATAATAAATGATGTTTTTATTTTAATAATTCTACAGATAAAGAATTACTGAGTATAAAAGAGCGACAAGACATGGAGATTGAGGCTCATCGAGCAACCATCACGGAACAGCGGGCGCAAATTGAAATTCTACGTAATGTACAAGCGAATCAAGCTCGTATGGACGATGAGGTGAGGAGTCGCAAAATGATACAAATTTGTTTTAACGTGTTTTCAGTACTTTTTTAACACATTTTGGAATAATTATATTGTATTTATTGATCAAATAATGGTTACATATCAGGCAAATAAGCATATTAATTATCCAATCTTATTTAAGAATTATTTTTTTTTGTAAGTGGTTCATGTACTAGAAGGTATATAATTTACTTCTGCTAAATTTCAAATTGACTAAGTACATTCAAATTTATTAATTATTGCTTAAAAATCTAGATGCCTTGTTAATTTATACAATTTTATTTCTGATTCAGACTCACCGACAGCAAATCATTGCTGAATATGATGAACAGATTCAAAAAGAACTTTCTTCGATAAAAGCCGCGTACGAGAAGAAAGAACTAACCGAAAGGAGTATTCGTCAGAAATTAGAAAAGGACATGGATTACTGTCGACAAAACCACGGGCATCTGAGTGTGAAAGGCAGGAAAACCGATCCAAAGCGTGACATTAACGCAGATATCAAGAAAATGCTTGACGAGAAAGAGGCAAAAATTTTACAGCTAGAGAAAGAATTGATACAGGTAAGCCTGTCACTATGTGACACAACACACTATTGATATGTCATGTTTAAAATTACAGAGTTTTCAGCATTATACTTTTTTTTAGTGGTTTAAAAGATAAATGGTTAATCAAACTTGTAGGATTTTAGACTGAATTTTTAATTTTTTTATTCCGATAATCACAGTCAAATAATATTGTTATTTTGTTTTTGGTTAACAGTGGAAGGAACAACAGCTTGAAGAAAGTATTCGTAAAATAAAACTTCAAGAAGTTGAAACCGACACTTTGCCTCGCCTTCCAGCTTATGAACAAGCCACTACGACAAATATGAACACCACGGAAACACTAATCCATGAAGCCAAAAACGATAAATTAAGACAAATGGAGGAAATTTATCAAGCAAATGTGAAAGTTGCTGAGCTGGAAGCTAGGTAAAAAAACTACATAACTTATCAATCCCAGAAATATTTTAGTAAAGAGAGCTGCATTAATTAAGTTAGGGTAATGACTGATAAATTTGCTGTAAAGAGAATTTGATGTATTACAGGTGCATCATTTAATATGAAAATCATGAGAAACACATCTGTAATGGGTGTAGATTTAGTGTTTTATTGCCTATTAAAACTTTCTGTAATTAACACACTTTCTTACATATCAAAATAACTTTGCTATTTGTTTTTGTTTTAAGTTTATCTGGCATAAAATTTCAGACACAAAATACCGGCTAATTAATATGGCGTTTCCTTTATATGAAATTTTACACTTTCTGCAAAAAGATACGCAGCCATCTGTTTTAGAAATAAAAGCAAAATAAAATTTTATATTACAAATTTTAATGTTTGCTTTCTTTGTTATTCATTACAAAGTGAATTAAAATGGTCATTTAAAATTTTTTTATTTTTTTGTCGTTTTCAGCGTGAAATCCTTACAGTCACAATTGAGTGAAAAGGAGGCGATGCTGCGAGTCTACCAACGGTCACCGATGACTCGTAGTAGTAGTGTTCACACAATATACTGTACACCAAAACATTCTCCTCGGCCTTCTCTAGTAGCGACTGGTTCATTAAGTCGACAACAGAGTCAGGAGGCTTCCGCGTTGTATGATGTCAAACATAAAAAACAGGGAGCACTAGCGCCCTTGAGTCCTACAGTAAAATGACACAGGACGAATTGTTCGAAAAAATACAAGGCCTTCAGACCACGGTAAGTTCCCTCATATATAAAATATGCATATAATTTGCAATGTGTTAATTTCTTTGGCATGAAAGATGTATTTTGGCTTTTTATTATTCTTAGTACTAAGACTTGCTTTATTCTGTTTAATATCTATTTCTAATTGGAAGACTCAATGTATTATTTTTAAGGTCTAATTTTGCTAAAGCAAGTGCTATGTAGTATGGTCTTCCATCATTTGCGGGCATAACTTGTGAAACAAGTTAACCTAGTCAGCTGTTCTGCTTATTTACAAATTTTGTGAACTTGAATTTATAAGCAATTTCATTATTCATGGAACAAAATATTTACGTTATTGTTACTTTTTCATTTCAGTCGAAGAGTAACTCGGACATTGATGAGAGTTCCGATATCTGGCAGGTCTGAACGGTTTGGACATCGCACCGGGCATCAAGTTGCCCAGCAAGAAATTCTTGTGTTCATGGAACAGGAACAAAGGGTGTGGTGGAGAGACTTTTCGCGATATCGGAATGTTTTTGTTGATAAAATATCTGGTAACCAAGCCTCAATGGATGGAAACCTAATCCATTTATAGGACAATGCTTGGCGGATGTGTTTTGTGGAATTTTTTGTGGAAAATTGTTACCCTGAACAATGACCGAGGGGAAGCAACTAGTGTTCAAACTTTGGTGAATGATTAATGTGACAGTTACTTCCCTTCTTTTGGATAACTTAACCAAAATGGTGATTACCTCCCTTGTTTGCAGTTATAAAGGAGAGATTTACAAAAAAAAAACTGAAGAAGAAAACTTTTGCCTAGCAACAGAAGCAGTTGCCAAGCAACCAGGATTACCAGAAAGCCTGTGATATTCACTTGTCCATAGGACATTAAAAAGTGCCAGTATATAATGAAATGTGAAACAATGTTGGTTACTAATATGTACATATATTTTTATATATATGGGGAAAAATGTGGCATTAGTGACATCTTACTATCATTTTACTATTCAAAAGTGATAGTCTGCAATAATAAGTTTGATAATAGATACTGAATATTTGTTTTTTTAATTGATTTGACAAATTGTACATATAAAACCCAATTGTCTTTCATACATTTGAGATGTGTTTTATAGTAATGTATCAGCTGAACTTTAGATCTGAACCTATATTTTCAGTGCCTTACAAAATCTAAACCATGTTTTATTCCTGCAATTTCAATTGTTAATAAATAGTATTAATGTTGTATAGCATACAGAACGATTTTCCTACATTCAACACTTTAACCTATTTCTAAATCCTAGGAAAAATGGTTTGAATCTTGTTTTAGAAATAAGCTTTGAAACTGAAGTTTATGAAAAGGCTCTTTGATATTTCCGATCTTGATTTAGATTGTCTCTTTAAATTAGAATGAACTTGAAGCCTGTGTGAAACCTGGATTAAAGACATGAATTTATTCACCCAGGCTTAACATAACAATTTAAGATTTCTTTAAGCATATCTGTAAACTCTTAATGAATTTATTGCATAAAAAATGTCAACTTCTCTCTTTATATCTATATTATGATCAAAAATGCAGTATAGATAAAGAGTGATAAACTGACAGATTTAATAAAATTGTTAAAACAGTTGCAGCATAATGGGGGATGTTTTGATATCAGATCATTATGCTTCACCACCCATGTCTTTCAAAACATTGAATGAGAGAGTGAGAGAGAAAAAATGGGAGAGATAAGGGAATAAAAGCGTCATTTATCATTTGAAAGGTTTAGAGAATAAATTATTCATCATATTGAATAATAATTATGCCTGCAACAGTTTTTATAATGTTTATTTCAGAACCAGCATTTAAAGAAGTGTTTAGTACTTTTGAATTTATTTTTTTCTTGCACAAGCGATATTGACAACGAGATGCAGTTTAGATTTTTTTATGTATTTATTGACTTCAATTCTCGGCCATTGCACAGTGCACTGTTAAAATTGATATTTATGTAACATGCATGTTTTTTAAACAATTTAACATGACAAGTATCTTTAGATACTGTACAGTTGCACCTTATTTTTTTGCACTGATCTAACAACGTCAGTTTTTGGGAATACTCCCCCTTTTTATCTGACTGATAAAAGCTTGAGTACACAATTTTTTTACACATCTTTATGAAAGGAGAATGTAAAATTGCAATATTTTTAGGGCGAAAATAAAAAGAAAAAATTTTAAGATATTGAAATGCTTTGTTGATGTTTTTATCATTCCAAGATCAAAACTTTGAGTAATAATGGTTACTTGTAAAAGTTGAGCAGTATAGATGGTGAATTTGCTGTATTACTGGTTACATATGTTTGTGGAGTGCAGTATAGATGATGGGATTTTTTTTTACACATTTATGATGGAATGTTAATGGATAATTCAGGGGCCTAGTGTTAGCTGTTAAAAATCTTCTAACGTCACTGTGAAGGCATTGAAGAAGTTATATTACAATCTAATTGTTTTCCCATGGCATCCTACAAAATTCCAATTGGATGAATCAACCAAAGTAAAAGTTTTAATGGTATATTCCAAAGGCTACAGCCTCAGTAAAAGTCTGGTTTGAAAACGCTAGTGTCTTAAGGATAGTTCAGTCTGTAATTTTGATACAAGATTCTTAATGTATTATTTGATTTTTTTTCTTTGTGATTTCAAATGAACAGACATGCCAGCTTATCCAAACTTAGAATAGCTGGGTCATATGTCAGCAAATTTTTAATGATGGCCGTTGTTTATTTATATCCTTTCGGCAGGTTAGATAAATTTTCTATTATGGTTAAGGAACTGTTTTATTACTGGAAACAAACTTTATTACAGACTTTAAAAAATAATTTACTGCATGTCTTAATGTTTCAAATAAAAACTTTCTCCCGTCAGTGCATATGATGATGATGTTTTATAGAAAATAAGTGGGTTCGTAAATTTTGAGTTGATTCCCAGGGAGGATGAGCGTATTCATCTGTTTGTTTTAAACATTTATTGTCAATAAATGTGTGCAATAAAAATCATGATATTTTGTGTTTAGATTTCAATGCAAAGTATTTGTTTAATGTAATATCATTTGTTATTGAATGATGCACATGTTGTATAAGTGTTGAATGTGGGCTGTAACTGGTTAATTCATCTGTTTAAATGTGAACTCTGTCTTGATATAAAAAAACTATTAAAAATATTCTCTTTTTTTCCCCCATTCTTATAAAGAAAGAGCGCAGGATAAAAATGACTCTTTGAATAGACAGGATTTTAAGTTATATTACAGCAATACAAAATTAGGAACTACACAATTTAGTAAATTGTAAATTATATTTAATATTTAATGTACATTATTATACTATTTCTTTTTTTTCTTTCTTATTTTTATTTATTTTAAACATAATTTTTGTGCTAAAATTTATTTTTTTGTAAAATATGGAAAAAATGAAAATTGTTTCATTATATATTATTTTTTTAACTTCTGTTTATTTATTATGAAAGGGAGAGATTTTCTCTTCATTTTTTTTTCTTCATTTTTTTTAAAGAAACAGTCCGTTTGTCATAATATATATGATGTTTTGAATGTGATTGGTTTTTTTTTTTTATACATTTACTAAGTAAATGTGTGGTGAAATATGTGTACATGTATACCCTAATGACCATTTATTTGACACTGTACACAAATTGAAATACATGGTTGTTATTATATTTTATGAACAAATAAAGTAATTTATTTGAATTAATCATGAATTTGTTATCGTTTAGTTTTAAAATGTTATAGATCTTTCACAGAAGCTGATGATCCATGTGCCTCCTTGTATTTCCAAATGTCAACTGTCACAAGCTTCAATCACAAAGTCACTATTAATAAAGATCAATAACCGTGACCGCAAGATAGCCAAATAAATATTTCAATAAAGATTATATAAAATTTCTTTATATTGAAAGAATCCAATAACTATTTATGCAGTGGCCTTGGTATTTCAGAACATTATGACATCACAGTGGTTAAACACACCCTTATTATGACATACTTACTACAAGCACAGGTAATACAAAACCGGTCAAGAGAAGAGCACCTTCATCATCAACTTTAGCCCTGAATCAGGACAAAGACACGGGTGTAGTTGGTGGCTGGATAAAATTTGTGACCACTAATTCCTAATCTCAACACATACGCTTTCAATACAAACCATTAAAAACTTCTTCACTCCCTGGTACATGTATTTAATGTTTGTTTGATGAGATTTAAGTTACACAATGAGTGTCATATGCCTACATTAAAGCTTTACTGTTGCAGGACGACCATAGGCGTCCCTCCATTCATTATTGGCACGACCAGACACCCGAGTAAAACCACCTATCTCCCGAAATATAGTTCACATTTTAAGCATAGATCCGCAGACTGACATGCATAAATCGCCTGAATATACTCAACATAATTAGAATCTCTCATAGGTCACTACCTTAGACAAATAAGTTATCGACAAAAATGTTTGCCAAACTTATAAAAAAAGTTCCTTATAAGGTATAGTTATCCAAAGAAAAATTCAAAACACATGGAGATAGTTTTATTCAAGGGAAATGCCCTTATTGTTTAGTTATGTTAAGCAGATCTGAAAACCGTAACAACACCTGCGCCGTCAGTTTTTAGTATTATTAAAGGATAAAGAAAATATTCCAAACAGAAAGGTTGAGTGTGTTTGTTTTTTTTCTCGACCACAACTATTTTACATAAAACTGAACTGCAAACATTCAGTCCTACCCGAAAACATCCACGGTATAACAATTTGATGACATTGACAAACTTCTTTCAAGTCTAAATCCCAATTTTTTCTTGGGGTTTTCAGAAGCACTAATACATAAGAGGTGATATGGCGACTTTCAAACTTTAAATGGTGGAGGAACACGTCAAGTGCCTCTCCGTGCATTATTTCAGACGCAAGCGGGCGCCTGAGTAGAACCATTATATGCTAGTTTGATAGCTCCTTCACATTAATAATCCATATCTAGGGCGGGATTATACCAAAGTCAGCAATTGCAGACCCATATCCCTTCCTTGCATTTTCATTAAAAATTAATGATGCATGACATCGTCGCAAACCTGATGAGTTATTTGATCGATTTCCGTTCTAAATGTTGTTGCGAAAGTCACTTGCTGAATCCCCCTCTCAAACTTCACCCCTCACGAAGTCTTTGATTACTTAGATAATGGGCAACATTGGACGTTGTAATGGACTTTTCATAGGCATTCAACAAAGTTGACCATGACAAGCTTACCGACAAACTAAAATATATAAACAATGATAATCAAGAATCCTCAAAAGTTTTATCTAAAAACAGTTAATAGTTTTATCCAGCCCGTGGGGCTTAGGGTTCTTTGGCCTTTTTTGTTTGTTGCCTGACTAGATGATTGATTTGCCACAAGGCCGGGCCGGTTATAAATTGCTTGACCAAAAAGTAAATTTTCAGGGAAATTGCCTGTCATAGGTTTTGCGTGGGCCGGGGGCATACAGAGAGTGGGGTTTTTCATTTGTCCGGGGATGGGGATTGATGAGTAAGAATGCCTTCCATGGGGGGGGGGGGAGAGCAATAAGCCATATTATTAACAAAATACACCTACTATCTTCCATAGTTTAAAACAAACACATTTTTTGTTTAAAATGTTCACCGCCATTGGGGCGAATCGTCAGTGAGTCCTTTTATTTATACATAAAGTTTCTGACCTATATAAGATCACAGCAATACAATATTATTTAACTATATATCCAGAATTCAAAATCCTATATGATTGTATTCCAAAAGAATTCACATACAACAGTGAAGCGGAGTTAATCATGTAATATCATATATTGATAAAACAGTAGTTGTGTCCCTTTCTTACTTTTTTTAAAGGCCCAATAATTACTAATTTTAGCCTCTGCCAGGTCCAAAATCTTCTTAGCGTTGGGGGGGGGGGGGGGGGGGCTGCAACCCCATACAAACCTCCGAACAGAGGGGGACACATCCCCCTCTGGCACCCCCTGATGTATCTTTCTGATAGGGGCGGCGCCGAAAAAAGTGATCACTTTTTCTTAAAACATTTCTCAAACGAAAACATGTGTTTGGGGCCCAAACAGGACATTGTTTCATTATTTGAGGCCTAAATCGGGATCGAATGTGCGTATATTTGAGGTAAAGGGTTAAACTCAAGGATTGCTGGTCCAATATCCTCAGACAAAATGTACTTTCTCAGTTAATTGTTGATCTTTCTCATTGAGTCTAATGGTCATTTGTTTCTATCCGCTGATTTAGATATCATGTATGACATTTACTTTAAATTAATTGTGATATATATGTGACATATATGTGATATATGGGTGCTTCTATATTTTTATTATTTCTACATTATTGTACTTGTAAATTTTTGCGTTTATGTATTGTAATCATTATTTGTTTTGGACGAGGAGCTATACTCAAAAAAGGAAAAAATATTCTGCTGTTTTGTGTGATTAATAGTAATTGCGGAGACATTGGTAAACACTGGTTTATTATCAGGAAAAGCCGCCAAGAGATATGACCATGTGTTATAATCGGAACAAGAACCGGATAAACTAATACTAGTAAACAAAGCCAACGTAGTTGCCGAGGACAAGATAAAAAAAGATCTGATTATAAGAAAATAGTTACCAAAGTCTTGTTTAAATATTGTTAATTTGACTTACAGAAATCAATGGTAACTGATTATATAGCGATCCATGATTACCCTAGCTCATTTTTGGCTCATCCAAGGTGAGCTTTTGTGATAGCAATGTGACGGAGGGAGTGGCCCACATCTTTTAGATATTGTTTGTGTCTAACGTTCATTGTTTTCCCATTTTTTTTCTTAAAGGCCCATTATGCCGCAGAAATGCTTTTAATATTTATTTCTCAGAAGCTTTTTTATTTTTGTGTACTTTCGTGATTTCCAAAACATTAAAATTTGGCTAATGACCTGAACATTCTTTATCTTCTTAAGTTTTTTTTTTTGGTAATTAGGACAGTTAAAGTGTTAAGTAGTTTGTATGGAAGTCATAATAGTACTTTGTTTACATTTTGCTACATTTAATATGACAGATAATTTCAAATTTTGTGCTAATTTCTTCAGGTAGCTTGCTCTAAAACCATTATTTAAATGTTATAAAATTCATGGTAACCATTTTCTAAAGAGGTAAAAATCTATCTTCTAGTATTTTATTTATATAAATTTCTGAGGCATAATGCACCATTAACAACAACAACAACATACTTTTGACCAAACTGCACAGAGAAGATCATAAGGCGACTAATCTCAAAAACCATACAATGTAACTGCTGTCAAGAAAAATCAATGTGATTTTTTTTGCTTATACAAAATCTGTATTTTATTTTCAATTGACCTTCATACATTCATTTTATTTGTTTTTGTTTTGGTCATTTTTATACCATTTGTTAGCATTTTGCGCCGAGAATTGGATTAAACACTATACCAATAGGTCACAAATTATCTTGCGCAAAGAATTTACATGTTTAAACGATTTCAACAATTACTAGAGAATTGAAGTGAATCCTATTTTGTCCAGTAAGTTCTTGCTAATATCTAAAATAGCAATTTCGATGCACCTATCGCATTAATAACTTTTCATCATTGACAGTTTAACGACTCAATTTTGTATGAAAGTTCGCAAGAGTGATCTGGATTTTCTGTCAGAATGTTAACCTCTTTCAGAGCGTTTCTGGCATCATCGGAAGCCTTGAAAATATAGTTCTGCCCATAACGACATCTTGTTCTCTTCAACCGGGCTAGTCTGCATCTCACATTTATTGAGACCGTCTATATGTGTATAACACTTAATATCTTCCTCTGTTTGAAAGAAACTTCAATGAGGTCCAAAATCATAAAAACACAACATTGGGATTTTACATAGATAAAGTGAGACTCTTTAAAAAAAAAAATATGCAAAAGATTACTAAGAAATATACTCGGAAATAAATTGCTAATTGTACATGTGTATTACTCGTAGCTCAATTTGTGTGAAAAGCGTTGCAACGCTTTTCAATTTGGATCATTTTTCATTATAAATAAAAATTACTTTGGAAAAAAACGGAGTGAGCGAATGATCCGATTTTTAACACATACTCACACCAAATGAAGCATAAATCACTAAAAAAACAACATTGTTTTAAAGTCCAGTCAAGAAAAAAAACTCAGTTGAGATCTTATAAACTCGATATATTTTGAACAAAAACAATCATTTCACTGATTTTTTGTCCGAATCCAGTACTGAAATACAATATGTGACATTATTTATAAGTTCATAGTATCGTATTATCTTTAACGATATTGTTTATGAACAACGTTAACTCATTAAAAATAATCAATCCAATTATGAAAAGAAAACGTGCCGTTTTATGTACGGACATCTAATCATGATCGCTAGGTGAACGCTTATCATCTCTGACCTATTCGTAATGGCGTCCGCGCCGAAGCGCGACGCCCCTTATGGAATGAAATCAGATTTTGTGAAAGGGCAATTGCAAATTCTCGGGCCTTTTTGTCGGTTAATAGCCGATCATTCCGATTGGTATGAAGGTGTTTGATTATTAAATTTGAAATGTCGCGATATGTAAAATGAATAGCGAACTTGTGAATTTCGCAATGCAAACATACTCTAATGAAATGATCTTATCCGTCAATTAATCTTCGGTTTTTTTATTAGTACACATAGGGTTATTATGTATTGCTGTACTTATTAATAGAATGATGACGTTAAAACAGTGAAAGTCCGAAAGTCTATTAATAGAAGTAGTTTTAGTTTAAAGAGAAGGTCATTCGCGTCACGCTATGGTAATAAATAACGAACTGGAGAATTTTGCAGCAAATGAAATGCAAACATATTATGGCTTTCGTCCGGCCATTCATAAATATTATACAATTCTTGTAAAAACCAATTAACCATTGAAAAGTTTATAAGCATATCTGGTCATCAGTTGTCTACTAGTTCATCTTCACTTGCTGCATTTCTTGCTTGGACGCCCTTTGATGCATTGGATTAATGCTTTTATTGAAGTATATGAAACGAGTTAGTTACGAGGATATAACACTGGCTGGGGCGACATCAAGGAATGTTTCTGCCAAAAAAAATGGCGAGGCCTTTAGGCCGAGACATTTTTTTGAAGAAACATCCCGAGATGTCGCCCCCGTAGTGTTATACGAGTTTCATATACTATAACTGTTTTTATCGCAATCCATAATGTTTTTTTGTAATAGAAATAAATAAATAAATAAATTGTTAGCTCCATTACAGTTATTTATAATAAGGCAGTTTTTTCAAGTTGTTTTCGCTGTCGCAAAAAATATACAAAAGACATCCTTTGTTAGAAGCGGATTGTATACTGTTACCAATATTGATTCAAGATTAAAGGGCTTTTTTACAGTGGAAATAATTCATTCGGCGGATTTTGATTAAATGAGAGTAAATTTCATTTCATCAATTATCTTTGTTTGTATTTTTCATTGTATTTATTTATTTTATTTTATTGATTCCATTTTTTGTGCTATTGGGAATATTCGTTATCACTGCCCCAATGGAGCCTCTGTGAAAAAAAACAACATCGATATAAAAACTCAACCGCTATATAGCAGTCGAGTTTTTTTCCTATATGATTCAAAGAAAAAACTGTATTGCTATATATCAATACAGTTTTCAAATGCTCATTGAAGTGTACTGAGTATAATGGGGTAGTAAGAACAAAGGAAAAGTTCCAAACCATGGGATAATTAAAACTTGTAGAACTTTGTCAAACATCTTGTCCATAGAAACAGACAAACAACCATATAACGGATTCAAGTCTCGATGCCCTATTACATCATCACATAAAAAAATTGGTTTACTGTTACGTCACGTTGAGTGTCATGTGACAAGATAGATAAACACAGAATCTCTAAAGAACGTCAAGAATGACATTGCAGACCTGGTTTGATCGAGCCTGTTCATGGATGGTACTGAAAAGTGTAAGTTACCATCCACGCTCCCCTCCAAGCACCGGCTGCGTCTACGTGTTAGTTTGCTACGGTATGGTGATGCAAGTTTGCTTCGATTTGTGTGAGTAACTTTGCATTGCTGCTATATCATTTTGTACTGATGTTAAATATATCTTCACAAAACAGATATGATTCAAGAATTATTTCATATTCCTGCATACTTTCATTTATATTTATTTTCTTAGTATGAGTATACATCGAACGCTATCTTTATCAAGCATGCGCAAACTTATACAAGGAAGGACTCACGATAATGTTGTTAGAACTTTTCGCCCAACCCTTTTGTATGTTCGCTTGATTATGCTTGTTAAATTGTAAAATTATATATTGTGTGTATTATTATACAATCAAATGTATTATTAAACTAAACTTATAAATTTCTTTTTAAAGTTTTGCAAGTATTAACGAACACAATCTATGCTGTTGTCAGTTGTTTCTATGTCACACTTTAGACTGCTGTTATGCTATTCAACTTTGCATTGCTGCTTTGTAGTTTTGTACTGCTGCGTTATATTTTCACATTTTGCATTACTTCTTTGTAGTTTCACATTTCGCATTTCTGCCTTGTAATTTCGCACTGCTGGTTTGTAGTTTCGCATTTCGCATTACTGCTTTATTAATTCACATTTCGTATTGTTGCTTTATAAATTCTCATTTTGCACTTCCTCTTTGTAGTGTCGCATTGTTGCTTTGTAGTTTCACATTTTGCATTTCTGCTTTGTTGCTTTGTAATTTCGCACTGCTGCTTTGTAGTTTTGCATTTCGCATTACTGCTTTATAATTCACATTTCACATTGCTTGCTGCTTTGTAATTTCACATTTTTCATTACTGCTTTGTATTTTAAAAATGCTGCTATATTTCATCTGCTATGTTATTTTACATTTTGGAAATTTTATCCATGTATAGGAAAGGACTCTGTGTTAGATAAAGTAGAACACATATTATTATCATCTTTAAAACTAATTTCAAGTTCACCTCATAGCGATAGTGCAAAAGGTTAATATTAATACAAACATGCTGAGGCTATGAAAATGAGAAAATTGATAAATCATTTATAAGTCCTCCTCCTTAAGCTACACAGGACGCAATTAGGAAACATGGTCATGACAAGAGTAGGGCTCAAACCTACGATCCCTGGGCTGAGAGGCAGACACATTTGATCATCAATTGGTCATCCTCCTTCCTACCCTCCCTTTGCAGCTCAGTGAATACACTCACGTTACGTCACGTAAGAAATGGAGCGATATTGAAACAGTCAGCCGATACGCAGGAGAGTGTCCCCTTCCTCAATCCCTTTAGCGGTATGATTAGTTTCTACAACAAATCAACACAATTATAGATATATATTCTATAAGTAACCGTCAAGAATTGAACCTGGTTGACTTAAATAAACGTTCGTTGAACCCATTTGTCTCATCTGCCCACATGGTTATAATTATTAAGTTTGTTCAGAAATTTCACAAAAACATTATAATTAAAATCCTTTCTCTTGAAATGAAATCTGAAACTTTTGATGGTCAAAGAGGCGTGGTTGTTTAGATCGATGTAACATATTCTATAAAACAGCTCACATTTAAGACTGGTTTGTCACAATTTGAGAAAAGCATACGACATAATTATTATATATTTGATATGTTTCTTTGAAATAAAAACTTAGTGTGAAAAATATAACACTTGGAAAATCAGCTTGTATGCGCAGCTCTTACAGTGACCCTGCAGAAGCTTGGATCAAAAGAAGATAGGAACGGACAGCCATTATTTTTGAGGTTGGTGAATCTATATGTTAAAATATCACTCTGTTTCTAAAAGGTTATTATAAACCCGGCTTCAGTGAAGTCAGCGGTTATTTCTCCTTTTTGATAATTGATTTCTTTTTTTTTTTTTTGGGGGGGGGGGGGGGTTACGTCGCACCACTACAGTATAGGTCATATGGCCACTTTCCAGCTTTACTCATGAAAGACCTCAGGTGCCCTTCCTTGCATTATTTCAGGCACAAGCGGGTCCCTATGGTGGCTGATTTGGAGCGCTTTTGTGCGTCGTGTTGACGCTAGCGACAGCACGACAAAGCGCAAAACGGCGTGTTGTCGGACTTTCGTTTTGTCGTCCTGTCGCTAACGATACAAGCCAAACGTCGCGTTGTCTCGCGATGTCACATTGTCGCTCGATACAAATCGAAGGATTGGCTTATATGCCAAGCGACAGGGCGACATCCAGACACCGCACCGCACGACAACGCGCCGTTTGAGTGCTTTTGTTAGAGAAAGGACGACAAGACGACAGTGCAACAACGCACCGTAAGGCGGTTTGTCGTGTTGTCGCTAGCGACAAGTCGATAAGGCGACAGCGATATAGGTTGTGTTGTCGCTAACGACAACGTAAAGCGCAGTGTACCAAATGATCCACCATAGGTCCCTGAGTAGGGCCACCGATGTTCCATTTGCTAGATAGATAGCTTCCTCAAAGTCCTTATCGGAATTCAAAGTCACACACATTTAACCATTTGTCCACTGTTTTTGGTACAATTACACTGATTAAATAGAGGATATTCCAGTTTTTCTAAAAATACAGGACTTTTTTTATTGAGTGGTAAGAAAATAAATATTTCATGAGTGGCGATAGCTGCGAATGAAATATGATAATTTTCAAACCACAAGATGAAAATAAATCCTGTATTTATAGAAAAAAACTTAAATTTTCTGTTTATTACATACATTTTTCTCTTTTTGACATTTCAATTTTAAATACTTACCCTTAAATTTGTATATTGGCAGAATTTAGAAGAAAGTAGTCCGGCAAGACACAAGTGAAAATACAGAACTGCAGTAAAGAACACATTAATACAGTGTAAATACGGAAAATGAAAATACGCATTTTATTTCTAATAGATAAGTGGTGTCTATAAATCAAAATAAAATTCATTAATAAATGGTTAGCGTTGTTCACTATAAAAATACTGCTTAAATCACATAAGTAATTTCCATAAGATTTATAATTGGACATTAGTGGTTTTATTGTTTGTAATATGTAGACTTTATTATATCTATTAACATTTTGGGGAAAAAAAAGAGATTAAGTCTAAACATAATTTCTTCTATACATCTGGAAAAGTGGTCAGCAATTTTCATTATAAGTTTATAACTAGTCAGTAGGTTCTACTATACGTTTAACTGGACAGCAGTTTTTCGCCATATATAATAAGATGAAAAAACGACAAAAAACACTTAGCAATTTCAATCATATTTTAATTGCTCGGCAGTGGTTTAATTGGTATGAGAGATGTGGAATCTGCTATATTTACTAACATTACAATATAAATTAGAAATTTACGGCAAAATATCATATTTTACTAGTTATGTAATTGGTCAGCAGTTTTCACTATAAGTGTAACTGGTGAATAATGTATATGTAAAACTGGGTAGCAGATCCTACTATACATGTGTACGTTTAACTGGTCATTAGTTTCTCGCATAACAAATTTGCTGACCATATAGTATAAGAAGAAAATTTGGCATAAACCACAAGCTAGTATTTCACGGCAAAATACATCAGCAGTTTCTCAGTGTTGAGCTAAAATCACTTTGGCTATATATTAAACAAATGAACACAGAGTCTAGTATATCTCTGCTGGCAAGCAATGCTTTTTTAAAAATTTAATCATATATATTTACCATCTTCAAGAGATATAAAAGCGTTAGCTATAGGTTCCCCAATCACCGAAAATGTCCCCATCTTAGATATTGATAAAACCCTGAAGCATGTGAAGGTGTATAGTGCAAGGAGCGTCAATTTGGTAGGTTGTTGGTAGTTGGAAAATCGAATAACCAACTAACTACTACATGTAGTTGGTATTTGGTTATTTGTAATCCGACCAACTACATACCAGCAGGAAGTCGGTAATTCAAACTTTGCATGTTCCCACCAAAAACAGAAAGTATTTTTCCAGAATAGATATAATGGATAAATAGCAAAACAGTTGTGTTCTACAACACGGAAACACATTCTCTCACTATGTCCACTAGCGGAATCAGTTAGCTTTAGTAGAATATACTGACCACTTAAATCTGCTGACCTGTTAAACTTGTAGTGAAATTGCTGACCACTTACACTGTATGTTAGTTATATTCATGCTATCTTCATTTTTGCATTTTACACAGACTGTTCAAATCTACATTATCATCTTATCATTTTCCATTACAAAATTTTATTTTTGTACATATTTTGGTAAAATAATCTATGTATGATTTGTTTGTCTTTTTATATATTAAACAAAAAACAATTACTTTAACATTTTTTGAATCTTTTAAATGTCAACATAACACCATTTTTATTTAAAATCTTTCTGCTTTATCAAAGTTTCACACAATCTACAACATTTGCCGTGTATTTCAGTGATATAAAATGTTATTTATTATCAAATTATAATTTTATTTAGACGTTTTCAGTATACAGAAAAAAAAAACATACAAAAAAACCCCGACAACAACAAAAAATACCCCCCCCCAAAAAAAAAAAAATGAAAAAAAAATCTATTGACAAAAGTAAAATCATTTTCCTATATTCTATATCGTCAGCTAATTCGTTAGCAGTTTAGAACTGCCCAATCAGAATTTGAGCATGTGTACCGGAAGGCGATAGTCGACAATGTGATTACGCGATGGTGACAATAAGAGAGTGCGATAACGATAGCGGGATAAAGCCATTACGACAGTGGGAATATGCGATAAAGACAATGCGATAATGCGACAGTGCGATAACGCGATGACAAAAGTGCGATAAAGCGATGGCGAAAGAACGGTACCGCGATGGCGACAACGCGATAGTATTATCGCACTATCGTATTGTCGCCATCGAATTATCGCACTATCACCATCGCGTTATCGAACTGTCGCCGTCGCACTATCGCATTGTCGACATTATCGTACTGTCGTAATCACGTAAACGTATTATCGCCATCGCTGTACGCATTGTCGTCATCGCACTGTCGCATTGTCGCACTCTAGTATAACCACGTAGGCCCTAACGGTATTCCGTTGTTTTATAGGCATGTAAGTGAACGCAAATCTGCTTTGACCTTTTGACCTATTTTGAGAAAATTGGTGAACTTTGTCATAGAAACCGACAAACAAAAATATAACGAATTCAAGTGCATCATCACATAAAAATTTATTTACTGCTACGTCACTTTGAGTGCAATGTGACACAATAGAGAAACACGGAATCTTAAAAAAAAAGTCAAAAAAACGACAAAATCTACAATGTTGCAGACCCGGTTTGATCGAGCCTGTTCATGGACGGTACTGATAGTGAAAGTTACCGTCTGCGCCCCATAGCACCGGCTCCGGCTTCGTCCTAGTTCATTATAGTTTGGTATGGTAAGTTTGTTTCGATATGATGTTGCAAGTTCTCTTCGATTTGGTGATGGATTTTTTTGCATTGCTACTATGTCATTTTGCACAAATTGGATACAGACTGTCTGGGTGGTGTAGATGTAACAGGGATCAGGTCTAAGGGACAATACTCTTGCTTTACTGTTGGATTTTATTATTTTGCAAGGGGAGACAAATCCGCCGGTATTGTCTGATACTTTTCAAGGGAAATTACTCTTTTGGTTTTGACTGATTACATTGGTCAGTATTCTAAGAATTCAAATGATTGGTTCACGGATCGTTGATTTTAAGATATTTTTATGGGTGGGGAAAAAGTCATTGTGTCTTTGTTATGTTGTAAAGGAGAGAGGTTAGAAAATTGGTGTTTGTGGTCAAGTTCTTTATTTCATAAGTAGGTATGTATTTATCCTGACTACTGCTAATTTGCTTTATTGTAAATATGGAGACTTGCATTATTGTGATTCTGTTCTATTTTGGTTCAGTCCATTTATTGTGAAATTTGTAAATAAGTATGAGTTCCAGAATGACATTATCTATCAAGTCACCTTTCATCTTTATTCACTATTTATATTTAACCTTGCAGTTAACAGTCACTGGTGTGATAGTCAGAGAGGTAATAATTAGATTGATGCACTACACTCATCCCTCATATGGTAAGTTACATGTGTGATGTATTGTGTATTGTTTAAAGAGTAATATATATTATGTTAATTGTGTGTATAATTCCATAAGCTATGATATAATAGTTAAGGACTGTTGCTGAGTTTAAAGAACTGAATTGGCCCCTAGACATGTAATTGATTATGTTCTAGATTAGAACATAAGATATGATGATAATTAATGTAATGCATTGTTTCTATTTTATTTTACTTTATATTTACATATTGTTATATACATATTTCAGAGTGTTGGTTTGTACCTTTACTTGATGTAACCACCATACAGTAATTGAAGATTGGATTGGAATATAAACATTATATAACTTTAAAGTTGTTTGTTGAATTGATTTTAACAATCCCGAACTCATTTGTCCCTCAGGGGCTCGGATAGCTACATATTAAATTGCACCGAACCACCCCTATTACATAGATGCTTTAAAATCTTAAGATATAATTCACTATAGAACAAAGACTCAGCCTTAAAAATTAACAAAAATACTACAAAAAGACTTCACAAATTTCGAAGTGTCAAAATAAAAAACAACAAAGTTCAATATTTATAAAAATAAAGACCGCGATACTGAAATAAAACGTGGAATGGTCTAAGTATGTGTTACCGATTCATTTCCGACGGTTTTCATGTTTGTTCTATCCTGCTAGGCTGCTCACTTCACAAATTTCGAAGCGTCAGAATGAAAAAATTATGTTAAGATAAAGTTCAACATCTTACAAAGTAAATATCACGATATTGAAAAAAGGCGAGGAATGATCTAAAGAAGTGCTACTTATGTTTTTCCTACTGTTTTCATGTTGGTACTATTCTTAGTTTTCTTTAGTGAACGCTGCCAGTCTGCTAGGCTGACAGGCTGCTAGGCTGTCAGGCTGCCAGGCTGCTAGGCTGCTTACTTCACAAATTTCGAAGTGTCAAAATAAATATAAAAAAAACAACAAAGTTCAATATTTAAAAAATAAGATCGCGATACTGTAATAAGACGTGGAATGGTCTTAGTATGTGCTACCGATTCATTTCCGACGGTTTTCATGTTTGTACTATCCTGCTAGGCTGCTCACTTCACAAATTTCGAAGCATCAGAATGAAAAAAAAATATATTAAGATAAAGTCAACATCTTAAAAAAAAGATCACGATATTGAAAAAGGCGTGGAATGATCTAAAGACGTGCTACTCATGTATTTCCGACTGTTGTCATGTTTGTACTATTCTTAGTTTTCTTTAAGCTGCTAAGCTGCCAGGCTGCTAGGCTGCCAACTAGGCTGCTAGGCTGCCAACTTCACGAACATCGTCAATATGAAGTCAATCATAAAAGCAATGGTAAACGTTCTATGTCCATAACTTTTCTGACTAATTGGACATTGTAATTTCTATTAAACATTTTTCATTGAAACTTGATAAATTTCGGTAAAATATATCTTGTACTAACGAGATAATAAAAATGTGATGAAAATTATCTCGTGATTATTTCTATATCTGTAGATAGTTCGAAAAGCCACGGTAATGTCCTGTCCATAAGAAATTTTGGAAATCGGTCGTTCTTTCGTTGGGCCGTCTTCCCGAAAACGACCTTTACTGTTATCAAGAAATATACGTGCATCGCTTGAAACAAACAAATCATATGCATATGTTTTATGAACACTAATTCTCTGCTAAGTTATTTCAGTATACAGTTTTGTATTTTATTATTGAATTCCTACTTTTTGCATTTGCCAAGAGTGTTACGTTTTTTTATCAATTTCATTTAACCTAACGTTACTTATAAAGTTTGTCAAAAATTCCTACGTATGAACGAACCTTGATCAAACTCATTTTTTTGCAAGTGCTTTTGCACCGATCAAGTAAAAGTCCATCTTGAACATACAAAAGCAAACATTACATTATTTATATATTTATTATTGTTGTTGAGAAACCGAAAGTACAAAATGCAAACATGTAGGAAGTCCGTTATTATGTCAGGCTATTCACTGAATACGAAAATAATAATGTATTTTCGCAAGAAATATTAAAGGTATATATAATAAAATAAATCATATTCAGTCTCCAAAGGGTTTATGTTGCATTTCAAACAAATCTATATTACAATCATGCACTGTTATGCCTGGTATCTGTTGCCGTATAATCTGAACATTTCTTTGAAATTGTAATATTTTATCTTGCCTAATTACAAAAAGAAAACCAATTTATTTCAGGTAAAACTATGACATTTAAATCTACAATCATGTTTAAAGAACTATTTGTGCCGATTTTATGTTTGTTGGTGTGTGATTGCAAATGTGAAATAACTCGAACTAAGGTTGTTGAGATGGCTAGATTGTTGTGTACCGGACAAGACATCTGCAGCGCGAACATGTCCCAGACTGATACATTTCAAGATACAAGCAGTTGTTGTTCTGGTACGTTGTTAGTATTATTTCACGATATGTAACGTCAGCGCGTTACAGATCGTAATATATATTATAACATAAAATCGGCTATTTTTCCCTCTTTTGCCCATGTTATAACGGGGCCAAAACCATGCGTTAACATAGTCACGCGCTCTTGTTATAGCCCGGTTTTACCTATGCGCAATACATGCAGGGCCCAGAAAACAAACAAAAAATGACGATTTGGCCTGTTTGCCAGAGTCATGCGCTCTTGTTATATTGGAATTATTAATTCGAGGACCTTAGTCGCATATTCAAGTAATTATGCCGGCAATACGGCGTACAGTATAGACATCGCCGCTTATCTTGGTTGTCGCCCTTTCTTAGAAACGGACAGTTGTCAATGTAAACAAATAGAATCTGTCATTCAGTTTAATCCCCCGATTAACTTACAAAAATGGAAAGCACAAAATGAATATAAGAAAACTTTGTTTTATTGACGTTTATATTGGTAAATGTTCATTGTGTTTCTTTGAGAGAATAATGTTTTATGCCTGTTTTTTTTTTAAACTTGCGTGCTTAAAAAACCGATTCTGAAATTGAATCTGATGTCACTGATCTTTTTCCTACCGCCAATCTGTAACCATTCTAGGAATTTCTGAGGCGCCTGTTTTGTCTTTGGTAGAGTAATGTCATGTTTTTCTTAAGTTAATATATCTCCAAAGTTAAACTTTGTTAAATCAATTAAAATTCGAAATTTCGTTCGGTTCTCAAGTTGTTGGCCCCGGAAAAAATAAAACGCATTCGTAAAACATGTAGAGTTGGATAAATACCGTTCAAGCACAAGGATTTAATGTTTGAGTTTTATATATAATATACATCATGAATCTGTTTTAAAATGTTATGCTATAATAGCGTCAACGCACGTTTATTTCGTGTTATAAAGTCTGCAGAGTCCCTCGGAACGGTTGGAGCCCTCGCCCTACCGGGCTCGGGCACCAACCGTTCCTCGGGACTCTGCAGACGTTATAACACGGCAAAACGTGCGTTTACCCTATAATACCATCCATAAAAGCGCTGCTCTGATTGGATCTTTAATAGCGTTGACGTCATAAGTCCACCAAGAGAATCACAAAGAAACTTGAAGGCCTGCTTTTTAAATAGCGACGCCGTCTATGTTTGAGTTTGAATATGTTCATGCATGTAAAAGATTTTAGGTCTATATTGTTATGCACCTGGTTGGTTGTTCGTATGTCTGTAAGAAATTTCGTATCCACTCTGTTTCTTTTGAACTGATGGATGAAAATTACAGCACCTTGGCATAAATTTTAACCAATATAAGTCGCTGTGTAGAGCGCAGGTTTGAACTTTTTAAAGTTAAGGTTGCATTATGTATGAATTTCAAAAAATCGTGTCTGCTCAAATGGATGGAAATTGAAACTACTTGGCTGAAATGGTAACCATTATGATTGAAAAATATATCAGTATCTTGCAAATTTTCTTTTTCTTATTTACCTAAACTTGAATTTAATCATGACTAGATTTTACCACAAAGATCGTTAAGCGACTCTATTTATGTACAATTTTTGCAAAATTCACTGAATCATCAGATGCCAAAAATTGATTTGGCCGTGGGTATTCGACCACATGAATTAATTGAAGAAGAATATATGTTTTTGTTACAGAATGTTCTTGTAAACCAAGTTGTAAAGAACATGGAAACTGTTGTTTCCCAGATCAAGCGTATCGTTTAGGAGACGGCGATGTTGAAGATGAACACAGAAGTTATGTATTTAAAAATGACACTACTCTTGCACATGAATGTCTTTATCCATCATCCCAGCAACCAACTGATCCAGCCGGAAGAATTCAGCGTCAGTCCTTTTGGATGGCTTCCGAAATAATAGATACTCGCTATTTACCAAGAAATGAGACATGTGGAAATTTCGAGGTAGCCCCATGGGGAAGTCTTCTTCCGGTATCATCAAAAAGGACTGGTCTCATTTACAAAAACATTTATTGCGCTAGAGGACACAATGAAACAGAAGAGGACATTGTTATCTGGGAGGGGGAATACCATTGCAAAACTAAAAGCAGAGGTTACATTGATTTAGATAGAGCCTATCTCGAAACGTGTCAGAAGCAGTTTTTTCCACCAGAAGACATTGCTATTCAAAGAAAAAGTTTGTGTTATAACAGTTTAATTGACACGTGTTCGTTTCCGGCCTTTCTTCTCCCCAAGACAGTACACATGAGTGCGTCTGAAATAGTTGATGCTTGTACTAGCGGTTTTGTATCTCCATACAGACGATTTGATATGTTTGCAAATATATTTTGTCATATTTGCAATGGAAACAACCGTATTCTTCATGATTGTCCAAATCTGGTGCATGAAAGGTCTCCGGGAGGATATATATCAGCACTTATCAATTTAAACTCTTTACAGAGCTTATCACGAATCAAAGGTGTAAGAAGAGAACCATCCAATGTAAAGTTGGCATGTTTGATTCAAGATACAGATTTTGGAACTGTAGGTTTAGTATACTAACGTATATATTCATTCACATGATTTTATTTGGTTGGGTTTTAAGTGACACTGACAATGTAAATGGTCATATGACGAATTTCCAGCTCTACTGGTGGAGAGAGACCTGAAGTGGCTCACCTTGCATAATTTCGGGCACGAGCGGGTTTCTGTGTAGAAACACAGACGTTAAAGAATTTATAGCCCGCTGCAAAGTATTGAGTGTTTTAATGTCATCAACATTAACAACACGACCACGGGCGCTTCTTTTTTATATGTACGTATCATAGTCATCAGAGCTCAATTTATTACAAAGTAAAAAATGATTATTGACATGATCGTTCTTACAAGATATACTATGCTTATCAGAGAAATTTATTGAAATTATTGAAATGTCTAATTTAAATAAAAGAATGGATGTACTATGTACGGGAAGCTGCGGTTACTATTACAGGTAGAGTCAGGTTTCTTAAGGTTTCTTCTGCCAGTTTTTTTGGTCCTTTATATTTGACACTGTATATTCATTTTGTGACCACATATAGTTTGTAGAAAGATGGTAGAATTTTAAACATAACACATCTACTTTGTGTGAAGTCTGAACACGCTTTTTATATTATTATATTAAATTATAAATATTTTCTATTATCAAATTTGAGCATAGTATATCTTTAATTGTTTTATGTGAAGATAAATGCATAATTCGTATATTCTAGTAATCATTCAATTATATGCTTTTATATACACCTTTGCTTTTATCTAGTAAACTTTTAATTTAAGATACTGTACATAAAAACATTACTTATTATGTTGCAGGTTGGTGACAAGTGCAAACCTATCAGTTGTCCGTACGGACAAATCCGTGACAAGGAGGGAAAATGTATCTATACAACACTGGAATGGTCTAATATTGTATTCAAAATACGTGTTCACCTTAAAAGTTCGAAGCCTTTCAATGTACTTCAGTTTCTTTCAGATTTTGAAAGTTTAAATCGTCCTTTTGATATTTCGAGCTTAACGTCTTCGTTTCTAAAGACATTTATGATCGAACGTGTATATTACAAACAACTGAAGTCAGTCCATGATACGGATGAACTTGTCATTTTCACGAGCAAACGTACGTCTGCTACTAATACAAAAATGGTCATGAATACAATCAAGAAATGCATGAATGAAAAATGGCTGCTTAAATCGCACAAAACAACACTGTCGTTGAGTCCAAAAATACCGAATGAACTAATTGGTGATAGGGAATTATTCACAACCAGTAAAAATACAAGTTATAAAAGAATCTATATGAAACCAAGTATCGGTGGTGGTGGAGTTGTTCTTCTGAGAAAATTATACTTTTGTGTGAATGTTCAATTGAACAGTAATGAATTCAATGTATCCAATGAAGGTAATATTGTATTCAACAAGATTTCAAATCGCTACTTGTACAATAATGAGTACATCCTAGATACGTCGGGACCAAATCCGGTTTGTCATGTATGCCTTGAAGGTTCCGGCTACAATCTCATTGAAAACAATCATGCTATTAAAACTACTCTATCACTTGGAGTGTTCATCTGGACCATCTTTCTTATCACTTTGATGTAAACGGATGGGGCGTACGGGACCGTTAAGGTGGTTGACATACAACCACTTAATTGCTACTCACCGTTGTGACTTCGAGTTAAGCTATTGACTTCGGATTCTTTCATATTATGAAGCTATCTAGCTATCCTAAGGAACGTCGGTGCACGCCCGTGACTGAAATAAGGAATGAATGGGCACCTGAGGTTTCCTTCCACCAGTGATTAAGCTAAACAGTCGCCATGCGACTTAGTGTTGCTCAACAAACAAAACAAACAAATAAACAAACACGAAGACAAATGCTTATAGAGTTGCTTAAAACACAATTTTCCATTTATTATTTCAAAATCAACAAAACATTTGCTTCTTGTTTTACTTTTTTTAAAACTTAGATGTTTTATCATCGTTTTTTTTCATTGAATTTCTAATGACTTAACTGAAGTGTTGTTTCGAAGATGGTATCCACCATGATTTGTTTTCATATTCTTAAGCTAACAGTCTAACAGAGACCCAGTAAACGTCCGGGGTGATCCGGGGAGACCGGGTACGACCGGGAACACCCAGAGTACATCCGTAACTCTGCAGACAATGTCCGGGATGATCCGGGAACATCCGGCATTCGACCTTGGATAGAATAAAATATTTAATAATATCACCGGGGTCAATGGCCATACCACGTGACCCGATTCAGGTAGGTTTTTTTTATTTATAACTTATTTATTACCTAACCGATTTTGATCAGATAAGGCGCAGAGTACCCGTATTTATATCAGCTTCCAACGGTATATCAAAATTCTGAAAACCCCTGAATGGTTTTTGAGAACATTCGAGTACAGTTTTCCTCTCATAGCCGGGGCCGAGGGGAACGGTACACACTCATTTGTCATAAGAAGCGATTTCTAGCAAGTCACATGTTTTTATGTCACTATGTCATAGGAAAATACATGTTAAATCTTATATATTTACTATGTTCAATGTATCGAGTGAATGCAGTGATATTTTAGCATATTTTTTATAAAGTTATGTTGAAATGGTACGGAGCACACTGTTTTTCAAAAGATACGACACACACACACACACTTTTTGTCTTTGAAATAATTCTAAAATAAAATATATGAAAATTTGATTTAAATTATAATGTGATTGTTTTTTTCCATAGTTATATATTTTTTAATTTAAACGAGAACCCTGGGACTTGTTTTGCAATGTATCATTATGCTTACAGTTTGGTGTTAACGGGGTTATTAAAAAAAGGAACACTTTGAGAGTACGACGCGCAAAATTCGATTTTAAATGTTGCGCAATTACTATTTGGCTATAAGATGTTAATATTTTAGAGAGGGATACAGAAGACATTCAAAATTTATGCTCTGTTTTGTTTCTAATTTGAAATAATTATCTATATTTTTTTTCGGATTATAAAACGAATTGTGAAATACATGGACATCTGTTATGTGTGATTATTCTTTAATTTAATTTATTTGTTCCAGTATATAAATGACTGTCTGAACTTAGTATGAATATAAAAAAACAAGCAAGAAGTTAAGAGTAAGTTAGAAATATATGTGCCTTGCAAAATGTTGTTTAAATAATCGAATTTTGAGAAAAAACACTGGTTTTGATGCAAGTGGATATTTCTAAATCACAGAAAAATTTAAGTATTTTTCTGCCACATGATATTTGGTATGAATCATCTGCAAGGGTCCCAAACTAACTGCATGTATGTAAATTATCAAATTATCTACATATGGACAAAGATATTCCGCAGTTTTACGTGCAATCAAAATTAAAAGCCGGATAATTTGAAGAATCCATACGGGAACAAGGCCTGTTATAAAACGTAATGTAGATTATACAAGGTAACCTTGTTACATATACATGTACGAAATTTTGGTAAAATTATGCCTATCTTGGACTTTTTTAGTTTCTTTTTAATAGTAGTTATCAATAACTCACGAAACTTATTGTCAATGATCAAATTTCATTTAAAGATGCTTTAAAAACATGAGTTCATGGATATGTGTGCTTGCGTGTTTGTGTTAAAAATAAAATGATATTTTAATAATACCCATTTTGTCAATCAAAGGCTATGGATTTTGAAGGCTGCGTTCTGTTTTATATACTACATGAAGTAGGTACAAGACCACAAGTGACTTCGATGTTTCGATTTTTCACGTGTACCGTACAGAATGTCGGTCGTTCCTCTCAGGTGCCCGTTCGTACCTGTATATATACCTAAAGGGGCACTTGTAAAACTGGAAAGTCGCAACATGATTATGTCAGTTTTGGTGAGACGTGAAACCAAACCAAAAATGACCTATATTACCTTAATTAAAAGTTATTTTTAAAGCTTTATGTCTTTAAACATTATAAATTTAAGCCATGTCAACTACATTTTTATTTGTTTGGGTCGTCAGACCAAACAAATAATGGTAGCGAAATTTCAGACTCCGATATGCTTATTTGCAAAATCAGAAAGTAGAACGAACTCAACGAAGCGGTTACTTCCCTTAATAAGTACTCTTACGCCAAACAAAAATTAAGGGGGGATCACGGCGTAAAGATTGTCAAATGACATGCGCATTAATTTTCAAGCCTTCTCGGGGGAAGAAATTCTGTACAGATATACATGTAACATTAAGCTCCATGATTATTTATTTACATCTGTGTTCAACGAAAATAATAAGGGTTACAAACCCTAACTTGGAACAATATGGTTTTCTTCAGGCTATTATCTTATAACTTCCACACGCTCGTTTAGGAAGAGAGATGCCATGAGTTCAAATCCCAGTTAAGGCAACTAATGTTTATTTTTTTTATTGTTTAGGCCAAATAAACATTGAATTGAATATCAGTGTTGCAATTAGCCTTATAGCTAAGCCAATTTACTACAGTTATAACACTGGAAATAGCATTGGTGGCACTATACAAAAACAAATTGGTTTATAATCTCACAACCTTCACCTTTCTGACATTCTGAGACCCAAACAAATTCAGCGCATTCTGTGCTTTGATTTAATTAAAAATAACCAAGATATTGCAAAATTCTACCTCGGAACTTACTTATTATTAACAAAATATAAATATATATAATGGTATCAAGTAATGATACTTTTCAGCGATTTAGGTCATGACCTTGTTTTATTTTTCCAGGTTGAAGCAAAAAGACATATCTTACACTTCACGAGGCTAAAACTAAAAGAAATATCAAAAAAGACAACAACAACAATAAACAACAATAAACATATCATTATAACGACGGTTTTTTTCTATAGAACAATCATTTTAAACGCAACTACATGATTCTGTGAAGATCAAAGTGTTTAAAACATACCCTAGGTGATTTTAAATAGGACAATTACATGAAGGTTGAAAATGTTAAGCTGATCTCTTGAAATAAAATGCACACATACATATTAAAATTTAAAGTAAGCATAATGATTCATTGCAAAACAGGTCCCGGGGTTATTGTTTAAATAAATAAAATGTATAACTATGAATAATATCACTCACATTATATTTTAAATTTAATTTTCATATATTTTATTTTAAAATTATTTCAAAGACAGAAATTGTGTGTGTACCGTATCTTTTGAAATAACAGTGTGTTGCGTACCATTGCAACATAACTTTATGAAAATATGCTATTTAAAACATCACTACATTCACTCGATACATTGGACCCAGTAAATCTTATCAGATTTAACATGTATTTTTCTATGAAATAGTGACAAAAAACGTATGACTTGCTAGAAACCGCTTCTTATGGCAAATGAGTGTGTACCGTTCCCCTCGGCCCAGGCTATGAAAAGAAAACTGTACTCGAATGTTCTCAAAAACCATTCAGAGGTTTTCAGAATTTTGATATACCGTGGAAGCTGATATGATATAATTACGGGAACTCTGAGCCTTATCTGATCAAAATCGGTTGAGTAATAAATAAGTTATGAATGAAAAACCTACCTGAATCGGGAGAAAAATCGGCGTGCTCCGTACCCGAAAAGTCACGTGGATGGCCACATTGGGGGTGGTCCGGGATGATCCGGAAAGTATAGCTTTGCCGACTTCATCATTAGCTCTGCCTTGGAACGACCGGGGTAACATCGGGGGAGCACCGATGATCCGGGGCATGATATACCCGGTAGAGCTACGGTAGAGCCCCGGTGAATGCTGGCAGAGATCCTGTGAAGGCCGGCAGAGTACCGAAGGATGCTGGCAGAGCCCCGGAAGATGACGATGGAGCTACGGTTGATCCTGGTAGAGCCCCGGCAAAGCCCAGTTCATTTCAAAAGAATCACGACAATTTGCGATGATTTCACTTGTTTGTATTTAAACCCTTCCCATTTCCCTTTTATCCAGTCTTGCATAAGACTTTTTCAGAAAATCATCCTGAATTACTGTTCGAGAGTAATAGATATAATATTAAATAAAAATGATGTATCAATGAAATCCTTTTCGCGCGTTTTCAATCAACAGGGACTCTGCCTGAAGCGACCGTGGCTCTGCCTGGGTCAACTGGGGCTCTTCCGGAGTCATCCGGGAACGAACGGCAAAGCACCGTCATGAACCGTAGCTTCTTATAGGCTCTGCCTGGATGGTCCGGAGCGCATCCTCGGTGGCTAGTTTGGCATTACCGTAGTGATGCCGGGGTAAGTTTGACCGCAACAATAATTTCACCCCGGATCGTCCCGGATCATTATATAATTAAGAATGCAGAAGCTTCACCTGTCCCTTCTCTTTCATTACTTTTTTTATATTATTCTCATATTTGTAAATTTTTATAAACATGACTGCATCTTTTTGGTGTTAAATTAGTAATTCATGTTCAGTGTTTATTTTCAGAAACTGTATGTCTGTCTGTCTTTCTTCTGTCCGTCTGTCACTTTATTTGATTGATACGAGAGCGAATAAGGTTTTTTATTCGATGCATTTGCGTTCTTACATGAAACGTGTATTTTAAAATTTTACCAATAACGACACAATGGCATTGTTTACCATATTGGTATTGGTTGGCTTATTTGTAATATTTTTTGTGCGAATGAAATATTGTTCAGCACTTTGAAATCAGTTTTGATGGAAAATAATCAACGTAAAATAGTGATTTTTGGATCAACAGTTTTAACGCTTAGTGGAAGATATTTCCATTGTGCTATGTTTGCATGTTGGTTAAGTATGAAAATATGTCTTATTTAAAAAATAAAATGCGTTAGCAAAATGTTGACCGTGTCGGGGGAATACGCTTCGGCGAGTTATATACCTTGTTTTTTTTTATATAGTTAAAGGGTACTTGATAGTAATTTTGTTCTTGATGATCAAGAGTGATTATTTTATGATAATGTGACCATTATTGACATGGCAAATATGCCGAACGACTGTGCTGTATGTTGTTCAATGTTGTAGAAATTGTAACGCAATCTGACTCATTTTCCACGCAAATACTGTAGTGATCAAGGGAAGTAATCGTTGCGCGGAGTTTGCATAATTCTTGTGCACTTTAGATGTATGAATAATAAATTGCCTGTTGAGTCATGTAGATTTTGTAATATACCAGTGTGTAATTTGTGCAATGCTAGCTGTCTTGGATATGAATATCATTACTTATTTAATTGTCAGTTCTTTAACACATGTAGTGATTGAAGAAAATACAATGCTAGAGAGTAAAGTACTAATGTTAATTCAATCAACTTTTCTATGTAAATGAATAGTACAGATAGTATATTGTTCAAACTTTCAGTATCCCTTAAAAAGTATAATAGCATTTAAGTAACTGCTATTTTTTCATAATGTAACACTTTCGTTTTGATTTATATATTTCGTCTAGTGCATAAGTTTATTTTTGTAGAAAGTTTTCTTTGATATTTCACATTCTATGTATATATATTATCGTATATGTGACTGAGGCCTAGCATTTTCAATCAACTGTTAAACGTCGTATGTGCCTGCGCAGAAAACGAATATGTAACTAAAAGAACCTCTATATACACACATCAGTGATGAATATTTACAGTTGCAACATTTTTGTTTATTTATAGAATATAAAGTAAATTAGATTCATATTTGTTTATTCCATAATAGCAAGATGTTTCCTTTTATCAAAGACAATATATGATATTTATGGCGGCTGATTTGGAACGCTTTTGAGTGTCGTATTGTCGCTAGCGACAGCACGACAAAGAGTCAAACGGCATGTTGTCGGACTTTCGACTTGTTGTCCCGCCTCTAACAATTCCCGCCAAATGGCGCGTTGTCGTGCGGCGTGTTGTCGCGATGTCACATTTGTCGGCTCAAATAGAAGGATTGGCTTATAAGTCAAGCGACAGGGCGACATCGCGCCGCACGAGAACGCGCCGTTTGGCGTGCTTTGCTAGAGAAAGGACGACAACATGACAGTACGTCAACGTGCCATTTTGCGCGACAATTAAGACGAAAAGGCGATAACGATATATGTTGTGTTGTCGCTATCCACAACGCAACGCGCAAAATGTACCAAATCAGCCACCAATTATAGTAGAGACTAATAATTCAGAAATAATGAATAAATATAGCATTGTGATGATATATAGTTTTGTTTAGTTTTTTATTCCATTGTATCTGTTGTCAAACATTTAACTTTATACCAACACAAAAACAATAAGAAAAAATAGTTTTCATGATTTATTTAAGACGAAATTTTGTCAATCAATATATGTTTCATGTATGCCCCGACATCGGCCACATTATGTTATGATAGAATAAGCCTTACGCAAATTCAACTATTTGATACTTATGATTTAAAGGAACGTTAATCATGTTTCAAATCATATAAATTATATTATCTGATAGGATTTGTCCGCGACCGAGTGGTTATGGTCGTAGACTTTCAATCACTTACCCAGCACCGCTGTCAGGTCTTTGGATTCGTTCATCTGAGAAAACTATCTAATCAGCGGGTTCTCTTCAGTTACCGGAAAATCAAAGGAGTATAATTTGATACAAACTCCTTAACAGAGTTATGTCTTCTTCCCGGGAAATGTGGATGAAGAATTCAAAGTTGTGAAACAACACCTTAAAGGGTACTACTTGTAATTGACAAAAATGTATCTATTTAACACATTGCACATTTGACAAGAAGCTGCTGGCCGAAATATAAACTGTTTGTCTTAGAAAATAGGACAAATGTTTACTAAAGTAATCAATGAACTATTACTAATACACTGCTCGTAAAACCAGAAATAAGCGTAGAAAGGGGGCATAACCACTGTTTTTATATGTTCTTATTGTATAATTTCCCTAGCGCAACAGAAAGCACATTGTAACATAATGAACTCTGCAACGAGTTTATCTTTATTAAAAGTTGCATTTCCACAGCCAGTTATGCCCTTTTTATACATTATTACCGTTGATTAAATTTAGATACGAACAATTAGAGGAGCTTACCACCGTGTGTTATGCTTTGCTGTAATCCGTTGGCTAATAAATGATCAGAACCATTAGATATGCCCATTAGATATGTGAGCTTTCTTGTATTCTCTGAGGGTTACATCGTAGTTAATTTGAGATAGTAACTATTAGATAGGCCTTTCACCATCGTAGTGGATATATTTGAGATAAGAACAATTAGATTAGGCTATCACCGTTTATGGTGGCCGAGTGGTTAAGGTTGTTGACTTCAAACTACTTGCCCGTCACCGCTGTGGGTTCGAATCTCGACAGGGACTTTGTATTCTTTCATGTGAGGAAGCTATCCAGTTAGCTTACGGAACGTCGGTGGTTCTACTCAGGTGCTGTTCGTGCCTGACAAAATGCACGGAAGGGCACCTGATGTCTTCCTCTACCAGTAAAGCTTGAACGTCGCGATATGACCTATACTGTGTCGATGTGACGTAAAACCCAAAACAAACAAACAAACAAACAAAATCACCGTGTGTTGTGTGAGCTTTATCATGTTCCCCAACTCTATCTTCGTGGGTTAAAAACACTATATAAGCCTGTCACCGTTGGTTGTGTAAACTTTTCTTAATTCTCTGGGCCTATGACCTTGGGATAATCAGAGACAAGAACCATCAGAGAGGACTATCACCGCTGGTTGTGGGTTGTGTATTCCTTGAAGCTATCACCGTTGGTGTATTTGAGATAAGAAACATTACATAAGGCTGGATAAGGCTGGCACCCATGATGCATATTTCTGATAGGGGCGGCACCGAAAAAATTGATCACTTTTTCTTAAAACATTTCTCAAACGAAAACATGTGTTTGGGGCCCAAACAGGACATTGTTTCACTATTTGAGGCCTAAAGGGGGATCGAATGTGCGTTGTTTCGCGAATAAATGAGGTAAAGGGGTTAAACTCTGGTCCAATATTCTCAGACATTGAGTCTCATAGTGGGTAATAGTAATTACCGAGACATTGGTAAATACTGGTTTATTATCCAGAAAAGCCCGTTTGAGGGACCGGCCGCCAAGAGTTATGACCATGTGTTATAACAGACAAACTAATAAACAAAGTCTTGTGAGATCGGAACGTAGTTGCCGAGGACAAGATAATAACTGATTATAAGAAAATAGCTATCAAAATCTTGTTTAAATATTGTTAATTTGACTTACAGAAATCAATGATTACTGATTATATAGCCATCCATGATTACCCTAGCTCATTTTTGGCTCATCCGAGGTGAGCTTTTGTGATAGCAATGTGACGGAGGGAGTTGCCCACATCTTTTAAATAATGTTTGTGTCTGACGTTCATTGTTTTCCCAAATTTCTTCTTAAAGACCCATTATACCGCAGAAATGCTTAAAAAAATTATTTCTCAGAAGCCTTTTTATTTTTGTGTACTTTTATGATTTCCAAAACATTTAAAATTTGGCTATTGGCCTGAACATTCTTTTTCTTCTGAAGTTTTTTGGAAATTAGGACAGTTAAAGTGTTAAGTGTACTTTGTATGGAATTCAAAATAGTACTTTGTTTACATTTTGCTACATTTATGACAGATAATTTCAAATTTTGTGCTAATTTCTTCAGGTAGCTTGCTCTAAAACCATTATTTAAATGTTATAAAATTCATGTTAACCATTTCTAAAGAGGTAAACCTTTATCTATTTTATTTATATTTATTTCTGAGGCATAATGCGCCCTAAACAACCCTATTAAGAAATATACTCGGGAATAAATTCTTAAAGTACATGTGTACTATTCGTAGCTCAATTTGTGTGAAAAGCGTTGCAACGCTTTTCCATTTTGATCATTTTTCATGATTTGTAAAAAGTACTCTGGAAAAAAACGCAGTGAGCGAATGATCTCAAATTTTACACATGCTCTCACCAAATGAAGCATTAATCACGAAAAAAAATATTTTTTAAGTCCAGTCAAGAATAAACAAACTCAGTGGAGATCCTATAAACTCGATATATTTTGAACAAAACAATCATTTCACGGATTTTTTGTACGTATCCAGTACTGAAATACAATATGTGACATTAATCATTAGTTCTTAGTATCGTATTACCTTTAACGATATTGTTTGTATATCATATGAACAACGACAAAACATTAAAAATAATCAATCCAATTATACAAAGAAAACGTGCTGTTTTATAAATAGGCATCTAAGCATGATCGGTGAAAGCAAATCATCTCTGACCTATTCTTATAACTTAAAGTTCTAGTCAAACATCTACTCCACAGAAACAGACCAAAAACAATATAACGGATTAGAATCTCGATACATCATCACATAAAAATGTGTTTACTGTTACATCACATTGAGTGTCATGTGACAAGATATAGAGAAACACGGAATCTCTAAAGAATGCAAAGAATGACAAAGTTGAAAATTTTGCAAACCAGGTTGGATCGAACCTGTTCATGGATGGTACTGAAAAGTGTAAGTTAGCGTCCACGCCCCCCTCATAGCACCGGCTACGGCTACGTGCTAGTTTGCTACAGTATGGTGATGCAAGCTTGCTTCGATATGATGTTGCAAGTTTGCTTCAATCTGGTGATGAGTATCTTTGCATTGTTGCCGTGTCATTTTGACTTGATGTTATAATATCATATACCTTCACAAAGTGGATTCCGATGTGATTAAGTAAAACCTGTGAAAGATTTATTTCATATTCCTACATACTCTCATTTGTATTTATTCTGTTAGTATGAGTATACATTGAAAACTATCTTTATAATTCATGCGCAAACTTATACAGGAAAGGACCAACCATTTTATATGTACACTTGATTATGTTTGAAAAAATGTGACATTATACATGTTTATTGTGTGTATTTACAATCAAATATTATAAAACTTATAAATTCCTTTTTAAAAAATGTGCAAGTATTAACGAACAGATCTATGCTGTTGTCATTTGTTTCTATGTCACACTTTAGACTGCTGTTTAGTCACTATGCATAGATGCTATTTAACATCGCATTGCTGCTTTTAGTTTACATTTCGCATTACTGCTTTGTAGTTTCACATTTCGCATTACTGCTTTGTAGTTTACATTTCGCATTAATGCTTTGTAGTTTACATTACGCATTGCTGCTTTGTAGTTTCACATTTTGCAATACTGCTTTGTAGTTTCACATTTCGCATTACTGCTTTGTAGTTCCACATTGCTGCTTTGTAGTTTCACATTTCGCATTACTGCTTTGTAGTTTCAAATTTGCGTTGCGCTTTGTAGTTTCATATTTTGCATTACTGCATTGTAGTTTCACATTTCGCATTACTGCTTTGTAGTTTCAAATTTGCATTGCTGCTTTGTAGTTTCACATTTCGCATTACTGCTTTGTAGTTTCACATTTCGCATTACTGCTTTGTAGTTTCAAATTTGCATTGCTGCTTTGTTGTTTCACATTTTGCATTGCTGCTTTTTAGTTTCAAATTGATGTTATTTATCATCTGGCACCGGTAATTTACATCGTTGCTATGTTATGTTTCATTAAGGAAATGTAATCCAATCGCTATTCTTATGGAATAATTCTAATAAAGATACTATATATAGTATGTATCAAGCTGTCTAACAATGATTGTTAAAGCAATATTGGGAAGAACCCTGTGTAAGATATACTAGAAAAATATCTTATTATCATCTTCAAAACTAACTTTAAGTTCACCTCATAGCGATAGTTCAAAGATGTTAACATTAATTCAAACATGTCGAGGCTATTTAAAAAATGCTTGATCATTTAAGTGTTCTGGTTATAAAGATACCCAGGGCACGTCCATGACCTGAATATGACTTCAATCTACGATCCCTGGGCTGAGATGCAGATACATTTGGACATCATTTGGTCATTCCCCCTTCCCCACTCCCTTAACCGGTATGATGTGTTTCTACATCAAATTAACATCATTATAGACATATATTCTGTAAATCTTCGGCAAGAATTGAACCTACTGGAAGTAAATAAACTTTAGTTGAACCCAAAGGTATAATTTGCATTGTCTTATCTGACCACATGGTCATAATTATCAACTTTGTAAAAATATTAATATAAATACATCTTATTTATTATCCTACCTCTTGAACTCAAATATGAAACTTTTGATGACCCATACACTGTCAAATTAATTCAAACCCAACAGGCGTGGCTGTATAGATCGATAAAACATATTATATAAAACAACGCACATTTAAGATTGGTTTGTCAGACTTCGAGAAAAGGGTACGACATAACAATTGTATACTTGACATGTGTCTTCGAAATAAAAACTTGAAAAAACAATACTTAGAAAATAAGTTTGTATGCGCAGCTCTTACAGTCACCCTGCAGAACTT